>NW_027512812.1:0-354989 GCF_048772815.1 Callospermophilus lateralis
TAACTTTGGCTTAAAAAAAAGAATTTTATTGAGAATTTTTGTATATATCTTTGTCAGGAATATTGCTCTGAAGATTTCTTTCCTTGATGTGTCTTTGTCTGATTTTGGTATGTGAGTGATAATAGCCTCATGGAATGAGTTTGGAGGAATTCCATCCTTTTCTATTTTATGGAATAATTTGAGGAGTATTGTGATGAATGCTTCTTTGAAGGTCTTGTAGAACATGGCTGAGAATCTGTCTGTTCCTGGGCTTTGCTTGATTGGTAGGCTGTTGACAGCAACTTCTATTTCATTGCTTGAAATTGATTTGTTTAAATTGTTCACGTCCTACTAATTAAGTTTGGGTATATCTCTAAAATTTTATTGATGTCATCATGGTATTTTAATTTATTAGACTATAAATTTTCAAATTAGTTTTCAATTATTCTCTGTATTTTAGTTGTGTACTCTGTAAAAGTTCCTTTATGATCCTTAATTTTAGTAATTTGAGGTTTTTTTTCTTCATTAGCTTGGTTAAGGAAGTGTCAACTTTATTTATTTTTCAAAGATTAAATTTTGTGTTGTGTCAAAAAAAATAACACATGGAAAATTATTTCAATAAATTGAATAGATTTATAACTCCTACCTTATATTATGCAAAAGGCAAGTCCAACTATACACCATGTCTCTACTGAAATGCTTGTATCTATTCTGTTTGGGTTCTTTTTCTCCATTATATTAGTATTAGTGGTAAGAGTCTCGTAGGGTATATGAATGTTTCTGAGAATAATCTTGTGAAAAGATAATTATAAATCCACATTCATGAATATGAAAAATTTAGGAAGTGCAAAATAAGACACATATATTTCATACTTTGAAAAATTTGGAGAGTATATCTATATTTATATCTATATATCTATATCTATATCTATCTATATATATATATATATATATATATATATATATATATATACACACACACACACACACACACACACCAACACTCACAGACATTAAAAAGTACCAATATAAATGCCAATCGAAATTCATCAGTAAATATATATCATCCACAAATGCAAAAAATATTTATTTTACTAAACATGAGTTTATATATAATGTTTTTCTAATAGGACGCTCTCCTATAGGTTGAATTTTCATTTCCAAAAGCATTTAGGAGGAGTGAACTCTTCTCACAATTTGTATCTGCCAAGACAGCCACCTCACAAAAATGTACGTGTGATACCTGGTAGGATTCTATATATGCATATAAATATACATGTGTGAATAGGCTACAGAAAAGGGAAACAAGAATTCACATATTTGTTAAGTTTAAAAACACATGGACAATATTACAATTAAAATTTGACTAGATTTATAACTCCAACCTTATATAAGGCAAATGTCAAGTCCAACTCTACAACATGTCTCCTCTGAAGTGCTTGTATTTCTATTGTGTTGGGTTAATTTTCACGATTATATTAGGATGAATAGTCTGAGTCTACTAGGTATGGGTTATTGTCAGGGATTCAGTACTTCAAATGACAAATTGGAAAATGAATCCAATGTGTATGTAAATATACGCTGCACAAATATCCTCCCGCTCTCATGCAGAACAATGCCTTGACATTACCTTCACCACAAGTAAGACACAACTAGAGGAGAAGAGTTACAAAATCAGTGAATACATATCTGGAATGGAAAATGCTAAGGAGTTCACATTCTGGAGGCGGTAGAGGAGTTTCAAAAAGTAAGGGACAGGGTAAACACTCCACAAACATGGAGCTCTGCTGGCCTAAAAACTTTTTGAGAAACTGCCTCTGAGCTTCCGCACTTGAAATATATGTTGTTTTCAGGAGATTTGGCTTCCTTTGTAGTGAGACCATCAAAGCTGGCTCTACATCTATGTGACCTGGAGGACATGGTTTCTTATTTTCCAATGAACAAGATGAAGCAGTGCTGAATCCTCTCTTTATAGGTAAACTGAGGCCACTGGGGACGAAGTGTCTCCCCGTGTGGACTGTGAAGCCATTTGGTCCTCCTCCATTTTTTGTGGAGTTTTTGCTGCTGCACTGTGAGTTTGGTAGTTGTTTCACGAAATACTAGGAGCTAAACTGGGACACAGTGCTGGAGGGAGTTCTGTCACGTGTGGTGGGTCAGGGTCTGCAAGAGAATGCACCAAGTAGGCTTCTATCTCTCACTGCTTTCCCCATTGCCCCCTTTTCCATATCAACCTGATTCTAAATTTTCCTCTGAAAACTCTCCATATAACAAGATGCCTTTACATATAAGGGTCTGCTGGCTGCACCATGTCAGTTACAAGCCATTTGGAATCCAATGGTAGATCCACAAGGCCCTTCCACGAATGTTTTATCAAACACCTCCCCACCACTGCTCTAGACCCACTACTCAGCAGGCTACAAACTACTGGCATCTCTGTTCTACACCATTTTCATGAAACTCAGTAAATCAAGGCACTGTCTGGTATAATCATGATCAGCAAAAGGACATCCAATGTTTCTCCAGTACCACCTGGTCATAGGTATTTCAAAAATTTCATGGTATTTATCTAGCCATTTTTCAAGCATGAAGTTGGAGGCACTGTGGGTTTCAATTCATTCAGCAAAGATTAAATGGTGAGGAAGCTCATTTCAATAAAATCTCTGGAGAACTCTCACAGGCAAGGCTTCCCAAAGAGTGGAAAAAAGGTCACATTAGGCGAGGCCCATTGAGGTCTATAATGTGAGGTCCATGTGTGTTTTGACTCTCAACTATGGCTGCCATTTCTTTAAGGATAAAATCATGTGATATCCTTGCTGAGATTCCCAGGCGTCTCTGGAAATCCACCCGGGGCCTAGGTCTCAGTTTCCAAGAGCGACTTTCATGCATGGCCTCTTAAAATCCCAACAAAATTCATGGCAATGCTTCTCTGAGTTCAGTTCCAAAACCCAGTCTCTAAGGGGAATCACACCAGAGTTCAAGCCCACGTGGACACAGTCATTTATTCCAATGCCACGCAAATGAGCAACATTAAAACCAAAACACTCCCACATAGCCCTCATCTTATTCCATATAGTCAATCATCTTAACATCTGGCTGGAGGTTTCCATGAGGGGCGCAGCCCAAGACAGTGTCCAAAATCAGCTCGTTTGCCCCTCATTTGCCTAAAGTCAGGGTAGGCTGGACACCGTTTCTGTGAACCAGGAGTGAACAAATAAACCTGCCGTTAATACTTCTATGTTTCTCCAATTTGAGGTCTACTGATTTTAGGTATCAATTCTTTAGGTGATTTAGAGTCAAGCGAAAACACAAGCACCTCTGCAGGGCTTTGAAGAACTCATTTGACCTAAATAATCCCTATTCTCATTTGATGGAGTGCAGCAACCTAACAGAGGAAGGCAAGAGACTTCATCCAAAATGAATGATATTTTTTGCCATTGTGGTTTTGGAAGCTCACATGGGATCATTCTTAAGATCCATCAGGTGCTGAGAATCTATGCTACAGCCACACACAGGTCCAAGAGGCTGATAAAGACACATCCCTTTCCAAAGCAATTAAGCTAAGAGCCACAGGTGAGGCCCATTCATTTCCATTTGAAAACTGTTTTCTTCAGGCTTCACAAAGGGGTGGCCTGAGGCAAAGACCTTCCTGACATTCAGTGCAACACAGCAATAAGTAAGCAAAAAGCCCAAAGCAGTGTTTCTGCACTGAGACTTTCCTGGTCACACTGATATCTGAGTTTTCTGAGATGCTCGCCATTCTCTTCAACTATCCTTTATATGGCCATGTCACAGAGCTTGGAGGTGGTACATATTTTGGACACAAATCCATGAGCCTATTCTGGAGAGTGGCCAGAATTCAGGAAGAAAACAACAACTTAGAAAGATAACAGGTGTTGCACATCGATAAGACAAGCTGCAGTCCATTCATATATTGGGCAGGATGAATTATAGGGAAGATTTATACTAGACAGGACACATCCATTAATGCATTCTCTTTTCTAATGTCTACAACAACGGACACAGTGGGATACACATAAACAGAAACACTCGCCTTGTCAAATGACTTACTAGAAACTGTCCACTCCAAACCAAACAAAACGCCTTTCCTATCTATTCTCAGAACATGAGACAAAACAACAAACCCACACCCACTCCCACAAAGGCACCTCCTGCCCCCAAGTAGGTCTTTGACTATCCGAAGTATCCTCTGACTGCTGGGCCATACTATGTTCCCTCGACATGGCCTGTCTTCTCTCAGATCATGTTTCCTTGACCAACTCTGTGAAGATGTCAGGAAAAAGTTGTTAGCCACTACCTGTTTTCTCAGGAAAGGTCCATATTCATAGCTCTCCTTGCATTTGGCCATCCTCACATCATTAGGTACCAAGAAAACTGACTCTGTCCTTGGTAAATCCAAACAAGTGAGCCCACTGGGCCTGGGACTGGGACTGCCTCTGGGTGCCTGGCTTCTTGGATACCAAGTTCAGAGAGTTCCATCACCAAGGAAATGAGGTATGTCACATTCTTTGGAAATGAATGAGGTCACTGACTTGGCAACCACTTTGTCCTAACGGTTGCTTCCAAGGGTTACATAAGATGGAGGTTTCCCCTACTTCCTGTGTCACTTTCATAAGGTAGAATGTATATCAACCATTGGCACCCTGGAACAGCTCTCCACTCAGGCCTGGATTGTTCCACATTGTCTACAGTAAGAAGAGAGAGGCAGATTCAGACACATCCCTTCATCCTGACCAGGATGTTTGCCATGGAAGATGACTTTTGCTCTCTCAGGTGCTTCATACCTGCCTACAACTTCTCCAGGTATCATTTGTGCATGGACATTTGAGGTTCTCATCTGGTGGAAGATCCCCAACTTTCCTGTATTGTAAGAACCCCTCTGTCCCTGCTCTTCTGTAAAATGATTGAGGGAACAGTGTATACTTGGAGTTAAAAACAGGTTTGATTTGGTGACGAATGATTCTGTGCGATGAATAATGGCATTGGGAACCTGCAATATTTACAAGAATATAGAGGTGAAATATAAGTATGAAAACAGAAATCTAGGTATGCTTTGAATCCCAGAAGGGTTTTGCCCTTGATTGGGATACTTAGCTTTGAATTATGTTCTGCAAAGATGTCTCAGATAATTCGAATTACAATGGCATAGGACGTTGTACATTGGATGATAGAATTTAGAAGAGAACATCAGGTCAAAAAGGGATATTCAGTAGGATTAGGAAGATAGTCGGTAGGTTTAGGAAGAAGAGTGAGTACAGGATTTGGACCAAAAGTTCTTTAGCAATAGACTTTTGGTTATAGAGTGAATGTAAATGTCAGCACATATGAAGAGTCAGTCACTATGTTGAACTGGGGAAAATATGTAGAAAAGCAGATATCAATAGAAACATTACGAAATCAGGCAAAGTATAAAGTGAGGGATAGAATTAGACATTTTCAACAGTGTTGAGTTTGAATATATAAATAGGAAAAAACAAATATGTAGTCACCAATAGGATTGACAATTGACAGCATTAGGCAACCTGGATATGGATGTTTTTAGAAATCCATGTTCACTTTCCATTTAGGCTTTGGTACAATCATAAGTGTGACCTTTCCATTTTTTGTCCAGAATATTACTGTGATAATGAGGTGACATGAGTATTTCTTTCACCATTTCTGGGAGCAATATATTGAAGATCTAATATTAGAATCGGGGTACAAAGAGGTGTACCCTGTTTCTATGAACATAGAAAAAAAGCATGAATAGACCATACTGTGAATAAATAATATAATTTTTTCAACTTTAAATATAGAATTGAACTGATATCTGAAAAATTAAAGGAAATCGTATATTGATATACAATCATTCATTCCAACCAGTTATATATCTATTGGAAATATTAGTGTTTTGGTTTATCATGAAGAGTGTGTGAGTTTTGCTTCAAAATGATTATGGAAATTCAAAATTATGTGTTTGGAAAGAAGTCTGATGAAAGGACCAGTCAAGAAACCCTGACAATACATGTGTTCTGAAGCAAGAAGTCATTAAAGTTGAAACAAATGCCTATTAATTTGTGAACTTGTGGATGCAATGTATATCCTATGATGTGCAAAAACTGAAGAAACAATAATGTACCAGTGTCGAATACAAATGAATGACAAATTACATATCATGTCCCATAGGAGTCTTCTTGCATTGATGTTAGACTGGGTCAGTTACTGTAGAGTAATTAGGATTTGTATGCACCATTCACTGAAGTTAGGTTTCAGTACTATGAAACAAATATGTATTTCAGGTGGATGAATATTTCTGATTATAATCTTGTGAAAAGTTGATTATAAATCCACATACATGTACATGAATGAATTTAGAGAGTATATATTAGACACATTTTTTCATATTTTGAAAAATTTGGAGAGTATATATATATATATCTATGTTTATACACACACACAGACACACACACACACACAGACACACACACACACACACAGACACACACACACACACAACATTCACAGACATTGAAAAGTACCAATATAAATGCCAATCGAAATTCATCAGTAAATATATATCATCCACAGATGCAAAAATATTTATTTTACTGAACATGAGTTTATGCATAATTTTGTTCTACTAGGACGTTCTCCTATAGGTTGAATTTTCATTTCCAACAGCATTTAGGAGGAGTGAACACTTCTCTCAATTTGTATCTGCCAAGACAGCCACCTCACAAAAATGTATGTGTGATACCTGGTAGGATTCTATATATGCATATAAATATACATGTGTGAATAGGCTACAGAAAAGGGAAATAAGAATTCACATATTTGTTAAGCTTAAAAACACATGGAGAATATTTCAATTAAAATTTGACGAGATTTATAACTCCTACCTTATATAATGCAAATGTCAAGTCCAACTATACAACATGTCTCCTCTGAAGTGCTTGTATTTCTATTGTGTTGGGTTAAATTTCCCCATTATATTAGGATGAATAGTCTGAGTCTACTAGGTAAGTTTTAGTGTCCGGGATTCAGTACTTCAAATGGAAAATTGGAAAATGAATCCAATGTGTATGTAAATATATGCTGCACAAATATCCTCACGCTCTCATCCAGAACAATGCCTTGACATTACCTTCACCCCAAGTAAGACACAATTAGAGGAGAAGAGTTACAAAATCAGTGAATACATATCTGGAATGGAAAATGCCCAGGAGTTCACAACCTTGGAGGTGGTAGAGGAGTTTCCAAAAGTAAGGGACAGGGTAAACACTCCACAAACATGGAGCTCTGCTGGCCTAAAAAATTTTGAGAAACTGCCTCTGAGCTTCCGCACTTGAAATATATGTTGTTTTCATGAGATTTGGCTTCCTTTGTAGTGAGACCATCAAAGCTGGGTCTGCATCTATGTGACCTGGAGGACATGGTTTCTTATTTTCCAATGAACAAGATGAAGCAGTGCTGAATCCTCTCTTTTTAGGTAAATTAAGGTCACTAGAGACTAAGTGACTCCCCGTCTCCCCACGTGGACTGTGAAGCCATTTGGTCCTCCTCCACTTTTTGTGGTGTTTAGGCTGCTGCACTGTGAGTTTGGTATTTGTTTCACGAAATACTAGCAGCTAAACTGAGACACAGTGCTGGAGGGAGTTCTGTCACGTGTGGTGGGTCAGGGTCTGCAAGAGAATGCACCAACTAGGCTTCTATCTCGCACAGCTTGCCCCATTGCCCCCTTGTCCATATCAACCTGATTCTTAATTTTCCTCTTAAAACTCTCCATATAACAAGATGCCTTTACATATAAGGGTCTGCTGGCAGCACCATGTCAGTTACAAGCCATTTGGAATCCAATGGTAGATCCACATGGCCCTACCACGGATGTTTTATCAAACACCTCCCCACCACTGCTCTAGACCCACTACTCAGCAGGCTCCAACTTACTGGAATCTCTGTTCTACACCATTTTCATGAAACTCAGTAAATCAAGGCACTGTCTGGTATACTCATGATCAGCAATAGGACATCCAATGTTTCTCTAGTGCCACCTGGTCATAGGAATTTCAAAAATTTCATGGTATTTATCTAGCCATTTTTCAAGCATGAAGTTGGAGGCACTGTGGGTTTCAATTCATTCAGCAAACATTAAATGGTGAGGAAGCCCATTTCAATGAAATCTCTGGAGAAATCTCACAGGCAAGGCTTCCCAAAGAATGGACAAAAGGTCACATTAGGCCAGGCCCATTGAGGTCTACAATGTGAGGTGCATGTTTGTTTTGACTCTCAACTATGGATGCCATTTATTTAAGAATAAAATCATGTGATATCCTTGCTGAGATTCCCAGGCCTCTGTGGAAATCTACCCGGGGCCTAGGTCTCAGATTCCAAGAGCGACTTTCATGCGTGGCCTCTTAAAATCCCAACAAAATTCATAGCAATGCTTCTCTGAGTTCAGTTCCAAAACCCAGTGTTTAAGGGGAATCACACCAGAGTTCAAGCCCACGTGGAACCAGTCATTTTTTCCAATGCCACACAAATGACCAACATTAAAACCAAAACACTCCCACATGGCCCTCACCTTATTCCATATAGTCAATCATCTTAACATCTGGCTGGAGGTTTCCATGAGGGGTGCAGCCCAAGACAGTGTCCAAAATCAGCTCGTTTGCCCCTCATTTGCCTAAAGTCAGGGTAGCCTGGACACCGTTGCTGTGAACCAGGAGTGAACAAATAAGCCTGCCGTTAATACTTCTATGTTTCTCCAATTTGAGGGCTACCGATTTTAGGTATCGATTCTTTAGGTGATTTAGAGTCATGCGAAAACACAAGCACCTCTGCAGGGCTTTGAAGAACTCATTTGACTCACAGAATCCCTATTCTCATTTGTTGGAGTGCAGGAACCTAACAGAGGAAGGCAAGAGTCTTCATCCACAATGAATGATATTTTTTGCCATTTTGGTTTTGGAAGCTCACATGGGATCATTCTTAAGATCCATTAGGTGCTGAGAATCTAAGTCACAGCCACACACAGACCAAGAGGCTGATAAAGACACATCCCTTTCCAAAGCAATTAAGCAAAGAACCACAGGTGAGGCCCATTAATTTCCATTTGAAAACTGTTTTCTTCAGGCTTCACAAAGGGGTTGCCTGAGGCAAAGACCTTCCTGACATTCAGTGCAACACACCAATAAGTAAGCAAATAGCCCAAAGCAGTGTTTCTCCACTAAGACTTTCCTGGTCACACTGATATCTGAGTTTTCTGAGATGCTCGCCATTCTCTTCAACTATCCTTTACATGGCCATGTCACAGAGCTTGGAGGTGGTACATATTTTGGACACAAATCCCTGAGCCCACTCTGGAGAGTGGCCAGAATTCAGGAAGAAAACAACAACTTAGAAAGATTGCAGGTGTTGCACATCGATAAGACAAGCTTCAGTCCATTCATATATTGGGCAGGATGAATTATAGGGAAGATTTATACTAGACAGGACACATCCATTAATGCATTCTCTTTTCTAATGTCTACAACAACGGACACAGTGGGATACACATAAACAGAAACACTCGCCTTGTGAATGACTTACTAGAAACTGTCTGCTCCAAACCAAATAAACTGCCTTTTCGATCTATTCTCAGAACATGAGACAAAACAACAAACCCACACCCACTCCCACAAAGGCACCTCCTTCCCCCAAGTAGGTCTGTGACTATCCGGAGTGTCCTCTGACTGGTGGGCCATACTATGTTCCCCCGAAATGGCCTGTCTTCTCTCAGATCTTGTTTCCTTGACCAACTCTGTGAAGATGTCAGGAAAAAGTGGTTAGCCACTACCTGTTTTCTCAGGAAAGGTCCATCTTCAGAGCTCTCCTGGCAATTGGCCATCCTCACATCATTAGGTACCAAGAAAACTGACTCTGTCCTTGGTAAATCCAAACAAGTGAGCCCACTGGGCCTGGTACTGGGACTGCCTCTGGGTGCCTGGGTTCTTGGATACCAAGTTCAGAGAGTTCCATCACCAAGGAAATGAGGTATGTCACATTTTTTGGAACTGAATGAGGTCACTGCCTTGGCAACCACTTTGTCCTAACAGTTGCTTCCAACGGTTACATAAGATGGAGGTTTCCCCTACTTCTTGTGACACTTTCATAAGGTAGAATGTATATCAACCATTGGCACCCGGGAACAGCTCTCCACTCAGGCCTGGATTGTTCCACCTTGTCTACAGTAAGAAGAGAGAGGCAGATTCAGACACATCCCTTCATCCTGACCAGGTTGTTTGCCATGGAAGATGACTTTTGCTCTCTCAGGTGCTTCATACCTGCCTACAACTTATCCAGGTATCATTTGTGCATGGACATTTGAGGTTCTCATCTGGTGGAAGATCCCCAACTTTCCTGTATTGTAAGAACCCCTCTGTCCCTGCTCTTCTGTAAAATGATTGAGGGAACTGTGTATACTTGGGGTTAAAAACAGGTTTGATTTGGTGACGAATGATTCTGTGCGATGAATAATGGGATTGGGAACATGCAATATTTACAAGAATATAGAGGTGAAATATAAGTATGAAAAAAGAAATCTAGGTATGCTTTGAAGCCCAGAAGGGTTTTGTCCTTGATTGGGATACTTAGCTTTGAATTATGTTCTGCAAAGATGTCTCAGATAATTTGATATACAATGGCATAGGACCTTGTACATTGGATGATTGAATTTAGAAGATAACATCCAGTCAAAAAGGGATATTCAGTAGGTTTAGGAAGATAGTCGGTAGGTTTAGGAAGACGAGTGAGTATAGGATTTGGACCAAAAGTTCTTTAGCAATAGACTTTTGGTTATAGAGTGAATGTAAATGTCAGCACATATGAAGAGTCAGACACTATGTTGAACTGGGGAAAATATGTAGAAAAGCAGATATCAATGGAAACATTACGAAATCAGGCAAAGTATAAAGTGAGGGATAGAATTAGACATTTTCAACAGGGTTGAGTTTCAATATATAAATTAGGAAAAAACAAATATGTAGTCACCAATAGGATTGACAATTGACAGCATTAGGCAACCTGGACATGGATGTTTTTAGAAATCCATGTTCACTTTCCATTTAGGCTTTGGTACAATCATAAGTGTGACCTTTCCATTTTTTGTCCAGAATATTACTGTGATAATGAGGTGACATGAGTATTTCTTTCACCATTTCTGGGAGCAATATATTGAAGATGTAAAATTAGAATCGGGGGTGCAAATAGGTGTACCCTGTTTCTATGAACATAGAGAAAAACCACAAATAGACCATACTGTGAATAAATAATATAACTTTTTTGAACTTTAAATAATGAATTGAACTGATATCTGAAAAATAAAAGGAAATTGTATATTGATATACAATCATTCATTCCAACCAGTTATATATCTAATGGAAATATTAGTGTTTTGGTTTATCATGAAGAGTGTGTGAGTTTTGCTTCAAAATGATTATGGAAATTCAAAATAATGTGTTTGGAAAGAAGTCTCATGAAAAGACCAGTCAAGAAACCCTGACAATACATGTGTTCTGAAGCAAGAAGTGATTAATGTTGAAACAAATGCCTATTAATTTGTGAACTTGGGGATGAAATGTATATCCTATGATGTGCAAAAACTGAAGAAACAATAATGTACCAGTGTCGAATACAAATGAATGACAAATTACATATCATGTCCCATAGGAGTCTACTTCCATTGATGTTAGACTGGGTCAGATACTGTAGAATAATTAGGATTTGTATGCACCCTTCACTGAAGTTAGTAGTCAGTACTAGGAAACAAATATGTATTTCAGGTGGATGAATATTTCTGATTATAATCATGTGAAAAGTTGATTATAAATCAACATACATGAACATGAATGAATTTATAAAGTGTGTACTAGACACATATATTTCATATTTGGAAAACTTTGGAGAGTATATCTATATCTATATCTATACACACACACACACACACACGCACACACACACACACAACACTCCCAGACATTAAAAAGTACCAATATAAATGCCAATCGAAATTCATCAGTAAATATATATCATCCACAGATGCAAAAATATTTATGTTACTTAACATGAGTTTATGTATAATGTTGTTCTTCTAGGACGCTCTCTTATATGTTGAATTTTCATTTCCAACAGCATTTAGGAGGAGTGAACACTTCTCACAATTTGTATCTGCCAAGACATCCACCTTACAAAAATGTACCTGTGATACCTGGTAGGATTCTATATATGCATATAAATATACATGTGTGAATAGGCTACAGAAATTGGAAACAAGTATTCACATATTTGTTAAGTTTAAAAACACATGGAGAATATTTCAATTAAAATTTGACTAGATGTATAACTCCTACCTTATATAATGCAAATGTCAAGTCCAACTATAGAACATGTCTCCTCTGAAGTGCTTGTATTTCTATTGTGTTGGGTTAATTTTCCCCATTATATTAGGATGAATAGTCTGAGTCTACCAGGTATGGGTTAGTGTCAGGGATTCAGTACTTCGAATGAAAAATTGGAAAAAGAATCCAATGTGTATGTAAATATATGCTGCACAAATATCTTCCCGCTCTCATCCAAAACAATGCCTTGACATTACCTTCACCCCAAGTAAGACACAATTAGAGGAGAAGAGTTACACAATCAGTGAATACATATCTGGAATGGAAAATGCTCAGGAGTTCACAACCTTGGAGGTGGTTTAGGAGTTTCCAAAAGTAAGGGACATGGTACACACTCCACAAACATGTAACTCTGCTGGCCTAAAAACTTTTTGAGAAACTGCCTCTGAGCTTCCGCACTTGAAATATATGTTGTTTTCATGAGATTTGGCTTTCTTTGTAGTGAGACCATCAAAGCTGGGTCTGCATCTATGTGACCTGGAGGACATGGTTTCTTATTTTCCAATGAACAAGATGAAGCAGTGCTGAATCCTCTCTTTTTAGGTAAATTAAGGTCACTAGAGACTAAGTGACTCCCCGTCTCCCCGCGTGGACTGTGAAGCCATTTGGTCCTCCTCCACTTTTTGTGGTTTTTAGGCTGCTGCACTGTGAGTTTGGTATTTGTTTCACGAAATACTAGCAGCTAAACTGGGACACAGTGCTGGAGGGAGTTCTGTCACGTGTGGTGGGTCAGGGTCTGCAAGAGAATGCACCAACTAGGCTTCTATCTCTCACAGCTTGCCCCATTGCCCCCTTGTCCATATCAACCTGATTCTTAATTTTCCTCTTAAAACTCTCCATATAACAAGATGCCTTTACATATAAGGGTCTGCTGGCAGCACCATGTCAGTTACAAGCCATTTGGAATCCAATGGTAGATCCACATGGCCCTACCACGGATGTTTTATCAAACACCTCCCCAGCACTGCTCTAGACCCACTACTCAGCAGGCTCCAACTTACTGGCATCTCTGTTCTACACCATTTTCATGAAACTCAGTAAATCAAGGCACTGTCTGGTATACTCATGATCAGCAATAGGACATCCAATGTTTCTCCAGTGCCACCTGGTCATAGGAATTTCAAAAATTTCATGGTATTTATCTAGCCATTTTTCAAGATTGAAGTTGGAGGCACTGTGGGTTTCAATTCATTCAGCAAAGATTAAATGGTGAGGAAGCTCATTTCAATGAAATCTCTGGAGAAATCTCACAGGCAAGGCTTCCCAAAGAATGGACAAAAGGTCACATTAGGCCAGGCCCATTGAGGTCTACAATGTGAGGTGCATGTGTGTTTTGACTCTCAACTATGGCTGCCATTTCTTTAAGAATAAAATCATGTGATATCCTTGCTGAGATTCCCAGGGCTCTGTGGAAATCTACCCGGGGCCTAGGTCTCAGTTTTCAAGAGCGACTTTCATGCGTGGCCTCTTAAAATCCCAACAAAATTCATGGCAATGCTTCTCTGAGTTCAGTTCCAAAACCCAGTGTCTAAGGGGAATCACACCAGAGTTCAAGCCCACGTGGACCCAGTAATTTTTTCCAATGCCACACAAATGACCAACATTAAAACCAAAACACTCCCACATGGCCCTCACCTTTTTCCATATAGTCAATCATCTTAACCTCTGGCTGGAGGTTTCCATGAGGGGTGCAGCCCAAGACAGTGTCCAAAATCAGCTCGTTTGCCCCTCATTTGCCTAAAGTCAGGGTAGCCTGGACACCGTTGCTGTGAACCAGGAGTGAACAAATAAGCCTGCCATTAATACTTCTATGTTTCTCCAATTTGATCGCTACTGATTTTAGGTATCGATTCTTTAGGTGATTTAGAGTCATGGGAAAACACAAGCACCTCTGCAGGGCTTTGAAGAACTCATTTGACTCACAGAATCCCTATTCATATTTGTTGGAGTGCAGGAACCTAACAGAGGAAGGCAAGAGTCTTCATCCACAATGAATGATATTTTTTGCCATTTAATTTTGGAAGCTCACATGGGATCATTCTTAAGATCCATCAGGTGCTGAGAATCTAAGTCACAGCCACACACAGGTCCAAGAGGCTGATAAAGACACATCCCTTTCCAAAGCAATTAAGCAAAGAGCCACAGGTGAGGCCCATTCATTTCCATTTGAAAACTGTTTTCTTCAGGCTTCACAAAGTGGTGGCCTGATGCAAAGACCTTCCTGACATTCAGTGCAACACAACAATAAGTAAGCAAAATCCCAAGGCAGTGTTTCTGCACTGAGACTTTACTGGTCACACTGATATCTGAGTTTTCTGAGATGCTCGCCATTCTCTTCAACTATCCTTTACATGGCCATGTCACAGAGCTTGGAGGTGGTACATATTTTGGACACAAATCCCTGAGCCCATTCTGGAGAGTGGCCAGAATTCAGGAAGAAAACAACAACTTAGAAAGATAGCAGTTGTTGCACATCGATAAGACAAGCTGCAGTCCATTCATATATTGGGCAGGATGAATTATAGGGAAGATTTATACTAGACAGGACACATCCATTAATGCATTCTCTTTTCTAATGTCTACAACAACGGACACAGTGGGATACACATAAACAGAAACACTGGCCTTGTCAAATGACTTACTAGAAACTGTCTGCTCCAAACCAAACAAACCGCCTTTTCGGTCTATTCTCAGAACATGAGACAAAACAACAAACCCACACCCACTCCCACAAAGGCACCTCCTTCCCCCAAGTAGGTCTGTGACTATCCGGAGTGTCCTCTGACTGGTGGGCCATACTATGTTCCCCCGAAATGGCCTGTCTTCTCTCAGATCTTGTTTCCTTGACCAACTCTGTGAAGAAGTCAGGAAAAAGTGGTTAGCCACTACCTGTTTTCTCAGGAAAGGTCCATCTTCAGATCTCTCCTGGCATTTGGCCATCCTCACATCATTAGGTACCAAGAAAACTGACTCTGTCCTTGGTAAATCCAAACAAGTGAGCCCACTGGGGCTGGGACTGGGGACTGCCTCTGCGTGCCTGGCTTCTTGGATACCAAGTTCAGAGAGTTCCATCACCAAGGAAATGAGGTATGTCACATTCTTTGAAACTGAATGAGGTCACTGCCTTGGCAACCACTTTGTCCTAACAGTTGCTTCCAAGGGTTACATAAGATGGAGGTTTCCCCTACTTCCTGTGACACTTTCATAAGGTAGAATGTATATCAACCATTGGCACCCGGGAACAGCTCTCCACTCAGGCCTGGATTGTTCCACCTTGTCTACAAAAAGAAGAGAGAGGCAGATTCACACACATCCCTTCATCCTGACCAGGTTGTTTGCCATGGAAGATGACTTTTGCTCTCTCAGGAGCTTCATACCTGCCTACAACTTCTCCATGTATCATTTGTGCATGGACATTTGAGGTTCTCATCTGGTGGAAGATCCCCAACTTTCCTGTTTTGTAAGAACCCCTCTGTCCCTGCTCTTCTGTAAAATGTTTGAGGGAACAGTGTATACCTGGGGTTAAAAACAGGTTTGATTTGGTGATGAATGATTCTGTGCGATGAATAATGGGATTGGGAACCTGCAATATTTACAAGAATATAGAGGTGAAATATAAGTAGGAAAACAGAAATCTAGGTATGATTTGAAGCCCAGAGGGTTTTGCCCTTGATTGGGATACTTAGCTTTGAATTATGTTCTGCAAAGATGTCTCAGATAATTTGATATACAATGGCATAGGACCTTGTTCATTGGATGATTGAATTTCGAAGAGAACATCCAGTCAAAAAGGGATATTCAGTAGGTTTAGGAAGATATTCGGTAGGTTTAGGAAGACGAGTGAGTATAGGATTTGGACCAAAAGTTCTTTAGCAATAGACTTTTGGTTATAGAGTGAATGTAAATGTCAGCACATATGAAGAGTCAGACACTATGTTGAACTGGGGAAAATATGTAGAAAAGCAGATATCAATGGAAACATTACGAAATCAGGCAAAGTATAAAGTGAGGGATAGAATTAGACATTTTCAACAGGGTTGAGTTTCAATATATAAATTAGGAAAAAACAAATATGTAGTCACCCATAGGATTGACAATTGACAGCATTAGGCAACATGGACATGGATGTTTTTGAAATCCATGTTCACTTTCCATTTAGGCTTTGGTACAATCATAAGTGTGACCTTTCCATTTTTTGTCCAGAATATTGCTGTGATAACGAGGTGACATGAGTATTTCTTTCACCATTTCTGGGAACAATATATTGAAGATGTAAAATTAGAATCGGGGGTACAAATAGGTGTACCCTGTTTCTATGAACATAGAGAAAAACCACGAATAGACCATACTGTGAATAAATAATATAACTTTTTTGAACTTTAAATAATGAATTGAACTGATATCTGAAAAATAAAAGGAAATTGTATATTGATATACAATCATTCATTCCAACCAGTTATATATCTAATGGAAATATTAGTGTTTTGGTTTATCATGAAGAGTGTGTGAGTTTTGCTTCAAAATGATTATGGAAATTCAAAATAATGTGTTTGGAAAGAAGTCTCATGAAAAGACCAGTCAAGAAACCCTGACAATACATGTGTTCTGAAGCAAGAAGTGATTAATGTTGAAACAAATGCCTATTAATTTGTGAACTTGTGGATGAAATGTATATCCTATGATGTGCAAAAACTGAAGAAACAATAATGTACCAGTGTCGAATACAAATGAATGACAAATTACATATCATGTCCCATAGGAGTCTACTTCCATTGATGTTAGACTGGGTCAGATACTGTAGAATAATTAGGATTTGTATGCACCCTTCACTGAAGTTAGTAGTCAGTACTAGGAAACAAATATGTATTTCAGGTGGATGAATATTTCTGATTATAATCTTGTGAAAAGTTGATTATAAATCCACATACATGAACATGAATGAATTTAGAGAGTGTATACTAGACACATATATTTCATATTTGGAAAACTTTGGAGAGTATATCTATATCTATATCTATACACACACACACACACACACACACACACACACACACACACACAACACTCACAGACATTAAAAAGTACCAATATAAATGCCAATCGAAATTCATCAGTAAATATATATCATCCACAGATGCTTCTTCCGGACCCAGTCTCCTCTCCAAACACTCCTCCCTTAACACCTGTTAGTCTAGTCTATTATAATACCCCAGAGGAAAAAGGGACTCTTGCCGCAAAATGGGAAGGCCCCTATCCTGTCATTCTCTTTACCCTTACCGCCGCCAAACTCTCCTTACCAGACAACTGTCTCACTCCCTGTATTCACATGTCTAGGTTGAAGCCACATCACCAGGAGGCCCCACCTGCTGAAGACAGGGCCACCCCAGAGGAACTCCAAGAATCACCTACTGAACCTCCCCTTTACTCCTGCTCTCCACACCCATCTCACCCATTTTAGTTGTGGCTCACACGGTTTTCCTTGCAGCCCAATTCCTCTTAAAGAAGGCACAATGAGCTCTCCCAACACCCTAGTCTTCTCTAACTGCTTGTTTTTTGTGCTCTGCTTATTTTCTGTGCTCTGTCAGGACTGGTCTTTACCCTCCTCACTTACCATGCATTTATTCACTTTTCGGGAACGATACTCAGAACATGGCATGCAGAAGGTCTGCACAGTGGATGCAACTACTTGCTTCATCCACAACTGCACCTCTATTTCCCTAAAATTGTCACCTTCAAGGACCTTCGTCCCTGGTAGCTGGAACTGGCCTTTCATTTGCTTCCTTTTTGATCAAACAAAAGACTATTGTCATTGGTGGCCTGAGATATATAATGGGTCCCCCTATTGGTCATGCATGTTCCATGATGAACGTGGTAGCTATTCTTACCACTCATTTGGTTACCCTGAAGGGTGGACTTCTAGTTACATAAAGTGGCATAAAGGCTCTTCATCCAGTAACAATGGATGGTATACTTTAGGTAAACCTGACCCCAAGGCCAAACGATGGGGCTATGTTGAGTTTGCTGTCTATGCTCGGACAACCTCAGTCAGACCCACAGGGTGGATGACTATTGGCCGCACCCTGATTACGCAACCTAAGGCAAACATCCAGGTAGTCGAACACATTAAGGACTCAGAATCAAAACTTTGAGATCATATCCATAGCTCATCCAAAGAGGATTCAGAGCCTTCAACCCTCTCAGGTCCCCCTCCCACATGGCTCAATTTGCTACACCAAACTTTTTGATTATTAAACTCCACCCCTCTTTCTGTGCCTACTTCTCAGTGCTTTCTCTGTGCTTCACTTAGTCGTCCACTTCTAGCAGCAGTCCCATTAGCGGCAGGAAATATTCCAGCAAAACCCTACAATTTCTCTAAAAAGGACAACCCCTACATGTGACACGTATCCCACTGTGGGAAAGTTATTCCACCAATACTTTATTTCCTTTCATCTGTTTCCACCTGCCAATAATGAATCCTTTACCCATTTGTTTCTTGAGCTACAGCACCCCATAGAGCCCTGTGTTTATGCAACCTGGACATTTCCTCTGGTGTAATGGTTCTTTAAGTACCTCAACCATCAATGTCTCTGGCGCCTGTTTCTTGGTTACTGTAGTTCCTCAGCCATCTTTGTATACTCCCACCGAATTCTGACAGTTGGCCCTACCTTCCCGCACCCGTAGGGTAGTCTTTCTGCCGGTTCTGGTAGGCCTCATTTTAACAACCTCAGTGACAGGTCTCGGACTCTCTGGTGGAGCTATAGGTCATGCTCTATGGGATCCAATGACCTTCAACAAAAACTGCAGGAAACACTCAATACCATGGCTGAGTCTCTGGGTTCCTTGCAGCGGCAGGTTACTTCATTGGCACAAGTGGCTTTACAGAACCAAAGGGCAATTGATCTTCTCACTGCTGAAAAAGGGGTTACATGCCTATTCCTCAGAGAGGAATTTTGCTATTATGTTAATGAATCTGGGCTAATAAAAAAAATGTTGTTAAATTGCAGGAATTATCGACCCAATTGCTCAAACCTACCTCCTCCAATCCCATAACGGGGTTCTTCCAATCCTATCTTGCCATGTACTTACTACATATCTTGGATCCCCTTATTTGGATGCTCCTTTTTTGTGCTCTCTTGCCCTGCATAATGAAGTGCCTTCAAACCCAACTGCATAAAATTCCTAATCAAACTTTCAACCAGCTTTTGCTTAGTCACTACCAGCCTCTGATGACCGATGAATCCCCAACATCTCCAAGAGAACAGTTCACTCAGTGATGAAGCTCACTACCAGGCACGATGGAATGCAACGGGTATTAGACAGCGGGAGACAACGAGCTCGGAGAACCTCTTAATCTGCCATCCTGGATTCATAGTCTTTACCACCTTCTAAGCTTTCTCATGGTTCTTGGCCTCTTCTATGTCAGTCCCCCCACATGGAACTTCTGCCAAAAATTGACATTTGCTTTAATTTTTATCTTCATTCTGTTTTTATTCGCTCTGATCTTCTTCAGGTGCTGGCGACACCATGTCCAGGCAACGCTTCCAGTATTTCCTTGAGTCTCTGTTACAGGACCAGTGGCTGATACCAACAATCTCTTCCATCCAGGACTGGTTCCATGCCATCGACATCTTTGGCTTCAGGGAACATTCATTGACTTCACCCCTATGAAAATAGCTGTCTATAGCCACTGGGTTTTATTTCTGGCTGCCATGATATCCCCATACCTGCCCCTGAGCATTCCTCCACTTCTCTTTCTAGGCCCCACACCACCCCCACACAGCAGGAAGCAGCCAAATCTGACAAACGACACCCCTCTTCCTAAGAAAACAAAAAGGGTGGAATGTTGGGAAAAGAATAAATGGCAGCCATACCGCAGAGAAAAACCCCAACATGGCGCCTAAGGACTTCTTCTTCCTACCTTCTTCATTTCTGCAGTGGCACAAAAAGTTCCCGCCCTTGTGAACTCTCCCGCCAGCGCCAATTTCAAATCTCGCTTGTGGGGAACCTTAGCCCCAAAGAGAACTAATTCCTGGGCTCTGGAGCTGATATTTGAAAGAACTTGTCAATAAACGGGTTGCTGCCATTTATGTAAGCCATACCATCTCCCCCTTAGTTCTATATAAGCACACAGCTTTTAGCAATAAATTTGGAATTCTCCCGGTGAAGTGTCATTGCGTGGGGAATTATTTCACTCATGTTCAGCAACAGGATATCCAAAGGTTCTCCAGTGCCACCTGGTAATGGGAATTTCAGAAATTTGATAGTATTTATTTAACCATTTTTGAAGGATGAAGTTGGAGTCACTGTGCGTTTCAATTAATGCAGGAACCATTATGTGGTGAGGAAGCTCATTTAAATGAAATCTCTGGAGAAATCTCACAGGCAAGGCTTCCCAAAAAGTGGCCAAAAGGTCACATGAAGCCAGGATCATTGAGGTCTACAATATGAGTTCCATTTGTGTTTAGACTCTCAATTATGGCTGCCAAGTCTTTCAAAATAAAATCATGTGATATCCTGGCTGAGATTCTCACTGCACTGTGGAAAGACACCCTGGCCCTCGATCTCAGTTTTCAAGGGCGCATCTCATGCGTGGCCTTCTAAAATCCCAACACATTTCATGGCAATACTTCTTTGAGGTAAATTCCAGAACTCAGTCTCTAAGAGGAATCATGCCAGAATTCAAGCCCAGGTGGATCCAGTTATCTCTTCCAACCGCCAAACAAATGACCACAATTAAAACCAAACACTCCCACATGGCCCTCATCTTCTTCCATATAGACACTTATCATAACCTCTGGCTGGAGTTTTTCATGAGGGGTGCAGCCCAAGACAGTGTCAAAAATAAGCTCCCTTGCCCCTCATTTGCCTAAAGTCAAGGTGGCCTGGACACCCATCCGGTGAACCAGGAGTGATCAGATAGGCCAGCTGTTAATACTGCTCTGCATCTCCAATTTGAGGCCTACTGACTGTCAGGTATAGATTCTTTATATGATTTGGAGCCATGAGAAAACCCAAAAACCTATGGGTTAGCCTCTGCAGGGCTGTGCATAACTCATTTGAACCAAAGGATCCGTATTCTCACTTGATGGTGGTCAGGAACCTTACAAATGAATGCGAGAGACTTCATTCACAATAATTGCTCTTTTGGCCATTTTGGTTTTGGATGCACACATGGGATCTCTCTTTACATCCATCAGGTGCTGAGAATCTAAGCCACAACCTCACACAGGGCCAAGAGGCTGATTCAGACACATCCCTTTCCAAAGCAATTAAGCAAAGAGCCACAGGTGATGCCTATTCATTTCCATTTGAAAACTGTTTTCTTCAGGCTTCACAAAGGGGTGGCCTGAGGCAAAGACCTTCCTGACATTCAGGGAAACAGAACAATTGATAAGCAAAAGGCCGAAAGCATGGTTTCTCCACTGAGACTTTCTTGGTCACACTGATATCTGAGTTTTCTGAGATGCTCGCCGTTCCCTTCAGCTATCCAGGACATGGCAATGTCACAGAGCTTGGAGGTGGTACATATTTTGGACACAAAACCATGAGACTATTCTGGAGAGTGGTGAGAATTCTGGAAGAAACAGGAACTTAGGAAGGTAGCAGGTGTTGCCCATGGATAAGGCAAGCTGCAGTCCATTCATAAATTGGGCAGGATGAATGCCGGGAATCTTTCTACTATACAGGACATATCAATTGTTGCATTCTATTTTCTAATGTCTACAACCACGGACACAGTGGGATACACAGAAATAGAAACACTTGCCTTGTCCAACGACTTACTAGAAGAAGACCACTCCAAATCAAACAAACCGTCTTTCCTACCTATTCTCAGATCATGAGACAAAACCACAAAATCACACCCACCCCACAAAGACACCTCCTTCCCCCATGTAACTCTGTGACTATCCGGAGTTTCCTCAGAGTGGTGGGCCATACTATGTTCCCCCAAAATGGCCTGTCCTATCTCAGATCTGGTCTCCTTGGCCAACTCTGTGAAGTTGTCAGGAGCCTGCGGTGAACCACTACCTACTTTCTCAGGAAAGGCCCCTATTCAGAGCTCTCCTGGTATTTGGCCATCCTCACATATGTTGGTACCAAGAAAGACTGACACTCTCCTTGGTAAATTCAAACAAGTGAGCCTACTGGGTCTGGGACTGGACTGGCTCTGGGTGCCTGGCTTCCTGGATCCCAAGTTAAGAGAGTTCCATCACCAAGGAAGTGAGGTAGATCACTTCTTCAGGAACTGAATGAGGTCATTGCCTTGACAACCACTTTGTCCTAACAGTTGCTTTCAAGAGTCCCATGAGATGGAGGCTGCCCCTACTTCCTCTGACACTTTCACAAGTTAGAATGGTATATAAACCATGGGCACCCGGGAACAGCTCTCCACCTAGGACTGGTTTGGTCCATCTTCTCTACATTAAGAAGAGAGAGGCTGATTCATACACATCCCTTCATGCTGACAAGGTTGTTTGCCATAGAAGATGACTTTTCTCTCTCAGGTCTTTCGTAGCTGCCTACATCTTCTCAAGGGATCATTTCTGCATGGACCTTTGATGTTCTCAACAGGTGGAACATGCCCTACATTCCTGTATTTTAAGAGCAACCCTGCCCCTGCTGTTCTGTAAAGTTCGATTGAGAGAACAGTGTATGGTTTGGGTTAGTAACATGTTCAATTTGGGGTTAGGAATCCTTCTGCATGACGAATAATGGTATTGGGAAACTATGATATTTACAAGAATATATAGGTGAAATATAAGTATAAAAACAGAAATCTAGGGAAGATATGAAGTCCAGAAGGGCATTGGGCCCTTAATTGGTACACTTAGCTTTGAATTATTTTCTGCAAAAATGTCTCAGATAAATCTATATACAATGGCATAGGAGCTTGTACCTTGGATGATTGAATGTCGAATAGAACACCCACTCAAAAAGGGATTGTCGGTAGGATTAGAAAGATAGTCAGTAGGTTTACAAAGAAGAGTGAGAATAGGATTTAGACCAAAAGTTCTTAAGCAATAGGGTTTCAGGTAGACAGTGAATGTAAATGTCAGCACAAGTGAAGAGTCAGTCACAATGATGAACAGGGGAAAATATGTAGGAAAATAGATATAAATAGAGACATTACTAAATCAGGCAAAGTATAAAGTGAGTGATAGGATTAGACATTTTCAACAGGCTTGAGGTTGAATATATAATCTTAGGAAGAAACAAAAATGTAGTCACCAATAAGATTGACATTTGAGAGCATTAGGCCACCTGGACATGGAAGGTTTTAGTAATCCATGCTCACTTTCCATTTAGGCTTTGGTACAACCTTAAGGGTGACCTTTGATTTTTTTGTCCAGAATATTACTGTGATAAAATGTATATATAGATCAGGTGACATGAGTATTTCTTCCACCATTTTTTGAGGAATATTTTGAAAACGTATAAATTAGTATTGAGGGTAAAAATAGGTGTACCCTGTGACTATGAATATAGAGATAATGCATGAATAGACCATACAGTTAATAAATAATATAACTGGTTCTACTTTAAATAATGTATTGAATTGATATCTGAAAATACATAAGAAATCATATATTGATATATAATCATTCATAACAACTAGTTATACGTCTAATTGTAATCCTAAGGTTATGGTTTATCATGAAGAGTGTGTGAGTTTTGCTTCAAAAGTGATTATGGAAATCAAAAATAATGTGTTTGGAAAGAAGTCTCATGAAAAGACCAGTTTGAAACATGGCGGAACACGTGTTTTCTGAAGCAGAAAGTGATTGAAAGTGAAATAAATGCCTATAAATTTGTGAACTTGTGGATGAAATATATATCCAATAATGTGCATAAACTGAAGAAATAGTAATGTACTATTTTTGAATAAAAATGAACTTCAAAATACTTATCATGTCCCATAGGAATCTACTTGCATTGATGTGAAAATGGATCAGTTACTGTAGAAATATTAGGATTTATATGCACCATTCACTGAAGTTAGTTTTCAATACTAGGAAAAAAAAACGTATATCAGGTGAATGAATATTTCTGAGAATAATCTTGTGAAAAGTTGATTATAAATCCATATACATAATCATGAATGAATTTAGGGAGTGTATAATAAGACACATATATTAAATATTTTGAAATATCTGGAGAGAATATATATATATATATATATATATATATATATATATATATATATATATATATATCCACACACAGATTTTAAAAATTAGCAATATATATGCCAATCAAATTACACCATGAAATATGTATCATCCACAGATCCAAAAATATTCATTTTACTGGATATGGATTTATGTATAACTTTTTTCAACTAGGAAGCTCGCCCATAGGTTGAATTTTCAGGTCAAACAGCGTTTAAGAGGAGTGATCTCTTCTCACACTTTGTATCTACCAAGTCATGTAACTCACAAGAATGTACGTGTGATACCAGGTAGGATTCTATTTGTGCATATAAAAATACATGTGCTGAATAGAATACAGAGAAAGGGAGACAGGAATTCACATATTTGTTAACTTTAAAAGCACATGGAAAACTATTTCAACAAAAAATTGACTAGATTTATAACTCCTACCCTATATAATGCAAAAGGCAAGTCCAAGTATACAACATGCCTCCTCTGAACTGCTTGTATTTCTATTCTGTTTCCGTTATTTTTCTCCATCATATTAGGATTAGTATTCAGAATCTAGCAGAGCATGTGTTAGTGTCAGGGATTCAGTATTTCAAATGTAAAATAGAAAAATGAATCCAATGTGTATGCAAATATGTGCTAAACAAAATCTTCCCACTCTCATCCAGAACAATTCCTTGATATTTTTTTCGCCCAAAGTAAGACACAATTAGAGGAGAAGAGTAATAAAATCTGTGAATAATATGCTCAGGAGTTTACAACCTTGGAAGTGGTAGAGGAGTTTCCCTAGTATGGGACAGGGTAAACACTCCATAAACATGGAGCTCTGCTGGCCTAAATACTTCTTGAGAAACTGCCTCTGAGTTTGGGCACTTGAAATATATGTTGTTGTCAGGAGCTTTAGCTTCTTTTTAGTGAGACTATCAAAGCTGTGTCTGCATCTATGTGACCTGGAGGACATGGTTTCTTATTTTCCAATGAACATGAGGCAGCAGTGCTGAATTCTCTCTTTGTAAGTAAACTGTGGCCACTGGGGGCTAAGGGTATTCCCATGTGGACTGGGAAGCCATTTGGTCATCCTCCACTTTTCGTGGTGTTTCTTGCTGCTGCACTGGGACTTTGGCATTTGCTTCATGAAATAAAAGAAGTTCAACTGGGACACAGTTCTGGAGGCAATTCTTTCATGTGTGGTTGGTCAGGGTCTGCAGGAGAATGCACCAACCAGGTTTCTATCCCACATAGCTTGGCCCCATGTCCATAGTAACCTGATTCTAAACATTGCCCGGAAACATCTCCATATAACCAGAAGCCTTTACATGGAAGGGTTTGCTGGCTTCACCATGTAAGTCACAAGCCATTTGGGATCCAATGGCAGATCCACATGGCCCCACCACAAATTTTTTATCACACACCTGCCTACCACTGCTCTAGGCCCACTACTCAGCAGGTTCCAACATATTGGCATCTCTGTTCTACACCATTTTCATGAAACCCACTCAATCAAGGCACTGTCTTGCATATTTACGATCAGCAACAGGACATCCAAAGTTTCTCCAGTGCCACCTGGTCATGGGAATTTCAAAAATTTCATGGTATTTATCTAGGCATTTTTCAAGGATGACGTTGCAGGCACTGTGGGTTTCAATTCATTCAGGAACCTTTAAATGGTGAGGAAGCTCATTTCAATGAATGCTCTGTAGAACTCTCACAGGCAAGTCTTCCCAAAGAGTGGCCAAAATGTCACATGAAGCCAGGCCTATTGAGGTCTACAATGTGACGTCCATGGGTGTTGTGACTCTCAACAATGGCTGACAAGTCTTTCAGAATTAAATCATGTGATCTTCTGGCTGAGATACCCAGGGCTCTGTGGAAAGCCACCCTGGGCCTAGATCTCAGTTTCCAAGGGTGATTCTCATGGGTGGACTCCTAAAATCCCAACAAAATTCATGGCAATACTTCTCTGAATTCAGTCTCTAAGGGGAATCACACCAGAGTTCAAGCCCAGGTGGTCCCAGTCAAATCTTCCAACCGGACACAAATGACCAAAATTAAAACCAAAACCCTCCCATATGGCCCTCATCTTCTTCCATATAGACTCTAATCACAACCTCTGGTTGAAGGTTTCCATGAGTGGCGGAGTCCAAGAGAGTGTCCAAAATAACTCCCTTGCCCCTCATTGGCGTAAATTCAGGGTGGTCTGGACACCCTTCATGTGAAACAGGAGTGATCAAATATGCTAGACGTTAATACTTCTATGCTTCTCCAATTTGTGGAAAACTGAGTGTCAGGTATATATTTTTATGTGATTTGCAGTCATGAGAAAACACAAGCTCCTCTGCAGGTCTTTGAAGAACCCATTTGACCCAAAGGATCCCTATTCTCACTTGATGGAGTTCAAGAACTTTAAAGAGGAAGGGGACAGACTTCATCCACAAGGACTGCTTTTTGGCCATTTTGGTTTTGGATGCACACATGGGATCTCTCTTTACATCCACCACGTGCTGAGTATCTAAGCCACAACCTCACACAGGGCCAAGAGGCTGATTCAGACACATCCCTTTTCAAAGCAATTAAGCAAAGAGCCACAGGTGATCCATATTCATTTCCATTTGAAAACTGTTTTCTTCAGGCTTCACAAAGGGGTGGCATGAGGCAAAGACCTTCCTGACATTCAGGGCAACAGAACATTAGGTTAGCAAACGGCCCAAAGCAGTGTTTCTCCACTGAGACTTTCCTGGTCACACTGATATTGAATTTTCTGAGATGCTCGAAATTCCCTTCAGCTATCCAGTACATGGCCATGTCACAGAGCTTGGAGGTGGTACATAACTTGGTCACAAAATCATGAGCCTATTCTGGAGAGTGGCCAGAATTCAGGAAGAAAACAGGAACTTAGGAAGATAGCAGGTGTTACCCATCCATAAGGCAAGCCGCATTCCTTTCATACATTGGGCAGAAAGAATTCTGGTAAGCTTTCTACTAGCCTGGACACATCCTTTGATGCATTGCATTCTCTTTTCTAATGTCTACAACCATGGACACAGTGGGATACACAGACATAAAAACACTCGCCTTGTCAAATCACTTGTTAGAAATCGTCCACTCCAAACCAAACAAACTGCCTTTCCTACCTATTCTCAGAACATGAGACAAAATCACAAACACACACTCACACCCACAAATTCACCTCCTTTCCCAAAGTAGGTCTCTGACTATCGGGTGTGACCTCTGACTGGTGGGCCGTACTATGTTCCCATCAAATGGCCTGTTCTGTCTCAGATCTGGTTTCCTTGGCCAACTCTGTGAAGTTGTCAGGAGACAACGGTGAGCCACTTCCTGCTTACTCAGGAAAGGCCACTCTTCAGAGCTTTCCTGGCATTTGGCCATCCTCACATCAGTAGATACCAAGAAAGACTGACTCTGTCTTTGGTAAATCAAAAGAAGTGAGACCACTGGGACTGGGCCTGGGACTAGATTTGTGTGCCTGGATGCCTGTATCCCAAGTTCAGAGAGTTCCATCACCAAGAATGTGAGGTGAGGTCACTTCCTTCAGGAACTGAATGAGGTCAATGCCTTGGCAAGCACGTTGTCCTAACATTTGCTTCCAAAGGTCCCATGAAATGGAGGCTGTCCCTAATTCCTTTGACACTTTCACAAGTTAGAATGGTATATCAAACATTGGTAACCAGGAACAGCTCTCCACAGAGGCCTCGTTTGGTCCTTCTTCTCTACATAAAGAAGAGAGAGGCTGATTCAGACACATCCCTTCATGCTGACCAGGTTGTTTGCAATGAAAGATGACTTTTGCTCTCTCAGTTCCTTCATAGGTGTCTACAACTTCTCTAGGGATCATTTGCGCATAGACCTTTGAGTTTCTCAGCAGTTGGAAGATCCCCTAAATTCCTGTATTTTAAGACCAACTCTGTCCTTGCTCTTCTCTAAAGTTAGATTGAGGGAACAGTGTATGGTTAGGGTTAATAACAGGTTTGATTTGGAATAGAAATCATTCTGCTGGATGAATAATGGTATTGGGAACCTGCGATATTTTCAAGAATATATAGGTAAAATATATGAATCTGAAAACAAAAATCTAGGTAAGATTTGAAGCCCAGAAGGGCATTGGGCTTTTGATTGGGTATTAAGCATAGGACCTTGTAACTTGGATGATTGATTTTCAAAGAGAACTTCCAGTCAAAATGGATAGTCAGTAGTATTAGGAAGATAGTCGGTATGTTTATAAAGGAGAGTGAGTATAGGATTTGGACCAAAAGTTCTTTAGCTATAGGGTTTCGGGTATTGAGTGAATGTAAATGTCAGCACATGTGAAGAATTAATCACAATGATGAACTGGGGAAAATATGTAGGAATGCAGATATCAATAGAGACTTTAGGAAATCTGGCAAAGTATAGTCGGTAGTGAAATGTTAATAAAATAGATTCTTGTCACTTCCTGTTTTACTGTATGCTTAATAAAACACTGTTGAAATCTTGAGAAGTGATTTCTAATCTTTTTCCCAGAATGTGCTGTCCCCAACTGCCAAACTTCAGAATGTACTCCCTCACCCAGTTGCACGCAAACTGCTCACCCGCCCAGGCCCATCAATAAACTTTCCTCCCTGCCCTCTTCAAGGAAAGTATATAAGCTCTGCTTAAGCTGTTCTCAGGGTTCTCTGCTCTATTCAAATGAGCTCTGAGCCCCAGCATGCTGGACCCCCAATAAACCCTTTGTTTTTGCATGAGAGAGTCTCTTGGTGGTCTCTTCCCCCAATGCTCTTCCGATATTTATATATGGAGGTTCCACCGAAATCCAGCAGTGGTGAACGAGAGACCCCAATGGGCTACTCTCAGGGTAAGTAAGGCACCTCTTTCTGGTTTCAGGTTTCAGGTTAGGGCTTGGCAAAATGGCTGTCGATGAAGTGTGTGAGCTCTCTTTGATGGTGGCTGGCAGACGTGTCACAGAGCCACAAACCAAGTCCCTGGGGGACGCCACAGAGGACTCGGGAATCAAGGAATAATAGTCCCCTCGACTCAGTGATACTTTGTTTCAGATTCGGTATTGCCAGCCCATCGGGTTTTGCCACCTGCTCAGTCTTGGTCTCAGTGTTGGACGTCCATTGCCTGTCTTTATTGTTTTCTCTTGTCTGTGTCCTGTGTCGTTGCTTTTACTGTTTGTGTATCTTTCATTATGGGACAGATCACTTCAATGCCTCTGTCCCTGAACCTTGATCTATGGACCAAAGTCCGCTTAAGGGCTCAGAATGTTTCTTTTTTAGTAAAACGCTGGACCTGGCAGACTCTGTGTGCCACAGAATGGCCCACCTTTGGATTCGGATGGCCCCTAGAAGGATCTTTCTACTTCCCACTAATTTAAAAAGACAGAGATATTGTCTTACAGCCAGGGCCACATAGCCATACTGATAAACAGGAATATACCTTAACTTGGCAGGACCTCTGCAAATCTCCTCCTCCGTGGGTGAAGCCTTTCCTTGCTGTGTCCCCGTTCCTACTCCTTCCCCCACGATCTCTCAACCCCTCTGCTCCTCCTCCTCCTCCACCCTCTGTTCTCCCTGAGTCACAAGATTTGACTCTACTGGACTCTCGTCCCCCTCCTTATCTTCTACCCTTGTCCCACAACCCCCAACACCCTCTAAGTGATTCTCCAGCTGCTGACTCAGCCTCTCCGCAATTGGAGGACGCTAAGCCAGCCCAGGGCCCTCCAGATAACTCCCCTGCGTCACACACAGCCCCTCCTCCCCTGAAGGAAGCTGGAGTTGCTAAAGGAACTCGCCGGTGGCAAATGATTGAAAACCCTGGAACTCCCGTGTTGCTTCCCTCCATCCCTAAGGACCAATGATTGACGATGGCCATAGGGAAAAAATGCAAGCCTACCAGTATTGGCCTTCTCCTCTTCAGACCTATATAAATGGAAAAATAACAATCCCCCTTTTACCGAGGACCCAACCTGGCTCTCAGGTCTGGTGAAGTCATTGATGTTTTCACACCAACCTTCTTGAGATGACTGCCAACAACTCCTAGGGACTCTCTTCATGACAGAGGAACAAAAGAGAATCCTCCTGGATGCTAGAAAAAAGTATCCTCGGACCAAATGCGTGACCAACAAAACTTCCCAATATATTCAAAGCTGGCTTTCTCTTGAAACGACCCAACTGGGACCCCAACACCTTTGAAGGTAGGGAGCATCTGTCCACTTAACGCCGGGCTCTAATAGTGGGTATCTTAGTGGCCGCTAGGTGACCAACTAATTTGGCCAAGGTAAGAGAGATTATTTAAGGGCCTGATGAATCTCCCTCTATGTTCTTAGAGATAATTATGTAGGCATATAAGAGACATACTCCTTTCGATCCTCAGGCAGAGGATCAAAAGGCATCTGTCACAATGGCCTTTATTGGGAAAGCTGCCCTGGATATTAAAAGAAAGTTACAATGCTTAGATGGATTACAAGATATGACTTTGAGGGATTTATTCAGAGAACCCGAGAAGGTATACTTTAAGAGAGAAACTGAGGAAGAGAAGGGAGCTGAGTGAGGATAAAAGAAACAAAAGACAGACTAAGGCATTGACTAAGGTCCTGGTCACAACAAGAAATAGGCCAGAAATTAAGAAACAGAGAGACAGGAAGGGATACCTGGGCACACACTAGAGGCCACCCCTGGCCTCAGATCAATGTGCCTACTCTAAAGAAAAAGGACACTGGGCCAAAGAGTGCCCTAGAAAGAGACAGCCATGCCAGCCAGATATTCTGACTCTGGAGGAATACTAAGAAAGTCCGGGCTCAGATCCTCTCCCTGACCTCAAGGTAACTTTTGAAGTGGAGGGGAACACAATAAACTTTGAAGTAGATGCAGGGTGAATATACTCAGCCCGTAAGGCCCATTGGACCCTCTACCGAATAAAAGGTCTCTAATTCAAGAGTCTAACAGAAGTAAATATCGGGCTTTGACAACTACGAGGACCATGGACCAGGGAAAAGGAAAAATCCATCACTCCTTCCTAGTAATCCCAGAATGCCTGGCCCCATTGATGGGCAGAGTTCTGCTCACCAAGCTCTGGGCCAAAATAACTTTTAACCCTGAAGGCCCTCAAGTGGAATTTTTTAATTCTTCAGTAACTACTCCTATAATCATGGCTCTAACTATGTCAGTAGCAAATGTTCATCAACTCACTCACCTTTGTTCAAAGAAACTGCATTCATTCGTGAAGGATCAAGAACACAGTTTTCCACTAACCTACTCACAGCAAAAGGAAATAACTGAATGGGTAACAAAAGCCTGTCAGGTCCATTAATTGGTTAAAGCTTACACTTTCAAGCTTCCTGCAGGAAAGCACCTATGAGGAACCAGACGAGGACAATTCTGGGAAGTGGACTTTACTGAAATTAAGCCAGTAAGGTATGGACTTAAATAACTCCTAGTCTTTGAACATACATTTTCAGGATGTATTGAAGCCTTCCCCACACACACACAAAAAAAGAAATAAAAAAGAAGAAAAAAGAAACATTGCAAATGGTTGTAAAGAAGATCCTGGAAGATATTTATTCTCCCCTTGACGACCAGTAGTCTTAACCCTAATCAGCCCCTTAAGCTGCGATGGCTGATCACAAATCCTACTGGACACGAAGTATGGCCTATCTCGAATACAGCCCCCTTACGAACGTGGTGGCCATCTCTCCACCCAGTCATTTGTCAGCTGGCTATAGGTCTTTCCTATTGGGATATCCCTGATTAACAGGATCCCACTAAAATTCCATTAAATCCCTTCCGTACCATAGATAATGGAAACAAACATTATAGATGTAGGGACACGTGAGCCAGATGCAGGTTGGCTAGCCTAGATTACTATGTTTGCCCGGCAGACTATCAAAGCCACAAACAGTCACGGCTGTGGGGGGGGGAGAGCAGACTTCTATTGTAAGTCATGGGGATGTGAGCATACAGGGACTGTCAGATGGAACCCAAACTCCTCATCAAATTCTGTACACAGCATTGGCCATATTACGAATTAGATAACCAAAACCGATGGCCCCCAGAGGGGTCTCTAGATCCTCAAATTCTGTGTGACCTTTTTAACTTCTGCAAGTGCTCAAAAGGGTGAATGGAGATTCCGCTATGTGGAGGCATTCTCTCTCCTTTGCTCACATCCTGAACTATGCTTCTCCAATAGATGCTCACCCTCAGCCTTGTGCTCCAGACTCTCTGCTGTCACTCCCACCTCAGCAACTTGATTTCTCCCCTCCAATATCTAGATCAAAAACCCAAATCTCAACTGGTTCTCAGACCATTGCTCCCTTGCTGAGGTTGCAGGTACTGAGGTACCACTCCATTCACTCACTCCTCTCCTCTCCTGTCAGTGCCCGCACCGGGTCCCACCCAGTCCTCTTACAACCTAATGCAAAGCTCAAACCCGCTGAGAAGAATCCTCAGACCCTAATACAAGATGTAATGAAAATGGCCTTTAATGTTGCTTTGTCATCACTAAAAACAGGTTACTAAGAATTTAAAGTCCCTCACAGGCTTTTTGGAATCTCACTCCCGTCTCCCCCTCTGTTCTATCTGTTCTACTGCTCAAGTTTTTGTTGCTATTAAGATCCCAAAGCCCTCTCCCAATATTCTTTTACATCTCTCCTTCCTCATTCTCAGATCCACAGAGCTGCTCTTATCCCTGCCTTCCAAATTGTCCCCCTCGGTACCAGGCCCACAGAAAAGTCTTAACTGACCTTCTCCAGAAGTCTTCACCATGGCTGATTTAGGACTTTCAGCAAAAGAATCCCGATAAAAGAGTTCACTGTAGATAAACTTCCTATTTTTGTGTTGCCCTGGTCTCCTTGGCAACTGGCTAAAAAATTCAGCACTCCTGATCTAGACACACCCTTACTAGTTTTTCACAAAATATTTGAAAAAAAGGCCTCTGGCCTTGAGCTGGGGCTTCACAGAGATGGCTACATTTCTAAGATAAAGAAGTTACAAACTGGGCTGTATGGAAACAGCTGGAAGGGGGAAAAAAAGAAAGGGAAGACACCCCCACCCAGGTTTCCTTGAAAAGTTAACTTGCCCAAACTGAGGAAAAAACAGAAACAAAAACTGCTTTTTGTGAACTTCTGCAGACTGTGAACTTCTGAGCCCCTTCCCTTACGTGTTGCGTACAAAATTCTGAAACTACGTAACTTGGGTTTCAGGGGATTAATTGATTACAACAGAAGCAATGCCCTCTGAATCTGGTTGAAACCAAAAAAGACTGTTTCCGTGTCTTTGGTGCTATCTTAGGTGCCTTGCCTTGTCCGTCCCTACAACAGTATAATTCTATATACTTAAACATTGTTTATGTTTTCATGAAATGGTCAACAGATGTGATTAATTGTGAAATGGTGCAGATGTTTCCCAGAGTGCTCTATCATGACGCAGGTTCATCTGAAGATCAAAGAGGGGGACATACAACCCGGTTCCGCTGGGAACATATGTCCCTCACCTTAGCCATTCTATTACGAATAGGAGTTGCTGCAGGGTTGGGCACAAGAACCACTGCTCTGGTCCATGGGACACAACAAGTGACCCAATTAGAAGCAGCAATAGATCAAAACTTAAAGATTTTAGAAACCTCCATCACAGCTTTGCAGGAATCTTTAACCTCTCTCTCTGAAGTTGTTTTACAGAACAGTCGAGGGTTGGACCTCCTTTTCATGACAGAGGGGGGCCTTTGTGCTTCATTGAGGGAAGAATGTTGTTTTTATGTCGACAATACTGGAGTTGTAAAAAAATCTATGAGTAAATTAAAAAGATGCCTTGAAGAGCAACAACGAGAGAGAGAGAGGCACAGAAAGGGTAGTTTGAGTCTTTTTTTACACAGTCCCCCTGGTTAATTACGTTTTTATCAACCCTGGCCGGTCCAATAATAATCCTCATATTATTACTAACTATAAAACCCTGTTTCCTCAACCATGTAATTTCTTTTCTCCAAGCTCAAGTTGGACAAATTAAAATTATGGTAATACCCCACTAGCAGACATAGAATGTGACACCCCACAAAGATCACTTTTATGATTAAAAGTAGCCAGAAAAAGAAGTGGGGAATGAAAGGTTAATAAAATATGTACTTGTCACTTCCTATTTTTCTGTACACTTAACGAAACACTGTTGAAATCTTGAGAACTCTTTGCTAATCTTGTTGCCAGAATGTGCTGTCCCCAATTGCCAAACTGCAGAATCTACTCCCTCACCCGGTTGAATAGAAACCTGAACTGTACTTGGATCATTGAATGTAGAAGAGAACATCCATTCAAAAAGTTATAGTCAGTTGGATTAGAAAGATAGTCGGTAAGTTTAGGAAGAAAAGTGAGTATAGGATTTGGAACAAAAGTTCTTTAGCAATAGGGTTTTGGTTAGAGAGTCAATGTAAACGTCAACACAAGTGAAGAGTCAGTCACAATGATGCACAGGGCAAAATATGTAGGAAAGCAGATATCAATAGAGACATTAGAAAATCAGGAAAAGAATAAAGTGAGTGATGGGATTAGATATTTTCAACAGGGTTGAGGATGAATATATGAGCTTAGGATAAAACAAATATGAAGTCAACAATAGGATTGACATTTGATAGCATTAGCGTAGCCCAAGACAGTGTCCAAAATAAGCTCTGTTGCCCCTCATTTGCCTAAATTCCCAGTGGCCTGTACACCCTTCCTGTGTACCAGGAGTGATCAAATAGGCCTGCCCTTAATACTGCTCTGCTTCTCCAATTTGAGTCCTACTGAGTGTCGGGTACAGATTCTTTATGTGAATTGGAAAGATGAGAAAACTCAAGCACCTATTGGATAGGCTCTGAATAGATTTGAAGAACTCATTTGACCCAAAAAATCCCTATTCTCACTTGATGGAATTCAGGAACCTTACAGAGGAAGGCAAAATACTTCATCAACAATGACTGCTCTTTATGCCATTTTGGATTTTATGCACCCATGGGATCTTTCTTTAGATCCATCAGGTACTGAGAATCTAAGTCAAAGAATCACACTGGGCCAAGAGGCTGATTCACACTCCTCTCTTTCCAAATCAATTAAGGAAAGAGCCAAAGGTAAAGCATATTCATTTCCATTTGAAAAATCTTTCCTTCAGGATTCACAAAGGGTTGGCCTGAGACAAAGACCTTCCTGACTCTCAGGGCAACAGAACAATAGGTAAGCAAATGGCCCAAAGCAGGGATTCTCCACTGAGACTTTACTGGTCACACTGATATCTGAGTTTTCTGAGATGCTCGCCATTCCATTCAGCTATCCAGTACATGGCCATGTCACAGAGCTTGGAGGTAGTACATATCTTGGACACAAAACCATGAGCCTATTCTGGAGATTGGCCATAATTCAGGAAGAAAACAGCAACTTAGGAAGGTAGCAGGTATCGCCCATCAATAAGGCAAGCCGCATTCAATTCATAAATTGTGCTGGATGAATGCTGGGAAGCTTTCTATGAGACAGGACACATCCATTGATGCATTCTCTTTTCTAATGTCTACAAGTACGGACACAGTGGGATACACAGACATAGAAACACTTGCATTGTCAAACGACTTACTAGAAACAGTTCACTCCAAACCAAACAAACCGCCTTTTCTAACTATTCTCAGAACATGAGACAAAACCACAAACCCACACCCGCAATGGCACCTCCTTCCCCCAAATAGGTCTGTGACTCTCCGGAGTGTGCTCTGACTGATGGGCCATACTATGATGCTCTGAAATGGCCTGACCTGTCTCAGATCTGGTCTTCTTGGTCAACAATGTGAAGTTGTTAGAAGCCAGGAGTGAGCCACTATCTGCTTTCTCAGGAAGAGCCCCTCTTCCGAGCTTTCCTGGCATTTGGCCATCCTCACATCAGTAGGTATCAAGAAAGACTGACTCTGTCCTTTGTAAATCCAAAAAAGTGAGACCACTGGGACTAGAACTGAGACTGGCTCTGGGTGCCTGGCTTTCTGTATCCCAAGTTCAGAGAGTTCCATCACCATGGAAGTGAGATGAGATCACGTCCTTCAGGAACTGAATGAGATCACTGCCTTGGCAACCACTTTGTCATAACAATTGCTTCCAACGGTCCCATGAGATGAGGGCTGCCCCTACTTCCTGTGACACTTTCACAAGTTAGAATGGTATATCACCCGTAGGCAAAAGGGAACAGCTCTCCACACAGGCCGGGTTTGGTCCATCTTCTCTACATTAAGAAGAGATAGGCTCATTCTGACTCAACCCTTAATCCTGACCAGGTTGTTTGCCATGGAAGATGATTTTTGCTCTCTCAGGTCTTACATAGCTGCCTACATCTTCTCCAGAGATCATTTCTGCATGGAGCTTTGAGGTTCTCAACAGATGGAAGATCCACTGCATTCCTGTATTGTAAGACCAACACTGTCCCTGCTCTTCTGTAAACATAGATGTGAATTGGAGTCATGAGAAAACCCACGAACCTATGGGATAGCCTCTGCAGAACTTTAAAGAATTCACTTGACCCAAATGATCCCTATTCTCACTTAATGGAGGTCAGGAACCTTACAGAGGAAGGCGAGAGACTCTATCCACCATGACAGTTCTTTTGTCCATTTTGGTTTTGGATGCACACATGGGATTTTTCTTTAGACCCATCATGTGCTGTGAATCTAAGCCACAGCCTCACATAGGGCCAAGAGGCTGATTCAGACACATCCATTTCCAAAGCAATTAACCGAAGAGGCACAGGTAATGACCATTCAATTCCATTTGAAAACTATTTTCTTCAGGCTTCACAAAGTGTGGCCTGAGGCAAAGACCTTCCTGACATTCAGGGCAACAGAATAGGTAAGCAAAAGGCCCAAAGCAGGGTTTCTCCACTGAGACTTTCTTGGGCATAGTGATATCTGAGTTTTCTGAGATACTCACCATTCCCATCAGCTATCCAGTACATGGCCATGTCACAGAGATTGAGGTGGTACATATCTTGGACACAAAATCATGAGCGTATTCTGGAGAGTGTCCAGAATTCAGGAAGAAAACAGGAATTTAGAAAGATAGCAGGAGTTGCCCATCCATACGGCAACCTGCAGTCCATTCATAAATTGCACAGGATGAATGCTTTGAAGCTTTCTCATAGACAGGACACATCCATTGATGCATTCTCATTTCTACTGTCTACAATCTCGGACACAGTATGACATATAGACACAGAAACACTCACGTTGTCAAAGGACTTACTAGAAACAGTCCACTCCAAAACAAACAAACCAGCTTTCCTAACTATTCTCAGAACATGAGACAAAACCACAAACTCACACTCACACCCAAAAAGGCACCTCTTTCCCCCAAGTAGGTCTGTGTCTATCCGGAGTGTCCTCTGACTTGTGGGCCATACTATGTTCCCCAAAAATGGCGTGTCCTGTCTCCGATCTGGTCTCTTTAGCAAACTCTGTGAAGTTGTCAGGAGCCCGTGGTGAGAAACTATCTGCTTTCTCTGGAAAGGCCAGTCTTCATACTTTCCAGGCATTTGGCTGTCCTCACATCAGTAGGTACCAAGAAAGAGTGACTCTGTCTTGTTAAATCCAAACAAGTGAGCCCACTGGGACATGGAGTGGGTTTGACTCTGTGTGCCTGGTTTCCTGGATCCCAAGATCACAGACTTTCATCACCAATAATGTAAGGTGAGGTCACTTCCTTCAAGAACTGAATGAAGTCACTGCCTTGGAAACCACTTTGTTTTAACAGTTGCTTCCAAGGTTCCCAAAAGATGGAGTCTGCCTCTACTTGCTGTGACTCATTCATAAGTTAGAATGGTATATCAACCATAGGCACCGGGGAACAGCTCTCCACACAGGCATGGTTTGGTCCATCTTCTCTACATTAGGAAGAGAGAGGCTAATTCAGACACATCCCTTCAACCTGACCAGGTTGTTTGCCATGGAAGATGACTTTTGCTCTCTCAGATCCTTCATACCTGCCTACACCTACTCAAGGGATTATTTCTGCAGGGACTTTTGATGTTCTCAGCTGGTGGATGATACCCTTCCTTCCTGGATTTTAAGACCAACTCTGTCCCTGCTCTTCTGTAAAGTGAGATTGAGGGAACAGTGTATGGTTAGTGTTAATAGCATGTTCGATTTGGGTTAGGAGTCATTCTGCTGGATGAATTACGGTATTGGGAACCTGTGATATTTATAAGAATATAAATGTGAAATATATGTATGAGATCAGAGATCTGGGAAAGATTTGAAGCCCAGAAAGGCATTGGGCCCTTGATTGGTATACTTAGATTGAATTATGTTCTGCACCGAGGTCTCAGATAAATCAATATACAATGGCATAGGACCCTATACCTCGGATGATTGAAAGTAGAAGAGAACATCCAGTCACAAAGGGATAGTCTGTAGGATTAGGAAGATAGTCAGTAGGTTTAGGAAGAAGAGTGAGTCTCGGAGTTGGACCAAAAGTTCTTTAGCAATTGGTTTTCAGTTAGAGCGTGAATGTAAATGTCAGCACATGTGAAGAGACAGTCACAATGATGAACTGGGAAAAATATGTAGGAAAGCAGATATCAATAGGGGCATTAGGAAATTAGGAAAAGTATAAAGTGAGTGATAGGATTAGATATTTTCAACAGGCTTGAGGTTAAATATATAATCTTAGGAAGAAACAAATATGTAGTAACCAATAGGATTGACATTTGAGAGCAGTAGGCACCCTGGACATAGATGCTTTTAGTAATCCATGGTCACTTTCCATTTAGGCTTTGGTACAATCATATGTGTGACCTTTGCATTTTGTGTCCAGAATACTACTGTGGTAAAATGTATATGTAGATCAGGTGACATAAGTATTTCTTCCACCATAAAGGGGAGTAATATTCTGGAAACTTATAAATTAGTACTGGGGATACAAATAGGTGTACCTTGTGTTGATGATTATTGAGATGATGCATGAATAGACCATATTGTGAATAAAGTATGTAACTGGATCCAACATTAAATAATGGATTGAGTTTGCATCTGAAAATATATTGGAAATCTTATATTGATATATATATACCATCATTCCAACGAGTTATATATGCAATGGTATTATTAGGGTTACGGTTTGTCGTGAAGAGTGAGTTTTGCTTCAAAAATGATTATGGAATCGAAAATAATGTGTTTAGAAAGAAGTCTAGTGAAAAGACCAGTAAAGAAACATGGAGGAATACATGTGTTCTGAAGTAGTAAGTAATTGAAAGTGAACCAAATGCCAAAAAAATTTGTGAAGTTCTGGATGAAAAAATACATCCTATGATGTCCATAAACTGAAGAAATAGTAATGTACCAGTGTTGAGTAAAAATGAACTTCAAATTACACATCATGTCCCATAGCAATCTACTTGCATTGATGTTAAACTGGGTCAGTTACTGTAGAAATATTAGGATTTTTAAGCACCATCCACTGAACTAAGTTTTCAGTAGTAGGAAACCAAAATATATTTCAGGTTTATGAATATTACTGAGAATAATCTTGTGAAAATTTGAATTTAAATGAACATAAATGAATATGAATGAATTTAGGGAGTGTATAATAAGACACATATTTTTCATATTTTTTTAAAATCCGTAGAATATACACACACACACACGCACACACACACACACACATGCACACACACACACATTAATATTTAGCAATATATATGCCAATCGATATTCATCATGAAATATAATTCATTCACAAATCCAAAAATATTCATTTTACTGAACATGGATTTATGTATAGTGTTTTTCACTAGGAAGCTCACCCATAGGTGGAATTTTCAGTTCCATCATTATTTAGGGAGAGTCATCTCTTCTCACAATTTTTATATTCCAAAGTCAGTGATCTTACAAGAATGTACGTGTGATACCAGGTAGGATATTGTATATGCATAAAAAAATTACATGTGCTGAATAGGATACAGAGAAAGGGAGACAGGAATTTACATATGTGATAACTTTAAAAAATCATGGAGAAATATTAAAATGAAAAGTTTACTAAATTTAAAACACATACTCTTGATAAAGAGGAAGACAAATACAAATATACACCATGCTTCCTATAAAAGGACTGTACTTCTATTCAGTTAGGTTTTTTTTTCTCCATGATATTAGGATTAGTAGTCAGAGTCTAGTAGGGTATGGGTTAGTGTCAGGGATTCAGTATTTCAAATGGAAAATAGGAAAATGAATCTAATGTGTATGCAAACATGTGATACACAAAAATCTTCCCTCTCTTATCCAGAACAATACCTTGACATAACCATCGCTAAAAGTAAGACACAATTAGAGGAGAGGAGTTAGAAAACCTGTGAATACATATGTGGAATGAAAAATGCTCAGGAGTTCACAACACTGGAGGTGGTAAAACAGTTTACAAAAGTATGGGAGATGGTAAACACTTCAGAAACATGGAGCTGTGCTGACCTAAAGACTTATTGAGAAACTTCCTCTGAGGTTAGGCACAAGAAATATATGTATGGCAATATTTAAATCAATGGTTCTGCAACTGATGTGATTCTGCAATCTGGGTCTGCATCTATGTGACCTGGAGGACATGGTTCTTTATTTTGTAATGAACATGAGGCAGCAGGTCTGAAAACTCTCTTTGTAGGTAAACTGTTGCTACTGGGAGCTAAGTGTCTTCCCGTGTGGTCTGTGAAGCCATTTGGTCATCCTCCACTTTTCAGGGTGTTTCTTACTGCTGCACTGGGAATTTGGTATTTGCTTCATGAAATACAATATGTTCAACTGGGACACAATGCTGGAGGGAGTTCTGTCATGTGTGGTTGGTCAGGGTCGGCAAGAGAATGTACGAACCAGGCTTCTATCCCACATAGCTTTCCCCTTGACTATAGCAACCTGATTCTGAACATTGCCCTGAAACCTCTACATATAACAAGATGCCTTTACATATAAAGGTCTGCTGCCTGCACCATGTCAGTCGCAAGATTTGGAAGCCAATGGAAGATCCAGGTGGTCCTACCAAAAATATTTATTTACACACCTATAGTCCACTGCTCTACGCCCACTACCCAGCAGGCTCCAACTTACTGGCATCTCTGTTCTACACCATTTTCACGAAACTCAGTCAATCAAGGCACTGTTTGTTATACTCATGATCAGCAACAGGATATCTAAAGGTTATCCAGTGCCACCTGGTCATGGGGATTTCAAAAATTTCATGGTATTAATCTAGTCATTTTTCAAGGATGAAGTTGGAGGCACTGTGGGTTTCATTTAATTCAGGAACCATTAAATGGTGAGGAAGCTCATTTCAATGAAAGCTCTGGAGAACACTCACAGGCAAGCCTTCCCAAAGAGTGGCCAAAAGGACACATGAATCCAGGCCCATTGAGGTATACAATGTGAGGTCGATGTGTGTTTGGACTCTCAATTATGGCTACCAAGTCTTTAAGAATTAAAACATGTGATATCCTGGCTCAGAATCCCTGAGCTCTGTGGAAAGCCATCCTGGGCCTAGATCTCAGTTTCCAAAAGCGATTCTCATGCTTGGTCTCCTAAAATCCCAACACTATTCATGGCAATACTTCTCTGAGGTCAGTTCCAGAACTCAGTCTCTAAGGGGAATCACACCAGAGTTCAAGCCCTGGTGGACCCAGTCATCTCTTCCAACTACCACACAAATTACCACAATTAAAACAAGAACCCTCCCATATGGCCCTCATCTTCTTTCATATAGACACTCATCATAATCTGGCTGGAGGTTTCCATGAGGGGTGCAGACCAAGACAGTGTCCCAAATAAGCTCCTTTGCCCCTCATTTGCCTAAAGTCAAGGTGGCCTGGACACCCATCCGGTGAACCAAAAGTGATCAAATAGGCCTGCCGTTAATACCGCTCCAATTTGAGGACTACTGTCTGTGGGGTTTAGATTCTTTATGTGAATTTTAGTCATGAGAAAACCCAAGCACAATGGGCTAGCCTCTGCAGGTTTTGTAGAACTCTTTTGACCCAAAGGATCCCATTCTCACTTGATGGAAGTCAGGAACCTTACAGAGGAAGTCGAGAGACTTCCTCCCAATAATTGCTCTTTTGGCGAATTTTCTTTTGGATGCACACATGGTAACTTTCTTTAGATCCATCAGGTGCTGAGAATCTAAGCCACAGCCACACACAGGGCCAAGGGCATGATTCAGACACATCCCTTTCCAAAGCAATTAAGGAAAGTGCCACAGGTATGCCCATTCATTTCCATTTGAAAACTGTTTTCTTCAGGCTTCACAAAGGGGTGGCCTGAGGCAAAGAACTTCCTGACATTCAGGGCAACAGAACAATAGGTAAGCAAAAGGCCGAAAGCAGGGTTTCTCCTCTGAGACTTTCCTGGTCACACTGATATCTGAGTTTTCTGAGATGCTCGCCATCCCCTACAGCTATCCAGTACATGGCCATGTCACAGAGCTTGTAGGTGGTACATATCTTGGACACAAAACCATGGGCCTATTCTTGAGATTGGCCGGAATTCAGGACGAAAATAGAAACTTAGGAAGGTAGCAGGTGTTGCTCATCGATAAGGCAAGCTACAGTCCATTCATAAATGGGGCAATATGAATGCTGAGAAGATTTCTACTAGACACGACACATCCATTGATGGATTCTCTTTTCTAATGTCTACAACCACGGAAACAGTGGAATACACAGACATAGAAACACTCGCCCTGTGAAAAGACTTACTAGAAACAGTCCACTTCAAATGAAACAAACCGACTGTCCTACCTATTCTCAGAAAATGAGACAAAACCACAAACCCACAACCACACCCACAAAGGCACCTCCTTCCCCTAAGTAGGTTTGTGACTATCCAGAGTGTCCTCTGACTTGTGGGCCATAATATGTTCCCCCAAAATGGCCTTTCCTGTCTCAGATCTTGTCTCCTTGGCCAACTCTGTGAACTTCTTAGGAGCCAACGGTGAGCTACTACCTGCTTTCTCATGAAAAGCCCTGCATCCGAGCTTTCCTGGCATTGGGCCTTCCTCACATCTGTAGGTACCAAAAAATACTGACCCTGTCCTTGGTAAATCCAAACAAGTGAGACCACTGGGACTGGGACTGGGACTGGCTCTGTGTGCCTGGCTTCCTGGATCCCACGTTCAGAAAGTTCCATCACCAAGAAAGTGAGGTGAGGTCACTTCCTTCCTGAACTGAATGAGGGCACTTTCTTGGCAGCCACTTTGTCCTAACTGTTGCTTCCAAGGGTCCCAAGAGATTGAGGCTGCCCCTACTTCCTGTGACATTTTCACAAGTTAGAATGGTATATCAACCAAAGGCACCCAGGAATAGATCTCCACACAGGCCTGGTTTGGTCCATGATCTCTACATTAAAAAAAAATCTGATTCAGACACAACCTTTTATCCTGACCGGGTTGTTTGCCATGGAAGATGACTTTTGTTCTCTCAGGTCCTTTATTGCTTCCTACATCTTCTCCAGGGTTCATTTCTGCATGGACCTTTGAGGTTCTCAGCAGGTGGAAGTTTTTCTACATTTCTGTATTGTAATATCAACTCCTGCCCTGCTCTTCTGTAAAGTTAGATTGAGGGAACAGTGTCCGGTTATGGTTAAAAACATGCTCGATTTGGGTTAGAAATCATTTTGCTGGATGAATGATCGTATTGGGAACTTGCTATGTGTAGAAGAATATATAGGTGAAATATATGTATGAAAAAAGAAATTTAAGTCTGATTTGAAGCCCAGAAGGGCATTGGGCCCTTGATAGGGATACGTGGTGTTGAATTACGTTCTGCAGAGTTGTCTCAGATAAATCGATATACAATGGCATAGCACCTTGTACGTTGCATGAATTAATGTAGAAGGAACATCAAGTCAAAAAGGCATAGTCGGTAGTGAAAGGTTAATAAAATTAATAAAATAGGTACTTGTCACTTCCTGTTTTTCTGTATGCTTAACAAAACACTGTTGAAATATTGAGAAATGTTTGCTAATCTTGTTCTAGAATGTACTGTTCCCAACAGCCGAACTGCAGAATGTACTCCCTCACTCGGTGTCATGCAAACCGCCCACTCGCCCTTACCCATCACTGAACTTCCCTCTCTTCCCTCTCCAAGGAAAGTATATAAGCTCTGCTTAAGCTGTTCTCAGAGGTCTCTGCTCTATTTAATTTAGCTCTGAGCTCCAGCATGCTGGACCACAAATAAACCCTTTGCTGTTGCATGAGACAGTCTCTTGATAGTATCTTCCTCTGACACTCGCCTGACCTTTACATATTGAGGTTCCACCGAGTTCCAGCAGTGGCGGAGGAGAGACCCCAACGGGCTCCTCTTGGAGCAAGTAAGGCGCCTCTTTCCGGTTTCAGGTTTCTTGTTAGGGCTTGGCAAAATTGCTGGCGATGAAGAGCCTGGGCTCTCTCCGACGGTGGCTGAGAGACATGTCACAGAGACAAAGGGCACCTCTCTGGAGGACCCCGCAGAGAACTCGGGAAAGCAAGGAACAATAGTCTTCTCGACTCAGTGATATTTTCTTTTAGATTCGTTATTGCCATACCATTGGGTTTTGCCGGCTACTCATTCCTGGTCTCAGTGTTGGACGTTCATTGCCTGTCTTTATGGTCTTGTCTTATCTGTGTCGTGTGTCCTTGCTTTTACTGTTTGTGGAACTTTCATTATGGAACAGAGCACGTCAATGCCTCTGTCCCTGACCCTTGATCACTGGACCAAAGTCCGCTTAAGGGCTCAGAATCTTTCTTTTTTTAGTAAAACGCTGGACCTGGCAGAATCTCTGTGCCTCAGAATGGCCCATCTTTGGAGTCGTATGGCCCCTAGAAGGATCTTTCTACTTCCCACTAATTTAAAAAGTCAGAGGTATTGTCTTTCAGCCAGCGCCACATAGCCATCCGGATCAACAGCCATATATCTTAACTTGGCAGGACCTCTGCAAATCTCCTCCTCCATGGGTGAAGCCTTTCCTTGCCCCTACCTCTGCTCCTACTCCTTCCCCCATGATCTCTCAAACCCTCTCAACCTCCTCCTCCTCCACCCTCTGTTCTCCCTGAGTCACAGATTTGACTCTACTGGACTCTTCTCCCCCTCCTTATCCCCTGCCCTCGTCCCCTAACACACAACACACTCTAAGTGATTCCGCTGCTGCTGAGTAAGCCTCTCTACCATTGGAGGAAGCTAAGCCGGTAATAGGATCTGACAATTGACCGATGTTCATGACCCAGGTAAGTCAGGGGTTAGCCAGGAACCTGGGGATTAATTGGAAGTTAAATTGTGCTTATAGACCACAGAGTTCAAGACAAGTAGAAAGAATGAATAGAACTATTAAAGAGACCTTAACGAAATTAAGCTTAGAGACCAGCATAAGATTGGACTATGCTCCTGCCTTATGCAATGTTTCATGCAAGAAAAAATCCCTTTGTTTCTTTGAGTAACCTTACCACATGTGAAATTCTTTATGGTGGCCCTCCTCCAGTAGGGGACCTAAGCCCAACTGTAAGACCTAAAGATCCTTTCCACACCCCCTTGCTTGACAGACTTAAAGATCTTGAAAGAACTCAGTAATACCTGTGAAAACAGCTGGCCACTGCCTACCCAACTGGGAACCAGGGGATTCCACATCCATATCAAGTAAGAGATTTCATCTATGTAAGATGATATCAGGTGTCATCCCTGGTACCCCGCTGAAAAGGACCATACCAGGTGCTATTATAACACCTACAGTGGTAAACGTAAACAGAATCACTTCCTGGATCCATACCTCTCATCTCAAGCCTGCTGCCTGTACAGAATCTTTCTGGAAACTGAAAAAGACTGGCAACAGTTTCAAATTGTGTATTCGCAATGTGAATAAGGTTATATACTCTCCCCTTGGCTACAAGTAGTCCTAACCCTCATCAGCCCATTAAGCAGTGATGGCTGATCACAAATCCTACTGGAAAAGAAGTATGGTCTATCTCGCATACAGCCCCCTTAGGGACCTGGTGGCCATCTCTCCACCCAGACATTTGTTAGCTGGCTATAGGTATTTCCTATTGTGATATCCCTGATGAAGAGGATCCCACTAAAATACCATTAAATCCCTTCTGTACCATAGATAATGGAAACAAACATTATGGATGTAGGGACACGCGAGCCAGATGCAGGTTGGCTAGTCTAGATTACTAAGTTTGCCTGGCAGACTATCAAAGCCACAAAGAGTAATGGCTGTGTTCGGGGAAAAGCCGACTTTTTCTGTATGTCATGGGAATGTGTGCATACAGGGGCTGCCTGATGGAACCCCAATTCTTCATCAAATTCAGTACACAGCATTGGCCACATTACCAATTAGACAACCAAAAACTATGGCACCCAGAGGGGTCTCTAGATCCTCAAATTTTGCATGACCTTTTTAACTTCTGCAAGTGCTCAAAAGAGTGAAAGGAAATTCCCCTATGTGGAAGCCTTTTCCCTCCCTCACTCACATCCTGAACTATGCTTCTCCAATATATCATTATCCTCAGCCTTCTGCTCCAGACCCTCTGATGTCACTCCCATCTCAGCAACTTGATTTCTCCCCTCCAATAACTAGATCAGAAACCCAAAGCTCCACCAGTTCTCAGACCATCGCCCCCTTTCTGAGGTAGCAGGTACATAGGTACCGCTCCACCGACTCATTCCTCTCATCTCCTGTCAGTGCCCTCACCGGGTCCCACCAGGTCCTCTTACCAGCTAACCCAATGCTCAAACGAGCTGAGGAGAGCCCTGAGACCCTTATCCAAGATGTAATATAATTGGCCTTTAAAGTTGCTTTGTCATCACTGAAAACAGGTTACTAAAATTTAAAGTCCCTCACAGGATTTTGGGATCCTCACTCCCGTCTTTCACTCTGCTCTACCTGATCTACTGCTCAAGTTTGCTGCTAGGAAATTCCCAATACCCTTTCGCATTATTCTTTTACATCTCTCTTTTCCCTCATTCTCAGATCCTCGGAGGTGCTCTCAGCCCCACCTTCCCCGTCTTTCCCCCTCTGTACCAGGCCCACAGAAAAGTCTTAAATGACCTTCTTCAGAAGTCTTCACCATGGCTGAGTTTTGAACTTTCAGCAAAACAGTCCCAATAAAGACTTTAATGTAGATAAACTTTCTCTTTCGTATTGCCCTGTTCTACTTGGCCACTGGCTAAAAATCTCAGTACTTCTAAGCTAGACAACCCCTAACTAGTTTTTCACAAAATATGTGAACAAGTCCTCTGGCCTTCAGCTGGGGCTTCACAGAGATGGCTACATTTCTAAGATAAAGAAATTACCAACCGGGCTCCATGGTAACAGCTGGCAGGGGGAAAATAAGAAATGGAAGAAAAAGCTCTCCTCCTCCCAGGTGTCCTTGAAAAGTTAACTTGCCCAGAACAGAAGGAAAAACAGAAACAAATACTGCTTTTTTAAACTTCTGAAGACTGTGAACTTCTGAGCCCCATCCCTTATATGTTGGGTACAAAATTCTGAAACTACCTAAACTTGAGTTTCATGGGATTAATTGATTACAATATAAGCAATGCCCTCTGAATCCGGTTGCTACCAAATAGGACTGTTTCCCTCTCTTGAGTGCTATCTTAGGTGCCTTGCTTTGTCAGTGCCTACAACAGCATAATTCTATATACTTAAACATCGTTTATGTTTTCATGAAATGATCAGGATATGTGATAAATTGTGTAATGGTGCAGATGTTTCCCAAAGTGCTCTATCATGATGCAGGTTCATTTGAAGATCAAATAGGGGGGGCATACAACCGGTTCCACTGGGAACATATATCCCTCACTTTAGCCATCCTATTAGGAATAGGAGTTGCTGCACGGGTGGGCAGAGGAACCAGTGGCATTGTCCATGGGACACAAAAGATGACCCAATTAGAAGCAGCAATAGAGCAAAAGTAAGATATTAGAAACCTCCTTCAGGGCTTTGCATGAAACTTTAACCTCTCTCTCTGAAGTTGTTTTACAGAACAGTTGAGGGTTGGACCTCCTCTTCATTAGAGAAGGGGGGCTTTGTGCTGCATTGAGGGAAGAATGTTGTTTTTATGCTGACTATACTGGAGTCGTAATAAAATCTATGAGTAAATTTAAAAGACACCTTGAAGAGCATCAACAAATGAGAGAGGGCCCAAAAGGTTGGCTTGAGTCTTGGTTCACACAGTCCCCCTGGTTAACTACGTTTTTATCAACCCTGGCCGGTCTAATAATAATCCTCATATTATTGCTAACTATAAAACCCTGTTTGCTCAACCGTGTAATATCTTTTCTCCAGGCTCAAATTGGAGGAGTTAAACTTATGGTAATACCCCACTAGCAGACATTGAATGTGACACCCTCCAATGATCATTTGTATGATTAAAATTAGCCAGAAGAAGAAGTGGGGAATGAAATATTAATAAAATAGGTACTTGTCACATCTTGTTTTTCTGTATGCTTAACAGAACACTGTTGAAATCTTGAGAAATGTTTGCAAAATTTGTTCCCAGAATGTTCTATCCCCAGCTGCCAAATTGCAGAATGTACTCCCTCTCCCAGTTGCATGCAAATCGCCCACTCGCCCTGACCCATCAATAAAATTCCCTCCCTTCTCTCTCCAGGGAAAGTATATAAGCTCTACTTCAGCTATTCTCAGGGCTATCTGCTCTATTCAGGTGAGCTCTGAACCCCAGCATTCTGGACACCCAATAAACCCTTTGATGTTGCATGAGATAGCCTGTTGGTAGTCTCCTCCTCTGAAGCTCGCACCACGTTTACTTGGATGATTGAATGTAGAAGAGAACATCCAGTCAAAAAGGGATAGTCTGTAGCATTAGGAAGATAGTCAGTAAGTTTAGGAAGAAGGGTGAGTATAAGATTTGGAACAAAAGTTTCTTAGCAATAGGATTTCGATTAGAGAGTGAATGTAAATGTCAGCACAAGTGAAGAGTCAGTCACAATGATGAAGTGGGGAAAATATGTAGGAAAGCATATATCAATAGAGACATTACAAAATCAGGCAAAGTATAAAGTGTGTGATAGGATTAGACATTTTGAACAGGGTTGAGTTTAAATATATAATCTTAGGAAGAAACAAATATGTAGTCACAAATAGGATTGACATTTGAGAGCATTGGGCAAATTTCAGGTGGATGAATATTTTGAGAATAATCTTGTGAATAGTTGATTATAAATCCACATACATGAACATGAATGAATTTAGGGAGTGAATATAAGACACATATATTTCATATTTTGAAAAATCTGGAGAGTGTATATATATATATATATATATATATATATATATATACACATATATATATACATATATATATACATATACATAAAACAAACACACAGACAAAAAAGTAGCAATATATATGTCAATCAAAATTCATTATAAAATATATACCATCCACAGATCTAAAAATATTCATTTTACTGAACATGGATTTATGTATAATGCTGTTCAACTAGCAAGCTCACCCATAGGTTGAATATTCAGTTCCAACAGGGTTTAGTAGGAGTGATCTCTTCTAACAATTTGTATCTGCCAAGTCAGCCACCTCACAAGAATGTACGTGTGGTACCAGATAGGAATCTATATGTGCATATAAGAATACAGAGAAAGGGAGACATCAATTCACATATTTGTTAACCTTAAAGATACAAGGACAACTATTTCAACAAACAATTGACTAGATTTATAACTCCAACTCTGTATCATGCAAAAGGCAAGTCCATCTATACACCATGCCTACTCTGAACTGCTTGTATTTCTATTCTTTATGGGTTATTTTTCTCCATCATATTAGGATTAGTAGTCAGAGTCTGGTAGGGTATGGGTTAGAGTCAGGTATTCAGTATTTTGAATTGAAAATAAGACACTGAATCCAATGTGTATGCAAATATATGCTACGGAAAAATCTTCCCACTCTCCTCCAGAACAATGCCTTGACATTACCTTCGCCCCAAGTAAGACCCAATTAGAGGAGAAGAGTTAGAAAATCTGTGAATACATATCTAGAATGGAAAATGCTCCAGATTTCACATCTTTGGAGGTGGTAGAGGAGTTTCCAAAAGTAAGAGACAGGGTAAACACTCCACAAACATGGAGCTCTGCTGGCCAAAAGACTTTTTGAGAATCTGCCTCTGAGGTTGGGCACTTGAAATATATGTTGTTGTCAGGAGCTTTAGCTTTATTTGTAGTGAAACCATCAAAGCTGGATCTGCATCTATGTGACCTGGAGGAAATGATTACTTATTTTCAAATAAAAATGAGGCAGCAGTGATGAATTCTCTTTTTGTAGGTAAACATTGGCCACTGAGGGCTAAGGGTCTTCCCGTGTGGACTGTGAAACCAATGGTCATCCTCCAATTTTCGTGGTGTTTCTTGCTGCTGCACTGGGAGTTTGGTATTTGCTTCATGAAATACAACGAGTTCAAATGGGACACAGTGCTGAAGGGAGTTCTGTCAGGTGTGGTTGGCAGGGTCTCCAGGAGAATGCACCAACCAGGGTTCTATCTCAAGTAGCTTGCCCCCTTGACAATAGCAACATGATACTGAACATTACTCTGAAACCTCTCCATATAAAAATATGCCTTTACATATATGGGTGTGATGGTTGCACCATGTCAGTCACAGCCATTTGGAAGCCAATGGAAGATCCACATGGCCCCACCACAGATGTTTTATCACACATTTGCATAACACAGCTCTAGGCCCACTACTTACCAGGCCCCAACTTACTGGCATCTCTGTTCTACACCATTTTCATGAAACCCAGTCAATCAAGGCCCTGTCTGGTATACTCATGATCATCAACAGGACATCAAAGGTCCTCCAGTGCCAGCTGGTCATCGGAATTTCTAAAATTTCATGGTAATTATCTAGCATTTTTTCACAGATGCATTTGGAGGCAATGTTGGTTTCAATTCATTCAGGAACCATTAAATGGTGAGGAAGCTAATTTCAGGGAAATCTCTGGAGCACTCTCACAGGCAAGTCTACCCAAAGAGTGGCCAAAAAGTCACATGAAGCCAGGCCCATTGAGGTCTACAAAGCGAGGTCCAAGTGTGTTTTGAATCTCAATTATGACTGCCAAGTCTTTCAGAATAAAATCATGTAATATCCTGGCTGTGATTCCCAGTGTTCTGTGGAAAGCCACTCTGGGCCTTGATCCCAGGTTCCCAATGGCAACTCTCATTCCTGGCCTCCTAAAATCCCCACACAATTCATGTCAATACTTCTCTGAGGTCAGTTCCAGAACTCAGTCTCTAAGGGGAATCACAGCAGAATTCATGCCCAGGTGGACCCAGTCATCTCTTCCAACTGCCACACAAATGACCACAATTATAACCAAAACACTCCTACATGGCCCTCATCTTCTACCATAAAGATACTCATCATAACATCTGGATGGAGGTTTTCATGAGAGGCACATCCCAAGACAGTGTCCAAAATAAGCTCCCTTGCCCCTCATTTGCCGAATGTCAGGGTGGCTTGGACACCCTTCCTGTGAACCAGGAGTGATCAAATAGGCCTGCCCTTAATACTGCTTCGCTTCTCCAATTTGAGGCTCTCTGACTGTGGGGTCTAGATTCTTTTTGTGAATTGGAGTCATAAGAAAAGCCAAGCCCCTCTGCAGAGATTTGAAGAACTCATTTCACCCAAAGAATCCCTATTCTGACATGATGGATTTCAGAAACCTAACAAAGGAAGGCAATATAATTCATGCACATTGATTGAACGTTTTTCAATTTTGGTTTAGATGCACATATGGGATCTTTCTTTACATCCATCAGGTGCTGAGAATCTAAGTCACAGCCTAAAACAGGGCAAAGGGCCTGAATCAGACACATCCTTTTCCAATGAAATTAAGCAAAGAGCCAGAGGTGATGCACATTCATTTCCATTTGAAAACTGTTTTCTTCAGGCTTAACAAAGGGGTTGCATGAGACAAAGACCTTCCTGATATTCAGGGCAACAGAACAATAGGTAAGCAAAAGGCCCAAAGCAGGGTATCTCCACTGAGACTTTCCTGGTCACACTGATATCTGAGTTTTCTGAGATGCTGGCCATTCCATTCAGGTATCCAGTACATGGCCATGTCAAAGACCTTGGATTTGGTACATATCTTGGACACATAACCATGAGCCTATTCTAGAGAGTGGCCAGAATTCAGGAAGAAAACAGGGACTTAGGAAGGTATTAGGTGTTGTCCGTGCATAAGGCAAGCCACACTCCATTCATAAATTGGGCAGGATGAATGCTGGGAAGCTTTATACTAGACATGACACATCCATTGCTGCATTCTCTTTTCTCATGTCTACTACCACAGGCACAGTGGGATACACAGACATGGAAACACTCACCTCTTCAAATGACTTACCGGAAACAGTTCACTCCAAAACAAACAAACCGCCATTCCTACCTATTTTCAGAACATGAGACAAACCACAAACCCACACCCACTCCCAAAAAGGCACCTCCTTCCCCATAGGTGTATGACTAACCAGAGTGTCCTCTGACTGGTGGCCATACTCTGTTCTTCCGAAATGGCCTGTCCTCTCTCAGATCTGTTTTCCTTGGCCAACTCTGTAAAGTTGTAAGGAAAAAGTGGAGAGCCACTACCTGCTTTCTCAGGAAAGCTCCCTATTCAGAGCTCTCCAGGCATTTGGTAATCCCACTTCAGTAGGTACCAAGAATGACTGACTCTATCTTTGGTAAATCCAAACAAGTGAGCCCACTGGGACTGGGCCTGGGACTGCCTCTGGGTGCCTGGCTCCTTGGATACAAAGTTCAGAGAGTTCCATCACCAAGGAAATGAGGTATGTCACATTCTTTGGAACTGAATGAGGTCACTGCCTTGGCAAATGTATATCTTATGATGTTCAAAAACTGAAGAAATAATAATGTACCAGTGTCGAATACAAATGAATGACAAATTACATATCATGTCCCATAGGAGTCTACTTGCATTGATGTTAGACTGGGTCAGTTACTGTAGAATAATTAGGATTTGTATGCACAATTCACTGAAGTTAGTTTTAAGTACTAGGAAACAAATATGTATTGCAGGTGGATGAATATTTCTGATTATAATCTTGTGAAAAGTGGATTATAAATCCACATACATGAACATGAATGAATTTAGAGAGTGTATATTAGACACATATATTTCATATTTTGAAAAATTTGGAGAGTATATCTATATCTATATCTATATCTATATCCATATCTATATATATATACACACACACACACAAACACACACACACAACACTCACAGACATTAAAAAGTACCAATATAAATGCCAATCGAATTCATCAGTAAATATATATCATCCACAAATGCAAAAATATTTATTTTACTGAACATGAGTTAATGTATAATGTTGTTCTACTAGGACGCTCTTCTATAGGTTGAATTTTCATTTCCAACAGCATTTAGGAGGAGTGAACTCTTCTCACAATTTGTATCTGCCAAGGCAGCCACCTCACAAAAATGTACGTGTGATACCTGGTAGGATTCTATATATGCATATAAATATACATGTGTGAATAGGCTACAGAAAAGGGAAACAAGAATTCACATATTTGTTAAGTTTAAAAACACATGGAGAATATTTCAATTAAAATTTGACTAGATTTATAACTCCTACCTTATATAATGCAAATGTCAAGTCCAACAATACAACATGTCTCCTCTGAAGTGCTTGTATTTCTATTGTGTTGGGTTAATTTTCTCCATTATATTAGGATGAATAGTCTGAGTCTACTAGGTATGGGTTAGTGTCAGGGATTCAGTATTTCGAATGGAAAATTGGAAAATGAATCCAATGTGTATGTAAATATATGCTGCACAAATATCCTAGTGCTCTCATCCAGAACAATGCCTTGACATTACCTTCACCCCTAGTAAGACACAATTAGAGGAGAAGAGTTACAAAATCAGTGAATACATATCTGGAATGGAAAATGCTCAGGAGTTCACAACCTTGGAGGTGGTAGAGCAGTTTCCAAAACTAAGGGACAGGGTAAACACTCCAAAAACATGGAGCTCTGCTGGACTAAAAACTTTTTGAGAAACTGCCACTGAGTTTTGCACTTGAAATATATGTTGTTTTCAGGAGATTTGGCTTCCTTTGTAGTGAGACCATCAAAGCTGGGTCTGCATCTATGTGACCTGGAGGACATGGTTTCTTATTTCCAAAGAACTAGATGAAGCAGTGCTGAATCCTCTCTTTGAAGGTAAACTGAGGCCACTGGGGACTATGTGTCTCCCCGTGTGGACTGTGAAGCCATTTGGTCCTCTTCCACTTTTTGTGGAGTTTTTGCTGCTGCACTGTGAGTTTGGTATTTGTTTCACGAAATACTAGGAGCTAAACTGGGACACAGTGCTGGAGGGAGTTCTGTCATGTGTGGTGGGAAAGGGTCTGCAAGAGAATGCACCAACTAGGCTCATATCTCTCACAGCTTGCCCCATTGCCCCCTTGTCCATATCAACCTGATTCTTAATTTTCCTCTGAAAACTCTCCATATAACAATATGCCTTTACATATAAGGGTCTGCTGGCTGCACCATGTCAGTTACAAGCCATTTGGAATCCAATGGTATATCCACATGGCCCTACCACGGATGTTTTATCAAACACCTCCCCACCACTGCTCTAGACCCACTACTCAGCAGGCTCCAACTTACTGGCATCTCTGTTCTACACCATTTTCATGAAACTCAGTAAGTCAAGGCACTGTCTGGTATAATCATGATCAGCAACAGGACATCCAATGTTTCTCCAGTGCCACCTGGTCATAGAAATTTCAAAAATTTCATGGTATTTATCTAGCCATTTTTCAAGCATGAAGTTGGAGGCACTGTGGATTTCAGTTCATTCAGCAAACATTAAATGGTGAGGAAGCTCATTTCAATGAAATCTCTGGAGAACTCTCACAGGCACGGCTTCCCAAAGAGTGGACAAACGGTCACATTAGGCCAGGCCCATTGAGGTCTACAATGTGAGGTCCATGTGTGTTTTGACTCTCAACTATGGCTGCCATTTCTTTAAGAATAAAATCATGTCATATCCTTGCTGAGATTTCCAGTCCTCTGTTGAAATCCACCCGGGGCCTAGGTCTCAGTTTCCAAGAGCGACTTTCATGCGTGGCCTCTTAAAATCCCAACAAAATTCATGGCAATGCTTCTCTGAGTTCATTTCCAAAACCCAGTCTCTAAGGGGAATCACACCAGAGTTCAACCCCACGTGTACCCAGTCATTTTTTCCAATGCCACACAAATGACCAAAATCAAAACCAAAACACTCCCACATGGCCCTCATCTTATTCCATATAGTCAATCATCTTAACCTCTGGCTGGAGGTTTCCATGAGGGGCGCAGCCCAAGACAGTGTCCAAAATCAGCTCCTTTGCCCCTCATTTGCCTAAAGTCAGGGTAGCCTGGACACCGTTTCTGTGAACCAGGAGTGAACAAATAAGCCTGCCTTTAATAATTCTTTGTTTCTCCAATTTCAGGCCTACTGATTTTAGGTATCAATTCTTTAGGTGATTTAGAGTCATGCGAAAACACAAGCACCTCTGCAGGGCTTTGAAGAACTCATTTGACCCAAAGAATCCCTATTCTCATTTGATGGAGTGCAGGAACCTAACAGAGGAAGGCAAGAGACTTCATCCACAATGAATGATATTTTTTGCCATTTTGGTTTTGGAAGCTCACATGGGATCATTCTTAAGATCCATCAGGTGCTGAGAATCTAAGTCACAGCCACACACAGGTCCAAAGGCTGATAAAGACACATCTCTTTCCAAAGCAATTAAGCAAAGAGCCACAGGTGAGGCCCATTCATTTCCATTTGAAAACTGTTTTCTTCAGGCTTCACAAAGGGGTGGCCTGAGGCAAAGACCTTCCTGACATTCAGTGCAACACAACAATAAGTAAGCAAAAGGCCCAAAGCAGGGTTTCTGCACTGAGATTTTTTTGGTCACACTGATATCTGAGTTTTCTGAGATGCTCGCCATTCTCTTCAGGTATCCAGTACATGGCCATGTCACAGAGCTTGGCGGTCTTACATTTTTTGGACACAAATCCATGAGCCTATTCTGGAGAGTGGCCAGAATTCAGGAAGAAAACAACAACTTAGAAAGATAGCAGGTGTTGCACATCGATAAGACAAGCTGCAGTCCATTCATATATTGGGCAGGATGAATTATGGGAAGATTTATACTAGACAGGACACATCCATTAATGCATTCTCTTTTCTAATGTCTACAACAACAGACACAGTGGGATACACAGAAACAGAAACCCTCGCCGTGTCAAATGAATTACTAGAAACTGTCCACTCCAAACCAAACAAACCGCCTTTCCTATCTATTCTCAGAACATGAGACAAAACAACAAACCCACACCCACTCCCACAAAGGCACCTCCTTCCCCCAAGTAGGTCTGTGACTATCCAGAGTGTCCTCTGACTGGTGGGCCATACTATGTTCCCCCGAAATGGCCTGTCTTCTCTCAGGACCTTCTTTCCTTGACCAACTCTGTGAAGATGTCAGGAAAAAGTGGTTAGCCACTACCTGTTTTCTCAGGAAAGGTCCATCTTCAGAGCTCTCCTGCATTTGGCCATCCTCACATCATTAGGTACCAAGAAAACTGACTCTGTCCTTGGTAAATCCAAACAAGTGAGCCCACTGGGACTGGGACTGGGACTGCCTCTGGGTGCCTGGCTTCTTTTATACCAAGTTCAGAGAGTTCCATCACCAAGGAAATGAGGTATGTCACATTCTTTGGAACTGAATGAGGTCACTGCCTTGGCAACCACTTTGTCCTAACAGTTGCTTCCAAGGGTAACATAAGATGGAGGTTGCCCCTACTTCCTGTGACACTTTCATAAGGTAGAATGTATATCACCATTGGCACCCGGGAACAGCTCCCCACTCAGCCTGGTTTGGTCCATCTTCTGTACAATAAGGAAGAGAGAGAGGCAGATTCAGACACATCCCTTCATCCTGACCAGGTTGTTTGCCATGGAAGATGACTTTTGCTGTCTCAGGTGCTTCATACCTGCCTACAACTTCTCCAGGTATCATTTGTGCATGGACATTTGAGGTTCTCATCAAGTGGAAGGTCCCCAACTTTCCTGTATTGTAAGAACTACTCTGACAGCTCTTTTGTCCATTTTGGTTTGGGATGCACACATGGGATTTTTCTTTAGACCCATCATGTGCTGTGAATCTAAGCCACAGCCCTCACATAGGGCTGAGAGGCTGATTCAGAAACATCCATTTCCAAAGCAATTAAGCAAAGAGGCACAGGTATGACATTCTTTTCCATTTGAAAACTATTTTCTGCAGGCTTCACAAAGTGTGGCCTGAGGCAAAGACCTTCCTGACATTCAGGGCAACAGAATAGGTAATCAAAAGGCGCAAAGCAGGGTTTCTCCACTGAGACTTTCTTGGGCATACTGATATCTGAGTTTTCTGAGATACTCGCCATTCCCATCAGCTATCCAGTACATGGCCATGTCACAGAGATGGAGGTGGTACATATCTTGGAAACAAAATCATGAGCGTATTCTGGAGAGTGTCCAGAATTCAGGAAGAAAACAGGAATTTAGAAAGATGGCAGGAGTTGCCCATCCATACGGCAACCTGCAGTCCATTCATTAATTGCACAGGATGAATGCTTTGAAGCTTTCTTGTAGACAGGACACATCCATTGATGCATTCTCTTTTCTAATGTCTACAATCACGGACACAGTATGATATATAGACACAGAAACACTCACCTTGTCAAAGGACTTACTAGACACAGTCCACTCCAAAACAAACAAACCAGCTTTCCTAACTATTCTCAGAACATGAGACAAAACCACAAACTCACACTCACACCCAAAAAGTCACCTCCTTTCCCCAAGTAGGTCTGTGACTATCCGGAGTGTCCTCTGACTTGTGGGCCATACTATGTTCCCCCAAAATGGCGTGTCCTGTCTCCAATCTGGTCTCTTTGGCCAACTCTGTGAAGTTGTCAGGAGCCCATGGTGAGAAACTACCTGCTTTCTCTGGAAAGGCCAGTCTTCATAGTTTCCAGGCATTTGGCTGTCCTCACATCAGTAGGTACAAAGAAAGAGTGACTCTGTCTTGTTAAATCCAAACAAGTTAGCCCACTGGGACATGGAGTGGGTTTGACTCTGTGTGCCTGGTTTCCTGGATCCCAAGATCACAGACTTTCATTACCAAAACTGTAAGGTGATGTCACTTTCTTCAAGATCTGAATGAAGTCACTGCCTTGGAAACCACTTTGTTTTAACAGTTGCTTACATGGTTCCCAAAAGATGGAGGCTGCCTCTACTTGCTGTGACTCATTCATATGTTAGAATGGTATATCAACCATAGGCACCGGGGAACAGCTCTCCACACAGGCATGGTTTGGTCCATCTTCTCTACATTAGGAAGAGAGAGGCTAATTCAGACACATCCCATCAACCTGACCAGGTTGTTTGCCATGGAAGATGACTTTTGCTCTCTCATGTCCTTCATAGCTGCCTACATCTTCTCCAAGGATCATTTCAGCATGGACCTTTTAGGTTTTCAGGAGCTGGAAGATTGCCTATATTCCTGTATTGTAAGACCAACTCTGTCCCTGCTCTTCTGTAAAATTAGATTGAGGGAAAAGTGTATGGTTAGGGTTAATAACATGTTCAATTTGGGTTAGGAATCATTCTCTGGAATGAATATTTGTATTAGGAACCTGTGATATTTATAAGAATATATAGGTGAAATATAAGTATGAAAACAGAAATCTAGGTAAGTTTTGAAGCCCAGAAGGGCATTGGGCCCTTGATTGGGATACTTAGCATTGATTTATGTCCTGCACAGTTGTCTCAGTTAAATCAATATACTATGGCATAGGACCTTCTAATTTGGATGATTGAATGTGGAAGAGAACATCCAGTCAAAAAGGGATATTCAGTAGGATTAGGAAAATAGTCGGTAGGTTTAGATAAAAGAGTGAGTATAGGATTTGGACCAAAAGTTCTTTAGCAATAGGGTTTCAGGTAGAGAGTGAATGTAAATGTCAGCACATGTGAAGAGTCAGTCACAATGATGAACTGGGTAAAATATGTAGGAAAGCAATATTTTGAAGACGTATAAATTAATTGGGGGTACAAATAGGTGTACCTTGTGCCTATGAATATAGAGATAATGCATGAATAGACCATACTGTGAATAAATAATATAACTGGTTCGAACTTTAAATAATGGATTGAATTGATTTCTGAAAATATACAGGAAACCTAATATTGATATACAATCATCCATTCCAAACAGTTATGCTTCTAATGGTGATATTAGATTTATGGTTTATCATAAAAAGTGTGTGAGTTTTGCTTCAAAACTGATTATGAAATTAAAAAAAATGTGTTTGCAGAGAAGTCTCATGAAAAGACCAGTCAAGAAACCGGGAGGAATACATGTGTTCTGAAGCAGGAAATGATTAAAAGTGAAAAAATACCTATAAAGTTGTGAACTTGTGGATGAAATATATATCCTATGATGTGCAAAAACTGCAGAAATATTAATGTAGCAGTGTGGAATATAAATGAACGTCAAAATACACATCATGTCCCATAGGAATCTACTTGCATTGATGTTAAACTGGGTCAGATACTGTAGAATTATTAGGATTTGTATGCACCATTCACAGAAGTGAGTTGTCAGTACAAGGAAACAAATATGTATTTCAGGTGGATGAATATTTCCAATAATAATCTTGAGAAAAGTTGATTATATTTCCTCATGCATACATGAAAGAATGTATGAATGTAGAAGAGTGTATATAAGACACCACTATATTTCATGTTTGTGATAAATCAGGAGAATATATATATATATATATATATATATATATATATATATATACCAAAAAAACACACAGAGAAACATAAAAAAGTAGCAATATATGCCAAATGAAATTTATAATGAAATATATAACATCTACTGATGCAAAAATATATACTTTACTGAACATGGAATTATGTATAATGTTGTTGTACTAGGAAGCTCACCCATAGGTTGAATTTTTAGTTCCAACAGCGTTTAAGAGGGGTAGTCTCTTCACACAATTTATATCTGCCGAGTCAGCAACCTCACAAAAATGTACGTGTGATACCAGGTAGGATTCAATATGTACATATAAAAATACATGTGCTGTATAGGCTACAGAGAAAGGGAGGCAGGGATTCACATATTTGTTAATTTTAAAAACACATGAAAAACTATTCCAAATAAAAATTCACTAGATTTATAACACCTACCATTTATTATGCAAAAGAAAAGTTCAAAAATACACCATGCCTCCTCTGACCTGCTTGTATTTCTGTTCTATTTGGGTTATTTTTCTCCATCATATTAGGATTAGTAGTCAGAGTCTAGTAGGGTATGTGTTAGTGTCAGGGATTCAGTATTTTGAATGGAAAATAGGAAAAAGAATCCAATGTCTATCAAATATGTGCTACACAAAATATTTTCCCTCTCTCATCCAGAACAATGCCTTGACATTACCTTCGCCCCAAGTAAGACACAATTAGTGGAGAAGAGTTATAAAATCTGTGAATATATAACTGGAATGGAAAATGCTCATGAGTTCACAACCTTGGATGTGGTAGAGAAGTTTCCATAAGTAAGGGACAGGTTAAAAACTCCACAAACATGGAGCTCTGCTGGCCTAAAGGACTTCTTGATAAACTGCCTCTGAGGTTGGGCACTTGAAATATATGTTGTTTTCAGGAGCTTTAGCTTCCTTTGTCGTGAGACCATCAAAGCTGGGTCTGATTCTATGTGACCTGGAGGACATGGTTTCTTATTTTCTAATGAACATGAGGCAGCAGTGGTGAATTCTCTCTTTTAAGTAAAATGTGACCAGTGCGTGCTAAGTCTCTCCCCATCTGGGCTGTGAAGCCATTTGGTCATCCTCCACTTTTTCATGGTTTTTCTTTCTCCTGCATTGGGAGTTTGGTATTTGCTTCACGAAATACAAGGAGTTCAAAAGGGACACAGTGCTGGATGGAGTTCTGCCACATGTGGTGGGTCAGGGTCTGCAGGAGAATGCACCAACCAGGCTTCTATCCCACATATCATTTTCCCTTGTCTATTGCAACCTGATTCTTAACATTGCCATGAAACCTCTCCATATAACAAGACGCCCTTACATATTAGTGTCTGCTGACCTCACCATGTCTGTCACAAGCCATTTGGAAGCCAATGGCAAATCCATATGGCCACATCAGAGATGTATTATGACACACATACACACCACTGCTCAAGGCACACTACTCAGCAGGCACCAACTTACTGGCATGTCTGTTCTAGATCATTTTCATGAAATACAGTCAATCAAGGCACTGTCTAGTATACTCATGATAAACAACAGGACATCCAAAGGTTCTCCAGAGACATGTTGTATAGTTGGACTTGACATTTGCATTATATAAGGTAGGAGTTATAAATCTAGTCAAATTTTAATTGAAATATTCTCCATGTGTTTTTAAACTTAACAAATATGTGAATTTCCCTTTTCTGTAGCCTATTCACACATGTATATTTATATGCATATATAGAATCCTACCAGGTATCACACGTACATTTTTGTGAGGTGGCTGTCTTGGCAGATACAAATTGTGAGAAGAGTTCACTCCTCCTAAATGCTGTTGGAAATGAAAATTCAACCTATAGGAGAGCGTCCTAGTAAAACAACATTATACATTAACTCATGTTCAGTAAAATAAATATTTTTGCATTTGTGGATGATACATATTTACTGATGAATTTCGATTGGCATTTATATTGGTATTTTTAATGTCTGTGAGTTGTGTGTGTGTGTGTGTGTGTGTGTGTGTGTGTATAGATATAGATATAGATATAGATATAGATATACTCTCCAAATTTTTCAAAATATGAAATATATGCGTCTAATATACACTCTCTAAATTCATTCATGTTCATGTATGTGGACTTATAATCCACTTTTCACAAGATTATAATCAGAAATATTCATCCACCTGAAATACATATTTGTTTCCTGAAAACTAACTTCAGTGAATGGTGCATACAAATCCTAATTATTCTACAGTAACTGACCCAGTCTAACATCAATGCAAGTAGACTCCTATGGGACATGATCTGTAATTTGTCATTCATTTGTATTCGACACTGGTACATTATTGTTTCTTCAGTTTTTGCACATCACAGGATATACATTTCATCCACAAGTTCACAAATTAATAAGCATTTGTTTCAACTTTCACCACTTCTTGCTTCAGAACACATGTATTGTCAGGGTTTCTTGACTGGTCTTTTCATGAGAGACTTCTTTCCAAACACATTATTTTGAATTTCCATAATCATTTTGAAGCAAAACTCACACACTCTTCATGATAAACCAAAACACAAATATTTCCATTACATATATACCTGGTTGGAATGAATGATTGTATATCAATATACGATTTCCTTTAATTTTTCAGATATCAGTTCTGTTCATTATTTAAAGTTCAAAAAAGTTATATTATTTATTCACAGTATGGTCTATTCATGCTTTTTCTCTATGTTCCTAGAAACAGGGTACACCTCTTTGTACCCCTGATTCTCATTTTACATCTTCAATATATTGCTCCCAGAAATGGTGAAAGGAATACTCATGTCATCTCATTATCACAGTAATATTATGGACAAAAAAATGGAAAGGTCACACTTATGATTGTACCAAAGCCTAAATGGAAAGTGAACATGGATTTCTAAAAACATCCATGTCCAGGTTGCCTAATGCTGTCAATTGTCAATCCTATTGGTGACTACATATTTGTTTTTTTCCTAATTTATATATTCAAACTCAACCCTGTTGAAAATGTCTAATTCTATCACTCACTTTATACTTTGCCTGATTTCGTAATGTTTCTATTGATATCTGCTTTTCTACATATTTTCCCCAGTTCAACATAGTGACTGACTCTTCATATGTGCTGACATTAACATTCACTCAACAACCGAAAGTCTATTGCTAAAGAACTTTTGGTCCAAATCCTATACTCACTCTTCTTCCTAAACCTACCGACTATCTTCCTAATCCTACTGAATATCCCTTTTTGACTGGATGTTCTCTTCTAAATTCAATCATCCAATGTACAAGGTCCTATGCCATTGTATATCGAATTATCTGAGGCATCTTTGCAGAACATCATTCAAAGCTAAGTATCCCAATCCAGGGCAAAACCCTTCTGGGCTTCAAATCATACCTAGATTTCTGTTTTCCTACTTATATTTCACCTCTATATTCTTGTAAATATTGCAGGTTCCCAATACCATTATTCATCACACAGAATCATTCGTAACCCAAATCAAACCTGTTTTTAACCAGAAGTATACACTGTTCCCTCAATCATTATACAGAAGAGCAGGGACAGAGTGGTTCTTACAATACAAGAAAGTTGGGGACCTTCCACCTGATGAGAACCTCAAATGTCCATGCACAAATGATACCTGGAGAAGTTGAAGGCAGGTATGAAGCACCTGAGAGAGCAAAAGTCATCTTCCATGGCAAACAACCTGGTCAGGATGAAGGGATGTGTCTGAATCTGAATCTCTTTCTTCTTTTTGTAGAGAAGATGGACCAAACCAGGCCTGAGTGGAGAGTTGTTCCCATGTGCCAATGCTGATATACATTCTACCTTATGAAAGTGTCACAGGAAGCGTGGGCAACCTCCATTTTATGTTACCCTTTGAAGCAACTGTTAGGACAAAGTGGTTGCCAAGGCAGTGACCTCATTCAGTTCCAAAGAATGTGACATACCTCATTTCCTTGGTGATGGAACTCTCTGAACTTGGTATCCAAGAAGCCAGGCACCCAGAGGCAATCCCAGTCCCAGTCCCAGTGGGCTCACTTGTTTGGATTTACCAAGGACAGAGTCAGTTTTCTTGGTACCTAATGATGTGAGGATGGCCAAATGCCAGGAGAGCTCTGAAGATGGACCTTTCCTGAGAAAACAGGTAGTGGCTAACCACTTTTTCCTGACATCTTCACAGAGTTGGTCAAGGAAACAAGATCTGAGAGAAGACAGGCCATTTCGGGGGAACATAGTATGGCCCACCAGTCAGAGGACACTCCGGATAGTCACAGACCTACTTGGGGGAAGGAGGTGCCTTTGTGGGAGTGGGTGTGGGTTTGTTGTTTTGTCTCATGTTCTGAGAATAGATAGGAAAGGCGGTTTGTTTGGTTTGGAGTGGACAGTTTCTAGTAAGTCATTTGACATGGCGAGTGTTTCTGTTTCTGTGTATCCCACTGTGTCCGTTGTTGTAGACATTAGAAAAGAGAATGCATTAATGGATGTGTCCTGTCTAGTATAAATCATCGCATAATTCATCCTGCCCAATATATGAATGGACTGCAGCTTGTCTTATCGATGTGCAACACCTGCTATCTTTCTAAGTTGTTGTTTTCTTCCTGAATTCTGGCCACTCTCCGAAATAGGCTCATGGATTTGTGTCCAAAATATGTACCACCTCCAAGCTCTGTGACATGGCCATGTCCTGGATAGCTGAAGAGAATGGCGAGCATCTCAGAAAACCCAGATATCATTGTGACCAGGAAAGTCTCAGTGCAGAAACCCTGCTTTGGGCCTTTGCTTACTTATTGTTGTGTTGCACTGAATGTCAGGAAGGTCTTTGCCTCAGGCCACCCCTTTGTGAAGCCTGAAGAAAACAGTTTTCAAATGGAAATGAATGGGCCTCACCTGTGGCTCTTTGCTTAATTGCTTTGGAAAGGGATGTGTCTTTATCATCCTCTTGGGCCTGTGTGTGGCTGTGACTTAGATTCTCAGCACCTGATGGATCTTAAGAATGATCCCATGTGAGCTTCCAAAACCAAAATGGCAAAAAATTTCATTCATTGTGGATGAAGTCTTTTGCCTTCCTCTGTTAGGTTCCTGCACTCCATTAAATGACAATAGGGATTCTTTGGGTAAAATGAGTTCTTCAAAGCCCTGCAGAGGTGCTTGTGTTTTCGCATGACTCTAAATCACCTAAAGAATCGATACCTAAAATCAGTAGGCCTCAAATTGGAGAAACACAGAAGTATTAACGGCAGGCTTATTTGTTCACTCCTGGTTCACAGAAACGGTGTCCAGGCTACCCTGACTTTAGACAAATGAGGGGCAAACGAGCTGATTTTGGACACTGTCTTGGGCTGCGCCCCTCATGGAAACCTCCAGCCAGAGGTTAAGATGATTGACTATGTGAAATAAGATGAGGGCCATGTGGGAGTGTTTTGGTTTTAATTTTGGTCATTTGTGTGGCATTGGAAAAAATGACTGGGTCCACGTGGGCTTGAACTCTGGTGTGATTCCTCTTAGAGACTGGGTTTTGGAACTGAACTCAGAGAAGCATTGCCATGAATTTTCTTGGGATTTTAAGAGGCCATGGATGAAAGTCGCTCTTGGAAACTGAGACCTAGGCCCCGGGTGGATTTCCACAGAGGCCTGGGAATCTCAGCAAGGATATCACATGATTTTATTCTTAAAGAAATGACAGCCATAGTTGAGAGTCAAAACACACATGGACCTCACATTGTAGACCTCAATGGGCCTGGCCTAATGTGACCTTTTGTCCACTCTTTGGGAAGCCATGCCTGTGAGAGTTCTTCAGAGATTTCATTGAAATGAGCTTCCTCACCATTTAATGTTTGCTGAATGAACTGAAACCCACAGTGCCTCCAACTACATGCTTGAAAAATGGCTAGATAAATACCATGAAATTTTTGAAATTCCTATGACCAGGTGGCACTGGAGAAACATTGGATGTCCTGTTGCTGATCATGAGTATACCAGACAGTGCCTTGATTTACTGAGTTTCATGAAAATGTTGTAGAACAGAGATGCCAGTAAGTTGGAGCCTGCTGAGTAGTGGGTCTAGAGCAATGGTGGGGAGGTGTTTGATAAAACATCCGTGGTTGGGCCATGTTTATCTACCATTGGATTCCAAATGGCTTGTAACTGACATGGTGCAGCCAACAGACCCTTATATGTAAAGGCATCTTGTTATATGGAGAGTTTTCAGAGGAAAATTAAGAATCAGGTTGATATGGACAAGGGGGCAATGGGGCAAGCTGTGAGAGATAGGAGCCTAGTTGGTGCATTCTCTTGCAGACCCTGACCCACCACACGTGACAGAACTCCCTCCAGCACTGTGTCCCAGTTTAGCTCCTAGTATTTCGTGAAACAAATACCAAACTCACAGTGCAGCAGCAAAAACACCACAAAAAGTGGAGGAGGACCAAATGGCTTCACAGTCCACACGGGGAGACACTTAGTCCCCAGAGGCCTCAGTTTACCTACAAAGAGAGGATTCAGCACTGCTTCATCTTGTTCATTGGAAAATAAGAAACCATGTCCTCCAGGTCACATAGATGCAGACCCAGCTTTGATGGTCTCACTACAGAGGAAGCCAAATCTCCTGAAAACAACATATATTTCAAGTGTGGAAGCTCAGAGGCAGTTTCTCAAAAAGTTTTTAGGCCAGCAGAGCTCCATGTTTGTGGAGGGTTTACTCTGTCCCTTAGTTTTGGAAACTCCTCTACCACCTCCAAGGTTGTGAACTCCTGAGCATTTTCCATTCCAGATATGTATTCACTGATTTTGTAACTCTTCTCCTCTAATTGTGTCTTACTTGGGGTGAAGGTAGTGTCAAGGCTTTGTTCTGGATGAGAGCGGGAGGATATTTGTGCAGCATATATTTACATACACATTGGATTCATTTTCCAATTTTCCATTCGAAATACTGAATCCCTGACACTAACCCATACCTAGTAGACTCAGACTATTCATCCTAATATAATGGAGAAAATTAACCCAACACATTAGAAATACAAGTACTTCAGAGGAGACATGTTGTATAGTTGGACTTGACATTTGCATTATATAAGGTAGGAGTTATAAATCTAGTCAAATTTTAATTGAAATATTCTCCATGTGTTTTTAAACTTAACAAATATGTGAATTCTTGTTTCCCTTTTCTGTAGCCTATTCACACATGTATATTTATATGCATATATAGAATCCTACCAGGTATCACACGTACATTTTTGTGAGGTGGCTGTCTTGGCAGATACAAATTGTGAGAAGAGTTCACTCCTCCTAAATGCTGTTGGAAATGAAAATTCAACCTATAGGAGAGCGTCCTAGTAGAACAACATTATACATTAACTCACGTTCAGTAAAATAAATATTTTTGCATTTGTGGATGATACATATTTACTGATGAATTTCGATTGGCATTTATATTGGTACTTTTTAATGTCTGTGAGTTGTGTGTGTGTGTGTGTGTGTGTATAGATATAGATATAGATATAGATATACTCTCCAAATTTTTCAAAATATGAAATATATGTGTCTAATATACACTCTCTAAATTTATTCATGTTCATGTATGTGGATTTATAATCCACTTTTCACAAGATTATAATCAGAAATATTCATCCACCTGAAATACATATTTGTTTCCTAGTACTGAAAACTAACTTCAGTGAATGGTGCATACAAATCCTAATTATTCTACAGTAACTGACCCAGTCTAACATCAATGCAAGTAGACTCCTATGGGACATGATATGTAATTTGTCATTCATTTGTATTCGACACTGGTACATTATTGTTTCTTCAGTTTTTGCACATCACATGATATACATTTCATCCACAAGTTCACAAATTAATAAGCATTTGTTTCAACTTTCACCACTTCTTGCTTCAGAACACATGTATTGTCAGGGTTTCTTGACTGGTCTTTTCGTGAGACTTCTTTCCAAACACATTATTTTGAATTTCCATAATCATTTTGAAGCAAAACTCACACACTCTTCATGATAAACCAAAACACAAATATTTCCATTACATATATACCTGGTTGGAATGAATGATTGTATATCAATATACGATTTCCTTTAATTTTTCAGATATCAGTTCAATTCATTATTTAAAGTTCAAAAATGTTATATTATTTATTCACAGTATGGTCTATTCATGCTTTTTCTCTATGTTCCTAGAAACAGGGTACACCTCTTTGTACCCCCGATTCTCATTTTACATCTTCAATATATTACTCCCAGAAATGGTGAAAGAAATACTCATGTCACCTCATTATCACAGTAATATTCTGGACAAAAAATGGAAAGGTCACACTTATGATTGTACCAAAGCCTAAATGGAAAGTGAACATGGATTTCTAAAAATATCCATGTCCAGGTTGCCTAATGCTGTCAATTGTCAATCCTATTAGTGACTACATATTTGTTTATTTCCTAATTTATATATTCAAACTCAACCCTGTTGAAAATGTCTAATTCTATCACTCACTTTATACTTTGCCTGATTTCGTAATGTTTCTATTGATATCTGCTTTTCTACATATTTTCCCCAGTTCAACATAGTGACTGACTCTTCATATGTGCTGACATTTACATTCACTCAACAACCGAAAGTCTATTGCTAAAGAACTTTTGGTCCAAATCCTATACTCACTCTTCTTCCTAAACCTACAGACTATCTTCCTAATCCTACTGAATATCCCTTTTTGACTGGATGTTCTCTTCTAAATTCAATCATCCAATGTACAAGGTCCTACGCCATTGTATATGGAATTATCTGAGGCATCTTTGCAGAACATCATTCAAAGCTAAGTATCCCAATCAAGGGCAAAACCCTTCTGGGCTTCAAATCATACCTAGATTTCTGTTTTCCTACTTATATTTCACCTCTATATTCTTGTAAATATTGCAGGTTCCCAATACCATTATTCATCACACAGAATCACTCGTAAAACAAATCAAACATGTTTTTAACCCCAAGTATACACTGTTCCCTCAATCATTTTACAGAAGAGCAGGGACAGAGTGGTTCTTACAATACAGCAAAGTTGGGGACCTTCCACCTGATGAGAACCTCAAATGTCCATGCACAAATGATACCTGGAGAAGTTGTAGGCAGGTATGAAGCACCTGAGAGAGCAAAAGTCATCTTCCATGGCAAACAACCTGGTCAGGATGAAGGGATGTGTCTGAATCTGAATCTCTCTCTTCTTATTGTAGAGAAGATGGACCAAACCAGGCCTGAGTGGAGAGCTGTTCCCGGGTGCCAATGGTGATATACATTCTACCTTATGAAAGTGTCACAGGAAGCGGGGGCAACCTCCATTTTATGTTACCCTTTGAAGCAACTGTTAGGACAAAGTGGTTGCCAAGGCAGTGACCTCATTCAGTTCCAAAGAATGTGACATACCTCATTTCCTTGGTGATGGAACTCTCTGAACTTGGTATCCAAGAAGCCAGGCACCCAGAGGCAGTCCCAGTCCCAGTCCCAGTGGGCTCACTTGTTTGGATTTACCAAGGACAGAGTCAGTTTTCTTGGTACCTAATGATGTGAGGATGGCCAAATGCCAGGAGAGCTCTGAAGATGGACCTTTCCTGAGAAAACAGGTAGTGGCTAAGCACTTTTTCCTGACATCTTCACAGAGTTGGTCAAGGAAACAAGATCTGAGAGAAGACAGGCCATTTCGGGGGAACATAGTATGGCCCACCAGTCAGAGGACACTCCGGATAGTCACAGACGTACTTGGGGGAAGGAGGTGCCTTTGTGGGAGTGGGTGTGGGTTTGTTGTTTTGTCTCATGTTCTGAGAATAGATAGGAAAGGCGGTTTGTTTGGTTTGGAGTGGACAGTTTCTAGTAAGTCATTTGACACGGCGAGTGTTTCTGTTTCTGTGTATCCCACTGTGTCCGTTGTTGTAGACATTAGAAAAGAGAATGCATTAATGGATGTGTCCTGTCTAGTATAAATCATACCAAAATTCATCCTGCCCAATATATGAATGGACTGCAGCTTGTCTTATCGATGTGCAACACCTGCTATCTTTCTAAGTTGTTGTTTTCTTCCTGAATTCTGGCCACTCTCCAGAATAGGCTCATGGATTTGTGTCCAAAATATGTACCACCTCCAAGCTCTGTGACATGGCCATGTACTGGATAGCTGAAGAGAATGGCGAGCATCTCAGAAAACTCAGATATCAGTGTGACCAGGAAAGTCTCATTGCAGAAACCCTGCTTTGGGCCTTTTGCTTACTTATTGTTGTGTTGCACTGAATGTCAGGAAGGTCTTTGCCTCAGGCCACCCCTTTGTGAAGCCTGAAGAAAACAGTTTTCAAATGGAAATGAATGGGCCTCACCTGTGGCTCTTTGCTTAATTGCTTTGGAAAGGGATGTGTCTTTATCAGCCTCTTGGGCCTGTGTGTGGCTGTGACTTAGATTCTCAGCACCTGATGGATCTTAAGAATGATCCCATGTGAGCTTCCAAAACCAAAATGGCAAAAAATTTCATTCATTGTGGATGAAGTCTCTTGCCTTCCTCTGTTAGGTTCCTGCACTCCATCAAATGACAATAGGGATTCTTTGGGTCAAATGAGTTCTTCAAAGCCCTGCAGAGGTGCTTGTGTTTTCGCATGACTCTAAATCACCTAAAGAATCGATACCTAAAATCAGTAGGACTCAAATTGGAGAAACACAGAAGTATTAACGGCAGGCTTATTTGTTCACTCCTGGTTCACAGAAACGGTGTCCAGGCTACCCTGACTTTAGACAAATGAGGGGCAAACGAGCTGATTTTGGACAATGTCTTGGGCTGCGCCCCTCATGGAAACCTCCAGCCAGAGGTTAAGATGATTGACTATATGAAATAAGATGAGGGCCATGTGGGAGTGTTTTGGTTTTAATTTTGGTCATTTGTGTGGCATTGGAAAAAATTACTGGGTCCACGTGGGCTTGAACTCTGGTGTGATTCCCCTTAGAGACTGGGTTTTGGAACTGAACTCAGAGAAGCATTGCCATGAATTTTGTTGGGATTTTAAGAGGCCATGCATGAAAGTCGCTCTTGGAAACTGAAACCTATGCCCTGGGTGGATTTCCACAGAGGCCTGGGAATCTCAGCAAGGATATCACATGATTTTATTCTTAAAGAAATGGCAGCCATAGTTGAGAGTCAAAACACACATGGACCTCACATTGTAGACCTCAATGGGCCTGGCCTAATGTGACCTTTTGTCCACTCTTTGGGAAGCCATGCCTGTGAGAGTTCTCCAGAGATTTCATTGAAATGAGCTTCCTCACCATTTAATGTTTGCTGAATGAACTGAAACCCACAGTGCCTCCAACTTCATGCTTGAAAAATGGCTAGATAAATACCATGAAATTTTTGAAATTCCTATGACCAGGTGGCACTGGAGAAACATTGGATGTCCTGTTGCTGATCATGAGTATACCAGACAGTGCCTTGATTTACTGAGTTTCATGAAAATGGTGTAGAACAGAGATGCCAGAAATTTGGAGCATGCTGAGTAGTGGGTCTAGAGCAGTGGTGGGGAGGTGTTTGATAAAACATCCATGGTAGGGCCATGTGGATCTACCATTGGATTCCAAATGGCTTGTAACTGACATGGTGCAGCCAACAGACCCTTATATGTAAAGGCATCTTGTTATATGGAGAGTTTTCAGAGGAAAATTAAGAATCAGGTTGATATGGACAAGGGGGCAATTGGGCAAGCTGTGAGAGATAGGAGCCTAGTTGGTGCATTCTCTTGCAGACCCTGACCCACCACACGTGACAGAACTCCCTCCAGCACTGTGTCCCAGTTTAGCTCCTAGTATTTCGTGAAACAAATACCAAACTCACAGTGCAGCAGCAAAAACACCACAAAAAGTGGAAGAGGACCAAATGGCTTCACAGTCCACACGGGGAGACACTTAGTCCCCAGTGGCCTCAGTTTACCTACAAAGAGAGGATTCAGCACTGCTTCATCTTGTTCATTGGAAAATAAGAAACCATGTCCTCCAGGTCACATAGATGCAGACCCAGCTTTGATGGTCTCACTACAGAGGAAGCCAAATCTCCTGAAAACAACATAATTCAAGTGTGGAAGCTCAGAGGCAGTTTCTCAAAAAGTTTTTAGGCCAGCAGAGCTCCATGTTTGTGGAGTGTTTACCCTGTCCCTTAGTTTTGGAAACTCCTCTACCACCTCCAAGGTTGTGAACTCCTGAGCATTTTCCATTCCAGATATGTATTCACTGATTTTGTAACTCTTCTCCTCTAATTGTGTCTTACTTGGGGTGAAGGTAATGTCAAGGCATTGTTCTGGATGAGAGCGGGAGGATATTTGTGCAGCATATATTTACATACACATTGGATTCATTTTCCAATTTTCCATTCGAAATACTGAATCCCTGACACTAACCCATACCTAGTAGACTCAGACTATTCATCCTAATATAATGGAGAAAATTAACCCAACACATTAGAAATACAAGTACTTCAGAGGAGACATGTTGTATAGTTGGACTTGACATTTGCATTATATAAGGTAGGAGTTATTAATCTAGTCAAATTTATTTGAAATATTCTCCATGTGTTTTAAACTTAACAAATATGTGAATTCTTGTTTCCTTTTTCTGTAGTCTCTTCACACACGTATATTTATATGCATATATAGAATCCTACCAGGTATCACACGTACATTTTTGTGAGGTGGCTGTCTTGGCCGATACAAATTGTGAGAAGAGTTCACTCCTCCTAAATGCTGTTGGAAATGAAAATTCAACTTATAGGAGAGCGTCCTAGTAGAACAACATTATACATTAACTCATGTTCAGTAAAATAAATATTTTTGCATTTGTGGATGATACATATTTACAGATGAATTTCGATTGGCATTTATATTGGTACTTTTTAATGTCTGTGAGTTGTGTGTGTGTGTGTGTGTGTGTATAGATATAGATATAGATATACATATACTCTCCAAATTTTTCAAAATAGGAAATATATGTGTCTAATATACACTCTCTAAATTCATTCATGTTCATGTATGTGGATTTATAATCCACTTTTCACAAGATTATAATCAGAAATATTCATCCACCTGAAATACATATTTGTTTCCTAGTACTGAAAACTAACTTCAGTGAATGATGCATACAAATCCTAATTATTCTACAGTAACTGACCCAGTCTAACATCAATGCAAGTAGACTCCTATGGGACATGATATGTAATTTGTCATTCATTTGTATTCGACACTGGTACATTATTGTTTCTTCAGTTTTTGCACATCACAGGATATACATTTCATCCACAAGTTCACAAATTAATAAGCATTTGTTTCAACTTTCACCACTTCTTGCTTCAGAACACATGTATTGTCAGGGTTTCTTGACTGGTCTTTTCGTGAGACTTCTTTCCAAACACATTATTTTGAATTTCCATAATCATTTTGAAGCAAAACTCACACACTCTTCATGATAAACCAAAACACAAATATTTCCATTACATATATACCTGGTTGGAATGAATGATTGTATATCAGTATACGATTTCCTTTAATTTTTCAGATATCAGTTCAATTCATTATTTAAAGTTCAAAAATGTTATATTATTTATTCACAGTATGGTCTATTCATGCTTTTTCTCTATGTTCCTAGAAACAGGGTACACCTCTTTGTACCCCCGATTCTCATTTTACATCTTCAATATATTACTCCCAGAAATGGTGAAAGAAATACTCATGTCACCTCATTATCACAGTAATATTCTGGACAAAAAATGGAAAGGTCACACTTATGATTGTACCAAAGCCTAAATGGAAAGTGAACATGGATTTCTAAAAAAATCCATGTCCAGGTTGCCTAATGCTGTCAATTGTCAATCCTATTAGTGACTACATATTTGTTTTTTTCCTAATTTATATATTCAAACTCAACCCTGTTGAAAATGTCTAATTCTATCACTCACTTTATACTTTGCCTGATTTCGTAATGTTTCTATTGATATCTGCTTTTCTACATATTTTCCCCAGTTCAACATAGTGACTGACACTTCATATGTGCTGACATTTACATTCACTCAACAACCGAAAGTCTATTGCTAAAGAACTTTTGGTCCAAATCCTATACTCACTCTTCTTCCTAAACCTACAGACTATCTTCCTAATCCTACTGAATATCCCTTTTTGACTGGATGTTCTCTTCTAAATTCAATCATCCAATGTACAAGGTCCTACGCCATTGTATATGGAATTATCTGAGGCATCTTTGCAGAACATCATTCAAAGCTAAGTATCCCAATCAAGGGCAAAACCCTTCTGGGCTTCAAATCATACCTAGATTTCTGTTTTCCTACTTATATTTCACCTCTATATTCTTGTAAATATTGCAGGTTCCCAATACCATTATTCATCACACAGAATCACTCGTAAAACAAATCAAACATGTTTTTAACCCCAAGTATACACTGTTCCCTCAATCATTTTACAGAAGAGCAGGGACAGAGTGGTTCTTACAATACAGCAAAGTTGGGGACCTTCCACCTGATGAGAACCTCAAATGTCCATGCACAAATGATACCTGGAGAAGTTGTAGGCAGGTATGAAGCACCTGAGAGAGCAAAAGTCATCTTCCATGGCAAACAACCTGGTCAGGATGAAGGGATGTGTCTGAATCTGAATCTCTCTCTTCTTATTGTAGAGAAGATGGACCAAACCAGGCCTGAGTGGAGAGCTGTTCCCGGGTGCCAATGGTGATATACATTCTACCTTATGAAAGTGTCACAGGAAGCGGGGGCAACCTCCATTTTATGTTACCCTTTGAAGCAACTGTTAGGACAAAGTGGTTGCCAAGGCAGTGACCTCATTCAGTTCCAAAGAATGTGACATACCTCATTTCCTTGGTGATGGAACTCTCTGAACTTGGTATCCAAGAAGCCAGGCACCCAGAGGCAGTCCCAGTCCCAGTCCCAGTGGGCTCACTTGTTTGGATTTACCAAGGACAGAGTCAGTTTTCTTGGTACCTAATGATGTGAGGATGGCCAAATGCCAGGAGAGCTCTGAAGATGGACCTTTCCTGAGAAAACAGGTAGTGGCTAACCACTTTTTCCTGACATCTTCACAGAGTTGGTCAAGGAAACAAGATCTGAGAGAAGACAGGCCATATCGGGGGAACATAGTATGGCCCACCAGTCAGAGGACACTCCGGATAGTCACAGACGTACTTGGGGGAAGGAGGTGCCTTTGTGGGAGTGGGTGTGGGTTTGTTGTTTTGTCTCATGTTCTGAGAATAGATAGGAAAGGCGGTTTGTTTGGTTTGGAGTGGACAGTTTCTAGTAAGTCATTTGACACGGCGAGTGTTTCTGTTTCTGTGTATCCCACTGTGTCCGTTGTTGTAGACATTAGAAAAGAGAATGCATTAATGGATGTGTCCTGTCTAGTATAAATCATACCAAAATTCATCCTGCCCAATATATGAATGGACTGCAGCTTGTCTTATCGATGTGCAACACCTGCTATCTTTCTAAGTTGTTGTTTTCTTCCTGAATTCTGGCCACTCTCCAGAATAGGCTCATGGATTTGTGTCCAAAATATGTACCACCTCCAAGCTCTGTGACATGTCCATGTACTGGATAGCTGAAGAGAATGGCGAGCATCTCAGAAAACTCAGATATCAGTGTGACCAGGAAAGTCTCAGTGCAGAAACCCTGCTTTGGGCCTTTTGCTTACTTATTGTTGTGTTGCACTGAATGTCAGGAAGGTCTTTGCCTCAGGCCACCCCTTTGTGAAGCCTGAAGAAAACAGTTTTCAAATGGAAATGAATGGGCCTCACCTGTGGCTCTTTGCTTAATTGCTTTGGAAAGAGATGTGTCTTTATCAGCCTCTTGGGCCTGTGTGTGGCTGTGACTTAGATTCTCAGCACCTGATGGATCTTAAGAATGATCCCATGTGAGCTTCCAAAACCAAAATGGCAAAAAATTTCATTCATTGTGGATGAAGTCTCTTGCCTTCCTCTGTTAGGTTCCTGCACTCCATCAAATGACAATAGGGATTCTTTGGGTCAAATGAGTTCTTCAAAGCCCTGCAGAGGTGCTTGTGTTTTCGCATGACTCTAAATCACCTAAAGAATCGATACCTAAAATCAGTAGGACTCAAATTGGAGAAACACAGAAGTATTAACGGCAGGCTTATTTGTTCACTCCTGGTTCACAGAAACGGTGTCCAGGCTACCCTGACTTTAGACAAATGAGGGGCAAACGAGCTGATTTTGGACACTGTCTTGGGCTGCGCCCCTCATGGAAACCTCCAGCCAGAGGTTAAGATGATTGACTATATGAAATAAGATGAGGGCCATGTGGGAGTGTTTTGGTTTTAATTTTGGTCATTTGTGTGGCATTTGAAAAAATGACTGGGTCCACGTGGGCTTGAACTCTGGTGTGATTCCCCTTAGAGACTGGGTTTTGGAACTGAACTCAGAGAAGCATTGCCATGAATTTTGTTGGGATTTTAAGAGGCCATGCATGAAAGTCGCTCTTGGAAACTGAGACCTAGGCCCTGGGTGGATTTCCACAGAGGCCTGGGAATCTCAGCAAGGATATCACATGATTTTATTCTTAAAGAAATGGCAGCCATAGTTGAGAGTCAAAACACACATGGACCTCACATTGTAGACCTCAATGGGCCTGGCCTAATGTGACCTTTTGTCCACTCTTTGGGAAGCCATGCCTGTGACAGTTCTCCAGAGATTTCATTGAAATGAGCTTCCTCACCATTTAATGTTTGCTGAATGAACTGAAACCCACAGTGCCTCCAACTTCATGCTTGAAAAATGGCTAGATAAATACCATGAAATTTTTGAAATTCCTATGACCAGGTGGCACTGGAGAAACATTGGATGTCCTGTTGCTGATCATGAGTATACCAGACAGTGCCTTGATTTACTGAGTTTCATGAAAATGGTGTAGAACAGAGATGCCAGAAATTTGGAGCCTGCTGAGTAGTGGGTCTAGAGCAGTGGTGGGGAGGTGTTTGATAAAACATCCGTGGTAGGGCCATGTGGATATACCATTGGATTCCAAATGGCTTGTAACTGACATGGTGCAGCCAACAGACCCTTATATGTAAAGGCATCTTGTTATATGGAGAGTTTTCAGAGGAAAATTAAGAATCAGGTTGATATGGACAAGGGGGCAATGGGGCAAGCTGTGAGAGATAGGAGCCTAGTTGGTGCATTCTCTTGCAGACCCTGACCCACCACACGTGACAGAACTCCCTCCAGCACTGTGTCCCAGTTTAGCTCCTAGTATTTCGTGAAACAAATACCAAACTCACAGTGCAGCAGCAAAAACACCACAAAAAGTGGAAGAGGACCAAATGGCTTCACAGTCCACACGGGGAGACACTTAGTCCCCAGTGGCCTCAGTTTACCTACAAAGAGAGGATTCAGCACTGCTTCATCTTGTTCATTGGAAAATAAGAAACCATGTCCTCCAGGTCACATAGATGCAGACCCAGCTTTGATGGTCTCACTACAGAGGAAGCCAAATCTCCTGAAAACAACATATATTTCAAGTGTGGAAGCTCAGAGGCAGTTTCTCAAAAAGTTTTTAGGCCAGCAGAGCTCCATGTTTGTGGAGTGTTTACCCTGTCCCTTAGTTTTGGAAACTCCTCTACCACCTCCAAGGTTGTGAACTCCTGAGCATTTTCCATTCCAGATATGTATTCACTGATTTTGTAACTCTTCTCCTCTAATTGTGTCTTACTTGGGGTGAAGGTAATGTCAAGGCATTGTTCTGGATGAGAGCGGGAGGATATTTGTGCAGCATATATTTACATACACATTGGATTCATTTTCCAATTTTCCATTCGAAATACTGAATCCCTGACACTAACCCATACCTAGTAGACTCAGACTATTCATCCTAATATAATGGAGAAAATTAACCCAACACATTAGAAATACAAGTACTTCAGAGGAGACATGTTGTATAGTTGGACTTGACATTTGCATTATATAAGGTAGGAGTTATTAATCTAGTCAAATTTATTTGAAATATTCTCCATGTGTTTTAAACTTAACAAATATGTGAATTTTTGTTTCCTTTTTCTGTAGTCTCTTCACACATGTATATTTATATGCATATATAGAATCCTACCAGGTATCACACGTACATTTTTGTGAGGTGGCTGTCTTGGCAGATACAAATTGTGAGAAGAGTTCACTCCTCCTAAATGCTGTTGGAAATGAAAATTCAACTTATAGGAGAGCGTCCTAGTAGAACAACATTATACATTAACTCATGTTCAGTAAAATAAATATTTTTGCATTTGTGGATGATACATATTTACTGATGAATTTCGATTGGCATTTATATTGGTACTTTTTAATGTCTGTGAGTTGTGTGTGTGTATAGATATAGATATAGATATAGATATACTCTCCAAATTTTTCAAAATATGAAATATATGTGTCTAATATACACTCTCTAAATTCATTCATGTTCATGTATGTGGATTTATAATCCACTTTTCACAAGATTATAATCAGAAATATTCATCCACCTGAAATACATATTTGTTTCCTAGTACTGAAAACTAACTTCAGTGAATGGTGCATACAAATCCTAATTATTCTACAGTAACTGACCCAGTCTAACATCAATGCAAGTAGACTCCTATGGGACATGATATGTAATTTGTCATTCATTTGTATTCGACACTGGTACATTATTGTTTCTTCAGTTTTTGCACATCACAGGATATACATTTCATCCACAAGTTCACAAATTAATAAGCATTTGTTTCAAATTTCACCACTTCTTGCTTCAGAACACATGTATTGTCAGGGTTTCTTGACTGGTCTTTTCATGAGACTTCTTTAAAAAACACATTATTTTGAATTTCCATAATCATTTTGAAGCAAAACTCACACACTCTTCATGATAAACCAAAACACAAATATTTCCATTACATATATACCTGGTTGGAATGAATGATTGTATATCAATATACGATTTCCTTTAATTTTTCAGATATCAGTTCAATTCATTATTTAAAGTACAAAAAAGTTATATTTTTTATTCACTGTATGGTCTATTCATGCTTTTTCTCTATGTTCCTAGAAACAGGGTACACCTCTTTGTACCCACGATTCTCATTTTACATCTTCAATATATTGCTCCCAGAAATGGTGAAAGGAATACTCATGTCACCTCATTATCACAGTAATATTATGGACAAAAAATGGAAAGGTCACACTTATGATTGTACCAAAGCCTAAATGGAAAGTGAACATGGATTTCTAAAAACATCCATGTCCAGGTTGCCTAATGCTGTCAATTGTCAATCCTATTGGTGACTACATATTTGTTTTTTTCCTAATTTATATATTCAAACTCAACCCTGTTGAAAATGTCTAATTCTATCACTCACTTTATACTTTGCCTGATTTCGTAATGTTTCTATTGATATCTGCTTTTCTACATATTTTCCCCAGTTCAACATAGTGACTGACTCTTCATATGTGCTGACATTTTCATTCACTCAACAACCGAAAGTCTATTGCTAAAGAACTTTTGGTCCAAATCCTATACTCACTCTTCTTCCTAAACCTACCGACTATCTTCCTAATCCTACTGAATATCCCTTTTTGACTGGATGTTCTCTTCTGAATTCAATCATCCAATGTAGAAGGTCTTATGCCATTGTATATCGAATTATCTGAGGCATCTTTGCAGAACCTCCTTCAAAGCTAAGTATCCCAATCAAGGGCAAAACCCTTCTGGGCTTCGAATCATACCTAGATTTCTGTTTTCCTACTTATATTTCACCTCTATATTCTTGTAAATATTGCAGGTTCCCAATACCATTATTCATCACACAGAATCACTCGTAATCCAAATCAAACCTGTTTTTAACCCCAAGTATACACTGTTCCCTCAATCATTTTACAGAAGAGCAGGGACAGAGTGGTTCTTACAATACAGGAAAGTTGGGGACCTTCCATCTGATGAGAACCTCAAATGTCCATGCACAAATGATACCTGGAGAAGTTGTAGGCAGGTATGAAGCACCTGAGAGAGCAAAAGTCATCTTCCATGGCAAACAACCTGCTCAGGATGAAGGGATGTGTCTGAATCTGCCTCTCTCTCTTCTTATTGTATAGAAGATGGACCAAACCAGGCCTGAGTGGAGAGCTGTTCCCGGGTGCCAATGGTGATATACATTCTACCTTATGAAAGTGTCACAGGAAGTAGGGGCAACCTCCATCTTATGTTACCCTTGGAAGCAACTGTTAGGACAAAGTGGTTGCCAAGGCAGTGACCTCATTCAGTTCCAAAGAATGTGACATACCTCATTTCCTTGGTGATGGAACTCTCTGAACTTGGTATCCAAGAAGCCAGGCACCCAGAGGCAGTCCCAGTCCCAGTCCCAGTGGGCTCACTTGTTTGGATTTACCAAGGACAGAGTCAGTTTTCTTGGTACCTAATGATGTGAGGATGGCCAAATGCCAGGAGAGCTCTGAAGATGGACCTTTCCTGAGAAAACAGGTAGTGGCTAACCACTTTTTCCTGACATCCTCACAGAGTTGGTCAAGGAAACAAGATCTGAGAGAAGACAGGCCATTTCGGGGGAACATAGTATGGCCCACCAGTCAGAGGACACTCCGGATAGTCACAGACGTACTTGGGGGAAGGAGGTGCCTTTGTGGGAGTGGGTGTGGGTTTGTTGTTTTGTCTCATGTTCTGAGAATAGATAGGAAAGGCGGTTTGTTTGGTTTGGAGTGGACAGTTTCTAGTAAGTCATTTGACATGGCGAGTGTTTCTCTTTCTGTGTATCCCACTGTGTCCGTTGTTGTAGACATTAGAAAAGAGAATGCATTAATGGATGTGTCCTGTCTAGTATAAATCTTCCCATAATTCATCCTGCCCAATATATGAATGGACTGCAGCTTGTCTTATCGATGTGCAACACCTGCTATCTTTCTAAGTTGTTGTTTTCTTCCTGAATTCTGGCCACTCTCAAGAATAGGCTCATGGATTTGTGTCCAAAATATGTACCACCTCCAAGCTCTGTGACATGGCCATGTACTAGATAGCTGAAGAGAATGGCGAGCATCTCAGAAAACTCAGATATCAGTGTGACCAGGAAAGTCTCAGTGCAGAAACCCTGCTTTCGGCCTTTTGCTTACTTATTGTTGTGTTGCACTGAATGTCAGAAAGGTCTTTGCCTCAGGCCACCCCTTTGTGAAGCCTGAAGAAAACAGTTTTCAAATGGAAATGAATGGGCCTCACCTGTGGCTCTTTATCAGCCTCTTGGACCTGTGTGTGGCTGTGACTTAGATTCTCAGCACCTGATGGATCTTAAGAATGATCCCATTTGAGCTTCCAAAACCAAAATGGCAAAAAATGTCATTCATTGTGGATGAAGTCTCTTGCCTTCCTCTGTTAGGTTCCTGCACTCCATCAAATGACAATAGGGATTCTTTGGGTCAAGTGAGTTCTTCAAAGCCCTGCAGAGGTGCTTGTGTTTTCGCATGACTCTAAATCACCTAAAGAATCCATACCTAAAATCAGTAGGCCTCAAATTGGAGAAACAAAGAAGTATTAACGGCAGGATTATTTGTTCACTCCTGGTTCACAGAAACGGTGTCCAGGCTACCCTGACTTTAGGCAATTGAGGGGCAAACGAGCTGATTTTGGACACTGTCTTGGGCTGCGCCCCTCATGGAAACCTCCAGCCAGAGGTTAAGATGATTGACTATATGGAATAAGATGAAGGCCATGTGGGAGTGTTTTGGTTTTAATTTTGGTCATTTGTGTTGCATTGGAAAAAATAACTGGGTCCACGTGGGCTTGAACTCTGGTGTGATTCCCCTTAGAGACTGGGTTTTGGAACTGAACTCAGGGAAGCATTGCCATGAATTTTGTTAGGATTTTAAGAGGCCACGCATGAAAGTCCCTCTTGGAAACTGAGACCTAGGCCCTGGGTGGATTTCCACAGAGGCCTGGGAATCTCAGCAAGGATATCACATGATTTTATTCTTAAAGAAATGGCAGCCATAGTTGAGAGTCAAAACACACATGGACCTCACATTGTAGACCTCAATGGGCCTGGCCTAATGTGACCTTTTGTCCACTCTTTGGGAAGCCGTGCCTGTGAGATTTCTACAGAGATTTCATTGAAATGAGCTTCCTCACCATTTAATGTTTGCTGAATGAACTGAAACCCACAGTGCCTCCAACTTCATGCTTGAAAAATGGCTAGATAAATACCATGAAATTTTTGAAATTCCTATGACCAGGTGGCACTGGAGAAACATTGAATGTCCTGTTGCTCATTATGAGTATACCAGACAGTGCCTTGATTTACTGAGTTTCATGAAAATGGTGTAGAACATATTTGTGTATGCAAATATGTGCTACACAAAATCTTCCTACTCTCATTCACAACAATACCTTGACACTATCTTTGCCCCAAGTAAGAAAAAATAAAAGAAGAAGAGTTAGAAAATCTGTGAATACATATCAGGAATGGAACATGATTGCGAGTTCACAATCTTGGAGGTGGTAGAGGAGTTTCCAAAAGTAAGGGACAGGGTAAATATTGCACAAATATGGAGATGTGCCAGCCTAAAGACTTCTGGAGAACCTGCCTCTGAGGTTGGCCACTTGAAGTATATGTTGTTGTCAGGACCTATGGCTTCTTTTCTAGTGAGACCACAAAAGCTGGGTCTCCATCTATGTGACCTGCAGAACATGGTTTCTTATTTTCCAAAGAAAGTGAGGCAGCAAGGCTGAATTCTCTCTTTGTAAGTAAACTCTTGCCACTTAAGGCTAAGTGTGGCCCCATGTGGACTGTGAAGCCATTTGGTAATCCTCCACTTTTCATGGTGTTCTTGCTGCTGCACTGGGAGTTTGGTATTGGCTTCAGGAAATACAAGAAATTCAACTGGGTCACAGTGCTGGAGGGAGATCTGTCACGTGTTGTGCGTCAGGGTCTGCAGGAGAATGCACCAACCAGGCTTCTATCCCACATAGCTTGCCCCCTTGACCATAGCAACCTGATTCTGAACATTGACCTGAAACCTCTCCATTCAACAAGATGCCTTTACATACAAGGGTCTGCTGGCTGCACCATGTCAGTTACAAGCCTTTTGGCAGATCCACATAATCCCAACACAGAAGTTTTATCACAGACCTGCAAAACACTCCTCTAGGCCCACTACTCAACAGACTTTAACTTATTTGCATCACTGTTCTACACCATTTTCATGAAACCCAGTCAATCAAGGCACTGTCTGGTACACTCATGATCAGCAACAGGAAATCCAAAGTGTATCCAGTGACACCTGGTGATGGGAATTTCAAATTTTTATGATGTTTATCTAGCCATTTTTCAAGGATGAGGTTGGAGGCACTGTGGGATTTAATTCATTCTGGAAACATCAAATGGTGAGAAAGCCCATTTCAATGAAACATCTGGAGAACTCTCACAGACAAGACTTCCCAAAGAGTGGCCAAATGATCAAATGAAGCCAGGCCCATTGAGGTCTACAATGTGAGGTCCATGTGTGTTTTTACTCTCAACTATGGCTGTCAAGTCTTAAAGAATAAAATCATGTGATATTCTGGCTCAGATTCCCAGTGCTCTGTGGGAAGCCCCCTGGACCTAGATCTCAGTTTCCAAAGGCCACTACCATGTGTGGCCTCCAAAAATCCCAACACAATTCATGGCAATACATCTCTGCAGTAATTTCCAAACTCAGTCTCTAAGAAGACTCACACCAGAGTTCAAGCCAAGGTGGACCCAGTCATCTCTTCCATCAGCCAAACAAATGACCACAATTAAAACCAAAATACTCCCACATGGCTCTCAACTACTTCCACATAGACACTCATCATTACCTCTGGCTGGAAGTTTCCATGAGGGGCGCAGCTGAAGACAGTATCCAAAATATGCTCCCTACCCTCATTTGTCTAAAGTCAGGGTGGCTTGACAACCTATCTGTGAACAAGGAGTGATCAAATAGGCCTGCCATTAATACTGCTCTGCTTCTCCAATTTGAGCCTAATGTCTGTGGGGTTTAGATTCTTTATGTGAATTGGAGTCATGAGAAAATCCAAGCACCTATGGGCTTGCCTCTGCAGGGCTTTGAAAAACTTTTTGAACCAAAGGATACCTATTCTCACTTGATGGAAATCAGGAACCTTACAGAGGAAGGCGAGAGACTTCATCCACAAGACTGCTCTTTTTCCATTTTGGTTTTGGATCCACACATGAGATCTTTCCTTAGATTCATCAGGTGGTGAGAATCTAAGTCACAGCCTCACACAGGGCCAAGAGGCTGATTCAGACACATCCCTTTCCATGGCAATTAAGCAAAGAGCCACAGGTGATGCTCATTATTTTCCATTAGAAAACTGTTTTCTTCAGGCTTCACAAAGGGGTGGACTGAGGCAAAGACCTTCCAGACATTCAGGGCAACGGAACAATAGGTAAACAAAAGGCCCAAATCAGTGTTTCTCCACTGACACTTTACTGGTCACACTGATATCTGAGTTTTCTGAGTTCCTCTCCATTCCCTTCATCTATCCAGTACAAGGCCATGTTACAGAGTTTGGAGGTGGTACATATCTTTTACACAAAACCATGAGCCTATTCTTGAGAGTGGCCAGAATTCAGGAAGAAAACAGGAACTTAGGAAGATAGCAGGTATTGCCCATTCATAAGGAAAGTCGTAGTCCATTCATAAATTTGGCAGGATGAATGCTGAGAAGCTTTCTACTAGACAGAACACATCCATTGATGCATTCTCTTTTCTAATGTCTATAACCACAGACACAGTGGGATACACAAACCCACAACCACACCCACAAAGGCAACACTTTCCTCCAAGTTGGTCTGTGACTATCCAGAGTGTCCTCTGACTGGTGGGCCATACTATGTTCCCCAAAATTGCTTGTTCTGTCTCAAATCTGCTTTCCTTTGCCAACTCTTGAAGTAGTCAGGAGTCAGCGGTGAGCCAATACCTGCTTTATCAGGAAAGAACCATCTTCAGAGCTTCCCTGGCATTTGGCCATCCTCACATCAGTAGGTAAGTGCCGTAGCCCGGCTGGCTGGGCAAAATAACCGGGGGGGTGACGAACAACTTGTGTAGACTGATGCAGCAGGCCTGGAAGCCATTTATTGTTGAATAAGAGCGGTATTTATACATTTTACACAGCCTATCTAATTAGCATAAAATAGATACAGCAGTCAAACAATAAGGAATCTCCACACTTAATGGCTCGCTTTTGTTACTTCACAAACCACTCCCTCTGGCATTTTGCCAGGCGCCATCCAGACTTCTTTACAGGCTCTAACATTTCTCTGGCAAAATAACAGGTGCCAATCTGACTTGTTTACAGACGTTAACATTTCCCCCTTTTGTGTAATTTAAATAAGGACCATAGTGTTTTTTACAGAAACACCATAAATAACCTGCTAGAAACAGAAAGGGAGGATACAAAATGTTACAATACCAATCCAATTGATGGCTCCATGCAAGAAGCCCTTGGAAAACTTATACCAGCAATGACACCGTTAGCAAAGATACCGAGTTACAAGTTGTTGTAGATTACAGTCTGTTGTCTCAGTCCAGATAAAGCAGTGTCTCAATAGATTAACTCAGAGATCAGGTAAATCACAGTCCAGGTAAGTTCTCCAGGCAGCTAGCTTAAGTTGTAGTAGCAGAAACAGCGATAGCTCCGAAGTCTCCTCGGGTTCTCAGCCGAAGTTTCCTCCAGTTCTCAGCAACATTGTAAATTCTTCCACCTTTGTTTTCACCGGCACTTGGACGACGGCAGGAACTCCGGATGGCTAAAGAAAATCCTGTAGCATTTCACTAAGAAAACAACCTTCTGAACAATTTTAGTACATTATCTCAAGGTTTTTTACATTTGAAATAAGCCTTAATAGTACTCATTACTCATCAGCCTGCAGGTGTGGGAGACCCATTGTAGTTACTGGCCTTGGAAATGATCAAACTTCAGGGATGCCAGTGGCATCTTCTGCCAGCTGTAGCATCCTGGGCAGCCCCAGATGGCCCCAGGGAGAGTCCTGGGCTCAAACTTCTTCCGGGCACAGGGAGCAAAACCCTGCGAGACTGTGCCTCCAGGTCAGGTCTAGATTTGGGCTCACAGTGGTGATCCGCTCCCTCGGGCAGGGGGGCGGGGAAGAGCCCTCAACTGCCTCTTGGAAAATTCTTACTGCGCCATGATCGGCTTGGGCAGGTGGCAGCCGCCTTGTCATTTCACGCACCCTCCAGTATCGAAAAGTATTCAGTAATAGCCTTTTGCTGCAACTTTTTTCCTGATAATCCTTCTTCTTCTGAACTTTCTTTTTCTTTCTGACTAGAGTTTCTGGGCTTTTATCAACACATGCCCTAACTATTCTTGGTTCCACTGGGGTGCCTTTTTCTCTTATCAATTTACTTCTCACCTCTTCCATATTTTCATCACAAAGACAATACAACATTTCAAGACAAAACAAGACACAAACATACTGCATCAATCTTCTCCATTTTCTCGAAATGGTCATTTTTCCTGTCGCCCTATCTGCCTAGGGACGAGCAGATTGCTCCCGTCCTATCTATGGACAGAAAGCTTTTTTCGACCCTTACCCGTGAGTGTCCCAGGGCTCCCCGTAACGGGCCACCATCTGCCGCAGTCCCGCTGCAGCAGAATAACCTGGGGGGTGACGAATAACTTGTGTATGTTGATGCAGCAGGAATGAGAGCCGTTTATTGTAAGATCTGAGCGATATTTATACATTTTACACAGCCTATCTCATTAGCATAAAATAGATACAGCAGTCAACCAATAAGGAATCTTCACACTTAATGGCTCGCTTTTGTTACTTCACAAACCACTCCCTCTGGCATTTTGCCAGGCACCATCCAGACTTGTTTACAGACTCTAACATTTCTCCAGCAAAATAACAGGTGCCAATCTCACTTGTTTACAGACCTTAACAGGTAAGAAGAAAGACTGACTCTGTCTTTGGTAAATTCAAACAAGTGAGACCACTGGGACTGGGATTGGTAATGGCTCTGGGTGCCTGGCTTCCTGGATCCCAAGTTCAGAGACTTTCATCACCAAGGAAGTGAGGTGTGGTCACTTCTTTCAGGAACTGAATGAGGTCACTGCCTTGGCTACCACTTTGTCCTAACAGTTGCTTCCAAGGGTTCCATGAGATGGAGGCTGCCCCTACTTCCTGTGACAATTTCATATGTTAGAATGGTATATCAACCATACGCACCTGGGAAGAGCTTTCCACACAGGCCTGGTTTGGTCTACTCTACATTAAGAAGAGTGAGGCTGATTCAGACACATTCCTTCATCCTTCCAGGTTGTTTGCCATGGAGATGTCTTTTGCTCTCTCAGGTCCTTCATAGCTGCCTACATCTTCTCCAGAGATTATTTCTGCACGTACCTTTGATGTTCTCAGCAGGTGGAAGATCCCATACATTCTTGTATTGTAAGACCAACACTGTCGCTGCTCTTCAGCAAAGTTAGATTGAGGGAACAGTGTATGATTAGTGTTATTAACATGTTCGATATGGGTTAGGAACCATTCTGCTGCATGAATAATGGTATTGGGAACCTGTGATATTTACAAGAATATAGAGGTGAAATATATGTACGAAAACAGAAATCTAAGTAAGATTTGAAGCCCAGAAGGTCATTTGTCCCTTGATTGGGATACTTAGCGTTGAATTACATTCTGCACAGATGTTTCAGATAAATCGATATACAATGGCATAGGACCTTTCACCTTGGATGATTGAATGTAGAAGAGAACATCCAGTCAAAAAGTGATAGTGGGTAGGATTAGGAAGATAGTCGGTAGGTTTAGGAAGAAGAATGAGTGTAGGATTTGGAACAAAAGTTCTTTAGAAGTAGGGTATCGCTAAGAGAGTGAATGTAAATATCAGCACATGTGACGAGGAAGTCACAATGATTAACTGGGGAAAATATGTAGGAAAGCAGATATCAATAGAGACATTACAAAATCAGGCAAAGTATAAAGTGAGTGACAGGATTAGACATTTTCAACATGGTTGAGTTTGAATATATAATCTTTGGAAGAAACAAATATGTAGTCACCAATAGGATTTTCATTTGAGAGCATTAGGCAACCTGGACATGGATGTTTTTAGTAATCCATGTTCACTTTCCATTTAGGTTTTGTACAATCATAAGTGTGACCTTTGCTTTTTGTGTCCAGAATATTACTGTGATAAAATGTATATGTAGATCAGGTGACATGAGTATTTCTTCCACCATTTCTGGGAGCTATATTTTGAGGACGTATAAATTAGTATTGGGGGTACAAAGAGGTGTACCTGTGTCTATGAATATAGAGATAATTCGTGAATAGACTGTACTGTGAATAAATAATATAACTGGTTCCACTTTAAATAATGGATTGAATTGATATCTGAAACTAAGTAAGAAATCTTATATTGATATAGAACCATTCATTCCAACCAGTTACACATCTAATGGTAATATTAGTGTTATGGTTTATTGTGACGGGTTTGTGAGTTTTGCTTCAAATGTGATAATGGAAATCGAAAATAATGTGTTTGGAAAGAAGTCTCATGAAAAGAGCAGTCAAGAAACATGGAGGAATACATGTGTTCTCAAGCAGGAAGTGATTGAAAGTGAAACAAATGCCTATAAATTTGCAAAATTTTGATGAGACATATATGCTATGATGTGCATAAACTGAAGAAATAGTAATGTACCAGTGTTGAATAAAAATGAACGTCAAAATGCACATCATGTCTACTTGCATTGATGTTCAACTGGGTCAGTTACTGTAGAAATATTAGGATTTTGGGGGGGGATTAATAATACAATTTATTTTAGCACTAGCATGCCACAGAATGTAGAGGAAAGATCAATGGATTTTTAGTTATAGCACTAATAATCTAACATTTAGTGACTATTTTGGATAGTCTAAAATTACATAAGGCTATGTAACATAATTTTTTTTATTTAACATTCATCAAAGCTTGGAATTTTCATAATATTTCTTCTTTTTTATTTTTTATTTTTTCAGTTGTTGATTGACCTTCATTTTGTTTATTTGTATGTGGTGCTGAGAATAGAACCATGTGCCTTACACATGCTAGAAAAGCATGTTACCACTGAGCCACAAACCCAGCCCCTCCACTTTTATCTTAACATCATACACTCATGTCCCTCTTCTTTACTCACTTTCTTCCCCATTTTCCCCCTTCTCTCCCTTCCTTTTTCGTTTCCCCTCCATATCTATTTTTCTCTCATGTCATTACAAACAGTAGTATGCTATGAAATTTAAGTTTAAGACTGTTTTTTATAGTCATTCTTTTTCTTGAGAAAATCTAAAAATTATAATCACCTGATAGATATATTACAATACATTTATTACACATATGTATCTATATTCATGCATATGCATTACATATATTATATATATATACATATATATTTAAAAGTACTTTGATTTTCCTGTTAGAAATAATATAGACCAAGTCTTTCTTAATTCTCAATTCTTCCATAATTAACATCTTACAGTGAAAATCAAATAAACATATTTAAGTAAAAAGGTATCATTCTTATTTATCAATACTGATAATTTAAGGGTTTATATCACATTAAGCTGTAATATGGCATATTAACTCTTATGAATTAGAGAAATTTTATTTGAACAACCTATTATTTAAGGACCATATGCACTGACATTTTAAATGGCGTTCTTGTGATTTCTATTTCTATCAATTGTGTATTAATTGCCAAATACTTATTTTAGTACTTTTCATGTTCATAATTGATATAAAGTCAATTGTTTAATTCTTCTTGTAAGTAGTTACTTATTACAGTAGGGACATTATTAATAATACAACATCTTTATAAGAAAAATGGTACAAATTTATTTTCATGCAAAATTAAGAATAATTGCATGCTCTAAATGTTTGATTGTTGATACTTATAATAAAGAGCTTTTGATGAGTCTCTTCCCCAGTAAAACATAAAATGCAAAGATAATGTCCAAATAAAGATAAGAAAAATACACATTATCAGCTAGAAACTATTAAATAAAAGATGAAAAGAACAATCCAACACATTGTACGAACTTGTCAGATGAGGTAGTATTCTGGAAGAATAGCCTAAGACTAGACCTTGTCCATGTCAAAATATTCACTAAAAAAATGAAGTATGAAAAGTGTAGAAAATGCTATGAATTTTTCATGAAGATAGGTGAATTATCCTTTCATCTCAATTTATGTGCATTTTCTGGTAAAATAAATTTGTGATATTTACAACTACACAAAACAAAGTTTCTGCATAGCAAAATGAATACATCTGAACCCATTTTTAGCTGATTTCTTCCCACTAAATTTTAAACCTTTATTTATTTATTTATTTATTTTTATTGGTTGTTCAAAACATTACAAAGCTCAAGATATATCATCTTTCATACATTTGACTCAATTGGGTTATGAACTCCCATTTTTTCCCCAAATACGAATTGTAGAATCACATCGGTTACACATTCACACTTTTACATAATGGCATATTAGTGACTGTTGTATTCTGCTACCTTTCCTATCCCCTACTATCCACCCTCTCCTCCCCTCCCATCTTCCCTCTCTACCTCATCTGCTATTGTTCAATTCTCTCCATTGTTTCCCCCCCACTTCCCCTCACAACATTTTATATGCGATTTTGTGTAACATTGAGGGTCTCCTACAATTTTCATAAGCTTTCCCTTCTCTCCCCCTTTCTCTCCCCCCATTCGTCTTTGTTTAATGTTAATATTTTCCTCATGCTCTTCCTCCCTGTTCTGCTCTTATTTGCTCTCTTTATATCAGAGAAGACATTTGGCATTTATTTTTTAAGGACTGGTTAGCTTCGCTTAACATAATATGCTCTAATGCCATCCATTTCCCTGCAAATTCTATGATTTTGTCATTTTTGTGCTGTGTAATACTCCATTGTGTATAGATGCCACATTTTTTTATCCATTAATCTATTGAAGGGCATCTAAGTTGGTTCCACAGTCTAGCTATTGTGAATTGTGCCGCTATGATCATTGATGTGGCAGTATCCCTATAGTACGCTCTTTTAAGATCCTCAGGGAACAGTCCAAGAAGGGTGATAGCTGGGTCAAATGGTGGATCCATTTCCAGCTTTCCCAGGAATATCCATACTTCTTTCAAAATTGGCCTCACCAATTTGCAGTCCCACCAGCAGTGTACAAGTGTACACTTTTCCCCACATCCTCGCCAACACTTATTGTTGTTTGACTTCATAATGGCTGCTCATCTTACTGGAGTAAGATGGTATCTTAAGGTGGTTTTGATTTGCATTTCTCAGACTGCTAGAGATGGTGAGCATTTTTTCATGTACTTGTTGATTGATTGTATGTCCTCCTCTGTGAAGTGTCTGATTAGGTCCTCGGCCCATTTGTTGATTGGGTTATTTGTTATCTTATTGTTTAATATTTTGAGTTCTTTGTATATTCTGCATATTAGGGCTCTATCTGAAGTGTGAGGGGTAAAAATTTGTTCCCAGGATGTAGGCTCTCTATTTACCTCTCTTATTGTTTCTCTTTTTGAGAAAAAAACTTTTTAGTTTAAGTAAGTCCCATTTGTTTTTTTCTTGTTATTAACTCTTGGGCTATTGATGTCTTATTAAAGAATTTGGAGCCTGACCCCACAGTATATAGATCGTAGCCAACTTTTTCTTCTATGAGACGCAGTGTCTCTGATTTGATATCTAGCTCCTTGATCTATTTTGATTTAACTTTTGTGCATGGTGAGAAAACGGGATTCAGTTTCATTTTGTTGCATATGGATTTCTAATTTTCCCTGCACCATTTGTTGAAGATGCTATCCTTCATCCATTGCATGTTTATAGCCACTTTATCAAATATAAGAAAGTTGTAATTTTGTGGATTGGTTTCTCTGTCCTCCATTCTATACCATTTGTCCACCTGCCTGTTTTCATACCAGTACCACACTGTTTTTGTAACTATTGCTTTGTAGTAAAGTTTGAACTCTGGTATCGCTATACCTCCCGATTCACACTTCCTGCTTAGAATTTCTTTTGCTATTCTGTGTCTTTTGTTTTTCTATATGAATTTCATGATTGCTTTATCATTTCTACAAGAAATGCCATTGGGATTTTGATTGGCATTGCGTTAAACCTGTATAGAACTTTGGGTAATTTCGCCATTTTGATGAATTTAGTTCTGCCTATCCATGAACAGGGTACATTTTTCCATCTTCTAAGATCTTTTTCTATCTCTCTCTTTAGGGTTCTGTGGTTTTCACCTCTTTTGTTAGGTTGATTTCCAAGTATCTTATTTTCTTTGAGGATATTGTGAATGGAGTGGTTTTCCTCATTTCAATTTCAGAAGTTTTGTTGCTGATATACAGGAATGCCTTTGATTTATGCGTGTTGGTTTTATATCCTTCATTTATTAACTCTAGCAGTTTCTTTGTAGACCCTTTTGGGTCTGTTAAATATATTACCATGTCATCCACAAATAGCGATAATTCAAGTTCTTCTTTTCCTATTTTTATGCCTTTAATTTCTTTTGTCTGTCTAATTTCTCTGGCTAGTATTTCAAGAACTAAATTGAATAGAAGTGGTGACAGAGGGCATCCCTGTCTTGTTCCAGATTTCAGAGGGAATGCCTTCAGTTTTCTTCATTTAGGATGATCCTAGCCTGAGGTTTAGCATATATAGCTTTTACAATGTTGAGGTAAGTTCCTGTTATTTCTAGTTTTTCTACTGTTTTGAACATAAAGGGATGCTGAACTGTGTCGAATGTTTTTACTACGTCTATCGAGATGATCATATGGTTCTTGTCCTTAAGTCTATTGATGTGGTGAATAGCATTTATTGATTTCCGTATATTGAACCAGCCTTGCATTCCAGGGAAGAATCCTACTTGATCATGGTGCACAACTATTTTGATATGCTTTTGGATTCAATTCACACGGATTTCATTGAGAATTTTTGCATCCAAGTTCATTAGAGATATTGGTTGTAGTTTTCTTTTTTGAAGTGTCTTTGTCTGGTTTTGGGATCAGGGTGATTTTGGACTCCGAGAATGAATTTGGAAGAGCTCCTTATTTTTCTATTTCTTGATATAGCTTGAAAAGTATTGGTACTAATTCTTCTTTGAAGTTTTTTTTGAACTCTGCTCTATACCCATCAGGTCCAGGGCTTTTTTTGGTTGGTAGTATTTTGATGGCTTCTTCTATTTCTTCCTTTGTTTTTGGTCTGTTTAAATTGTGTGTGTCTTCCTGACTGAATCTGGGCAGATCGTATGACTTAAGAAATTTGTCGATATTTTAACTATCTTCTATTTTATTGGAATATAGGGTTTCAAAATACTTTCTAATTATCTTCTGTATTTGTGTACTGTCTGTTGTGATATTGTCTTTTTCATTCCATATGTTAGTAATTTCAGTTGTCTCTCTTCTTCTCATCCTTAGCATGGCTAAGGGCCTGTAAATCTTATTTATTTTTTCAAAGAACCAACTTTTAGTTTTATCAATTTTTTCAATGTTTTTTTTTGTTTCAATTTCGTTGATTTCTGCTCTAATTTTAATTATTTCTTGTCTTCTACTACATTTGCTGTTGTTTTGCTCTTCCTTTTCTAGGTTTTTGATGTGTACTGTGAGTTTATTTATTTGTTGTTTTATTCTTTTTTTGAGGAAAGAACTCCAAGAAATGAATTTCGCTCTTAAAACTGCCTTCTTTGTGTCCCATAGATTCCAGTACGATGTGTCTGTATTGTCATTTGATTCTAAAAATATTTTTATCTCCTCCTTTATGTCTTCTGTAACCCATTGATCATTCAGTAGAATATTGTTCATTTTCCATGTGATGTAGGATTTTTCCTTCCTTCTTTTATCATTGATTTCCAGTTTCATTCCATTATGATCAGATATGGTGCATGGTATTTTCTCCGCGCCTTTATATTTACTAAGAGTTCCCCAATGGCATAATATATGGTCTAACTTGGAGTAGGATCCATGTGCTGCTGAGAATAAAGTGTATCCACTTGATGATGGTTGATGTATTCTATATATGTCGGTTACGTCAAGGTTATTGATTGTGCTGTTGAATTCTATAGTTTCTTTATTCAGTTTTTTATAGAGGATCTGTCTAATGGCGAGAGCGGTGTGTTGAAGTCACCCATAATTATTGTGTTGTAGTCTATTTGACTCTTGAACTTGAGGCGAGTTTGTTTTATGAGCATTGCAGCTCAATTGTTTGGTGCATACCAATTGATAATTGTTATGTCTTGTTGGTGGATGGTTCCTTTTAACAATATATAGTGTCCTACTTTATCCCTTTTGATTAATGTAGGTTTGAAGTTGATTTTATATGATATGAGTATGGCCACTCCTGCTTGCTTCTGAGGGCCATATGAGTGGTATGATTTTTCCCAACCTTTCACTTTCAGCCTGTGTATGTCTTTACCTTTCATATGAGTCTCTCGAAGGCAGCATATTGTTGGATTTATTTTTTTGATCCAGGTTACTAGCCTATGTCTCTTGATTGGTGAGTTTAGATTTTTAACATTTAAGGTTACAATTGAAATATGATTTGTACTTCCAGTCATGTTTATTTATTTATTTATTTTAATTTGGGTAGTTTTTACTTTTTGGTTTTTTTCTTACCCCTTTACTGAGATACCTCCCGCTGTTAGTTTTGGGCACTATTTTTCAATTCCTCTTCTTGTAGTATTTTGCTCAAAATGCTTTGCAGTGCTGGTGTTCTGTCTGCGAATTCTTTTAGCTTTTATTTATCAGGAAGGACTTAATTTCATTGTCAAATCTGAAGCTTAATTGTGTTGGATACAGTATTCTTGGTTGGAATCCATTATTTTTCAGTGTTTGAAATACATTGTTCAAAGATCTTCTCGCTTTCAATGTCTGTGATGAAAAATCAATTGTTAACCTTATTGGTTTACCCCTGAATGTTATCTGCCTACTTTCTTTCGTAGCTTTTAATATTCTCTCCTTGTTCTGTATGTTGGCTATCTTCATAATTATATGTCTTGGAGTTTGTCTATTATGGTTTTGAATGTTTGAGGTCCTGTAGGCTTCCAGGATATGGCAATCCATTCCATCTTTCATCTCTGGGAAGTTTTCTAGAATTATTTCATTTAATATGTTGTTCATTCATTCGGTTTGAATTTCTATGCCTTCTTCTATCCCGATGACTCCCAATTTTGTTTTTTTTATGACATCCCATATCTCTTGAATAGTTGCTCATGGGATTTAAGCATGTTTTCTGTGTTGACTATATTCTTTTCAAGTTGACAAACTTTGTCTTCATTATCTGATGTTCTGACTTCTACTTGATCTAGTCTATTTGTAATATTCTTGTTTGAGTTTTTAATTTGGTTTATAGTTTCCTGCATTTCTAGAATTACTGTATGATTTTTTAAAAGATCTCTATCTCCTGGTAAAGCTTGTTCTTTGCCATTTGAATTTGTTTGTTTAATTCATTTTCAAAATGTACTTTTATCCTTAGACTTGCTGCCTCATGTCTTCTCTCTTATTCCTTTCCATCTGAGTTAGGTATGACTTAAGTTTTTTCCCTATCCCTGTTTCTGATGCTTCTAGGTTCTCCTGTAGTATTAAGTTGTCCTTCATTGTTTGTACACCTTGTTTTCCCTTGTTTTTTCATGATGTTCACGTCATTTTCCAGCTCTATTTGATTGCTGTGTTTCTGCTCTCTTCCAAAGATTTGTTATGGGTTTATATATCTCTGTTTTCTCTCCTTTGTGTTGGTAGACTATGCCTGCTTAAGTGGATTCCGCTGTTAAGGAATTCTGACGGCCGAGCTCCAGTGATGTCACCTCTCTGCTGTGGTGGGCCCCAGGCTCCTTGCCGGAGGGTCCGAATTGGGTGGGTGGACTGGATTGTCTCTGGTTGGTTTCAGCTCCCGGTCGCTGGCAGGCCGGCAGTCTCCAGCCACCCAGTAGCGCGGGCAGCTTGTGGTCTGTCTTCAGCTGGTGGGTGATCTCTAGCCACACAGTTGCGCGTTCGGTCGCCGGCAGGCGCGCGTTCTCCAGCCGTCAAGACATAGCGTCAGCAGGTGGGCTGGCGCCAGCAGGAAGGTAGTCTCCCGTTGCCCAGTCACACTGGCAGTGGGCCGGCGTTCTCCAGCCAGCCAGTCAGGAGGGCCTGGCCTCTAGTCCCCTGGTTTATCCTGCTAGTCCTGATTTCTCCTGCTAGACCAGATTTCTCCTGAGTGATGCTTCTCGGCAGCTCAAAATGTTCTCTGGGTCTGCCGTTTGTTGGGTGGGGAGGGTGTCTATTGGGAACCCTGGAACTCTATTGTTTTAATTTTTTTCGCTTGCCCATCGCCCCGCACTGGCTAGACAAGTTTCATTTTTGCCGCTGATGGGAAGGGGAGATGAAGGTCAGGTGCCTCTAGTTTTCCCCCAGTCTTTATGCAGACTTGCTCTGATTATTCCTCCCCCAAAAGCCTAGGAGATATTTTATGCGAATTCCCCTCTGTATGTGAGATGAGCTGAGAAACACACACCTGTTTTATTCTTGCAATCTGTCAGGGAGTGGTGGTGGTTACTTCAGCTCTCCAAGATGGTGGCTGTTGGTTTCCTTTGTGGAGTTTCTGCTTTGGGGCATAGAAATGTACTGCTAACTTCCCCGTCTGAAATCCCGAATTCAGCTGGGGGCTCAGTGGATGCTCAGCCAGCAGGATTCCACAGAATCCACAGCAACGTTTCTCCCTGCTTGCTGGTCGCTTCTGGGTGGTGCCTCACCATTTGTAGACACAGGGCAGGTCACGCGGATCAATCAGAATGGATCTCCAGTTGCACAAGTGGCTTGTGTTTGAGACTCAATTACCGGACCTCGGTGGTGGAAATCATTCTTCTAGGTTTCGGTAAACACCCATTTTCCTGTAAGATCCTAACAAGATAGTTTTTCATTGCTCTAACTCGTTATTCACTTGCGCAGTGGCAGGGTACACTGGGTGTGATACACTGTCTTCACAGCCATCTTGCAATGCCGAAATATTAGGATTTGGATGCACCATTTACTGAAAACTGTTTCAGTACTAGGAAAAAATATGTATTTCAGGTGGATGAATATTTCTGAGAATAATTTTTTAAAAATTGGATTATAAATCCACATACATGAATATGAATGAATTTAGGGAGTGCAAAATAAGAAACAAATATTTCATATTTTGAAAAATCTGGAGAGTATATATATATATATATATATATATATATATATATATATATATATACACACACACACACACAGACATTAAAAACTAGCAATATATATGCCAATCAAAATTCATCATGAAATACATATCATCCACAGACCCAAAAATATTCATATACTGAACATGGATTTATGTATAATGTTGTTCAACTAGGAGGCTTACCCATAGGTTGAATTTTCAGTTCCAACAGCATTTAGGAGGAGTGATCTCTTCTCACAATTTGTATTTGCCAAGTCAGTCACCTCACAAAAATGTACGTGTGATACCAGGTACAATTCTATATGTGCATATAAAATTACATGTGCTGAATAGGCTACAGAGAAAAGGAGACAGGAATTCACATATTTGTTAACTTTCAAAACACACGGAGAACTATTTCAACAAAAAAAATGACTAGATTTATAACTCCTACCCTATATAATGCAAAAGGCAATTCCAACTATACACCATGCCTCCTCTGAACTGCTTGTATTTCTATTCTGTTTTGGTTATTATTCTCTATCATATTACGATTAGTAGTCAGAGTCTAGTATGGTAGGGGTTAGAGTCAGGGATTCAGTATTTTGAATGGAAATTTGGAAAATGTATCCAATGTGTATGCAAATATGTGCCACACAAAATCTTCCCACTCCTCCAGAACAATGGCTTGACATTATCTTCGCCCCAAGTAAGACATAATTAGAGGAGAAGAATTAGAAAATCAGTGAATACTTCTCTGGAATGTAATATGCTAAGAAGTTCACTACCTTGAAGGTGGTACAGGAGTTTCCAAAAGTAAGGGACAGGGTGAACACTCCATAAACATGGAGCTCTGCTGGCCTAAAGACTTCTTGAGAAATTTCCTCTGAGATTGGGCACTTGAAACATATGTTGTTATGAGGAGCTTTAGCTTCCTTTGTACTGAGATCATCAAAGCTGGGTCTGCACCTATGTGACCTGTAAAACATAGTTTCTTATTTTCCAATTAACATGAGACACCAGTCCTGAATTTGATCTTTGTAGGTAAACTGTGGCCACTGGGTTCTAAGTGTCTCCCTGTGTGGACTGTGAAGCCATTTGTTCATCCTCCAATTTTCATGGTGTTTCTTGCTGCTGTATTTGCTTATGAAGTAAAAAAAAGATCACCTGGGACACAGTGCTTGAGGGAGTTCTGTCACGTGTGGTGGGTCAGGGTCTGCAAGAGAATATACCAACAATGCTTCTATTCCACATAGCTTTTCCCCTTGACCACAGCAACATAATTCTCAACATTGCCCTGAAACCTCTCTATATAACAAGATACCATTACATATAAGGGTCTGCTGGCTGCACCATGTCAGTCACAAGGCATTTGGAAGCCAATGGAAGATCAACATGGCCCCACCACAGATGTTTTATCACACACCTCCCCTCCTCTGATCTAGGCCCACTACTCAGCAGGCTCCAATTTACTGGCATCTCTGTTATACACCATTTTGATGAAACCTAGTCAATCAAGGCACTGTCTGGTATACTCATGATCAGCAACCGGTTTTCCAAATTTTCTCCAGTGCCACCTGGTCATGGAAATTTCAATAATTTTATTGTATTTATCTAGCCATTTTTCACGGATGAAGATGGAGGCACTGTGGATTTCAATTTGTACAGGAACCATTAAATGATGAGAAACCTCATTTCGATGAATGCTCTGTAGAACTGTTAAAGACAAGGCTTCCCAGGGAGTGGCCAAAAAGTCACATGAAATCAGACCCATTGAGGTCTACAATGTGAGGTCCATGTGTGTTTTGACTGTCACCTATGCCTACCAAGTCTTTCAGAAAAAAAAAATCATGTGGTATCCTGGCTGAGATTCCCAGTGCTCTGTGGAAAGCCACCCTGGGCCTAGATCTCAGTTTCCAAGGGAGACTCTCATGCGTGCCCTCCTAGAATCCCAACACAATTCATGGCACAAGTTCTCTGAGATCAGATCCAGAATGCACTCTCTAAGTGTAATCACACCAGAGTTCAAGCCCATGTGGACCCAGGCATCTCCTTTAACAGCCACATAATGACCACAATTAAACCAAAACACTCCCACATGGCCCTCATCTTTTTCCATATAGATACTCATCATAACCTCTGGCTGGAGGTTTCCATGAGGGGCACATTCCAAGACAGTGTCCAAAATAAGCTCCCTTGCCCCTCATTTGCCTAAAGTCAGGGTGGCCTGGACATACTTCCTGTGAACCCGGAGTGATCAAATAGGCATGCCGTTAATACTGCACCGCTTCTTCAATTTGAGGCCTACTGAGTTAGAGGTATAGATTCTTTATGTAAATTAGAGTCATGAGAAAACCCAAGCACCTTTGCAGGGCTTTGAAGAACTCAATTGACAAAAAGGATCCCTATTCTCACTTGATAGAGGTCAGGAACCTCACAGAGGAAAGCGAGACTTTATCCACAATGACTGGTGTATTTGCCATTTTGGTTTTGGATGCACACATGGGATCTTTCTTTAGATCCATCTGGTGCTGAGAATCTAAGCCACAACCTCACACAGGGCCAAGATGCTAATTCAGACACATCCCTTTCCAAAGCAATTAAGCAAAGAGCCACAGGTGATGCCCAATCATTTCCATTTGAAAACTGTTTACTTCAGGCTTCACAAAGGGGTGGCCAGAGCAAGAACTTCCTGACATTCAGTTCATCAGAACAATATATAAGCAAAATGCCCAAAGCAGGGTTTTTCCACTGAGATTTTCCTGGTCACACTGATATCTGAGTTTTTTGAGATGCTCGCCATTCCCTTCAGCTATCCAGTACATGGCCATGTCACAGAGCTTGGAGGTGGTATATATGTTGGACACAAAACCATGATCCTATTCTGGAGAGTGAACAGAGTTCATGAATAAACCTGGAAATTAGGAATGTATTAGGTTATGCCCATCTTTAAGTAAAGCCGCAAACCATTCATAAATTGGGCAGGATGAAATGGGAAGCTTTCTACTAGACATGACACATCCATTGATGCTCTCTCTTTTCTAATGTCTACAACCACGGACACCATGGGATACACAGACATAGAAACACTCTCCTTTTCAAACGACCTACGAGAAACAGTTCACTCCAAACCAAACAAACCACCTTTTTTTCCTATTCTCACAACATGAGACAAAATCACAAACTCACAACCACACCCACAAAGGCACCTTTTTACCCTAAGTAGGTCTGTGACTCTATGGAGTGTCCTCTGACTGGTGGGCCACACAATGTTCCCCCGAAATGTCCTGTCCTGTCTCAGATATGGTCTCCTTGGCCATCTCTATGAATTTGTCAGGAGCCAGCGGTGGGCCACTATCTGCTTTTTCAGGAAAGGCCCCTCTTCAGAGCTCTCTTGGCTTTTGGCCATTCTAACATCAGTAGGTACAAAGAAAGACTGACTCTGTCCTTGGTAATTCCAAACAAGTGAACCCACTGGGACTGGTACTGGGACTCGCTCTGTGTGCCTGGCTTCCAGGATCCTAAGTTCAGAGAGTTCCATCACCAAGGGAGTAAGGTGAGGTCACTTCCTTCAGGAACTGAATGAGGTCACTGCCTTGGCAAACACTTTATCCTAACAGTTGCTTCCAAGTGTCTCATTAGATGGAGGCTTCCCCTACTTCCTGTGAAACATTCACAAGTTAGAATGGTATATCAACCATAGGAACCCGGTAATTGCTCTCCACACAGGCCTGGTTTGGTCCATCTCCTCTACATTGAGAAGAGAGGTTCTGATTCAGACACATCCCGTCATCCTGACCAGGTATTTTGCCATGGAAGATTACTTTTGCTTTCTCAGGTCCTCCATAGCTGACTACATATTCTCCAGGGATCATTTCTGCATTGAACTTGTGGTTCTCAACAGGTGAAAGATCCCCTACATTCCTGTATTGTAAGACCAACTCTGTCCCTGCTCTTCTTTAAATTTACATTGAGGGAACAGTGTATTGTTAGGGTTAATAAAATGTTTGATTTGGGTTAGAAATCATTCTGCTGGATGAATAATGGTAATGGGAACCTGCGATATTTTTAAAAATATAGAGGTGAAATATATAAATGAAAAAAGAAAGTCTAGGTAATTTTGAAGCCCAGAGGGGCAATGGGCCCTTCATTGGGATACTTAGCTTTGATTTACGTTGTGCACAGATATCTCAGATAAATCGATATACAATGGCATAGGACCTTGTTCCTTTTATGATTAAAATTCGAAGAGAACATCCAGTCAAAAAGGGATAGTAAGTAGGATTAGATAGATATTCGGTAGGTTAACAAAGAAGAGTGAGTATAGGATTTGGAACAAAAGTGCTTTAGCAATAGGGTTTGGGTTAAAGTGTGAAAGTAAATATCAGCACACTTGAAGGGTCAGTCACAATGATGAACAGTGGAAAATATGTAGGAAAGCAGATATCAATAGAGATATTACAAAATCAACAAATGGGCCAAGGACCTGAACAGACACTTCTCAGAAGAAGACATACAATCAATTAATAAGTACATGAAAAAATTCTCACCTTCTCTAGCAGTCAGAGAAATGCAAATCAAAACCACCCTAAGATACCATCTCACTCCAGTAAGATTGGCAGCCATTAGGATGTCAAACAATAATATGTGCTAGTGAGGATGTGGGGAAAAGGGTACACTTGTACATTGCTGGTGGGACTGCAAAATGGTGCGGCCATTATGGAAAGCAGTATGGAGATTCCTGGGAAAGCTGGGAATGGAACCACCATTTGACCCAGCTATCGCCCTCCTCGGACTATTCCCTGAGGACCATAAAAGAGCATGCTATAGGGATACCGCCACATCAATGATCATAGCAGCACAATTCACAATAGGCAGACTGTGGAACCAACCTAGATGCCCTTCAATAGATGAGTGGATAAAAAATAATGTGGCATCTATACACAATGGAGTATTATGCAGCACTAAAAAATGACAAATTCATGGAATTTGCAGGGAAATGGATGGCATTAGAGCAGATTATGCTAAGTGAAGCTAACCAATCCTTAAAATACAAATGCCAAATGTCTTCTTTGATTTAAGTAGAGCAATTAAGAACTGAACAGAGGGAAAGAGCATGAGGAAAATATTAACATTAAAATGAGACAAGTGATGGGAGGGAAAGGGAGAGAGAAGGGAAATTGCATGGAAACGGAAAGAACCCTCATCGTTATACGAAATCACATATACGAGGTTGTGAGGGGAAAGGGGGGGAAGGGAGAGAACGGAACAACAACAGATGAGGTAGAGAGGGAAGATGAAAGGGGAGGGGAGGGGGGATAGTAGGGGATAGAAAAGTCAGCAGAATACAACAGTCACTAATATGGCATTATGTAAACATTGTGAATGTGTAACTGATGTGATTCTGCAATCTGTATTTGGGGTAAAAATGGAAATGCATAACTCACTTGAATCAAATGTATGAAAGATGAAAAAAAAATTTAAAAAGTACTAAATTGGCTCATCGTAACAATAAAAAAAGAGATATTACAAAATCAGGCAAAGTATAAAGTGAGTGATATGATTAGATATTTGCAACAGGGTTGATTTTGAATATATAATCTTAGGAAGAAACAAATATGTAGTCACCAATAGGATTGATATTTGAGAGCATTAGGCAACCTGAACATGGAAGTAATCCATGTTCACTTTCCATTTAGGCTTTAGTACAATAATAAGTGTGAACTTTGCATTTTGTGTCCAGAATATTACTGTGATAAAATGTATATGTAGATTAGGTGACATGAGTATTTCTTTCACCATTTCTGCGAGTAATATTTTGAAGACATATACATAAGTATTGGTTGTACAAAAAGCTGTACCCTGTGTCTATGAATATACAGATAATGCATGAATAGACCATACTGTGAATAAATAGTATAGCTGGTTCCACTTTAAATAATGGATTGAATTGATATTCACAAAGGAGTGGTCTGAGGCAAAAACCTTCCTGAAATTCAGGGCAACAGAACAATAGGTAAACAAAACGCACAAAGCAGGGTTTCTCCACTGAGACTTTCCTGTTCACACTGATATCTGAGTTTTCTGAGATGCTCGCCTTTCCCTTCAGCTATCCAGTACATAGCCATATCACATAGCTTGGAGGTAGTACATATCTTGGACACAAAACAATGAGGCAATTCTGGAGAGTGTCCAGAATTCAGGATGTAAACAGAAACTTTGAAAGATAGCAGGTGTTTCCCTTCAATAAGGAAAGCTGCAGTCCATTAATAAATCAGGCAGGATGAATGTTGCGAAGCTTTCTCCTAGACAGGACACATCCATTGATGCATTTTCTTTTCTAATGTCTACAACCACGGACAGAGTGGGATACACAGACATAGAAGCACTCGCCTTGTCAAAGGACTTACTAGAAACAGTCCACGCCAATTCAAACAAACAGCCTTTCTTACATCTTCTCAGAACTTGAGAAAAAACCATACACACACCTACACCCACAAAGGCACCTCCTTTGTGGAGTGTCCTCTGAATGGTGGGCCATACTATATTCCCCCAAAATGGCCTGTTGTATCTCAAATCTGGTCTCCTTGGCCAACTCTGTGCAGTTGTCAGGAGCCAGCGGTGAACCATACCTGCTTTCTCAGAAAGCTCTTTCTTCAGAGCTTTCCTGGCATTTGGCCATTCTCACATCTGTTGGTACTAAGAAAGACTGACTCTGTGCTTGGTAAATTGAAACAAGTGAGACCACAGGGACTGGGACTGCGACTGGCTCTGGGTGCCTCTCTTCCTGGATCCCAAGTTCAGAGAGTTCCATCACCAAGGAAGTGAAGTGAGGTCACTTCCTTCAGGAACAGAATGAGGTCACTGCCTTGGCAACCTCTTTGTCCTAACAGTAACTTCTAAGGGTCCCATGAGATGGAGTCTGTCCCTTCTTTCTGTCACACTTTCACAAGTTAGAATGGTATATCAACCATAGGCACCTGGGAAGAGCTCTCCACACAGGCCTCATTTGGTCCATCTTCTCTACATTTAGAAGATAGAGGTTGATTCAGACACATCCATTCATCTTGACCAGGTTGTTTACCATAAAAGATGACTTTTCCTCTCTCAGGTCCTTCATAGCTGCCTATATCTTCTCCAGGGATCATTTCTGCATGGACCTTTGATGTTCTCAGAAGGTGGAAGATCCCCTACATTCCTGTATTGTAAGACCAACTCTGTCCCTCCTCTTTTGTAAAGTTAGATTGAGGGAACAGTGTATGTTTAGGGTTAATAACATGTTTTTTTTGGGTTAGGAATCTCTCTGCCCCATGAATAATGGTATTGGGAACCTGTGATATTTACAAGAATATATAGGTGAAATGTAAGTATGAAAACAGAAATCTAGGTAAGATTCGAAGTCAGAAGGGCATTGGGTCCTTGAGTGGGATTCTTAGGTTTGAATTATGTTCTGCATATATGTCTCCGACAAATTGAAATACAATGGTTTAGGACCTTATACCTTGGATGATTAATTGTCGAAGAGAACATCGAGTCAAAAAGCAATAGTCAGTAGGATTAGGAAGATAGTCAGTAGGTTTAGAAATAAGAGTGAGTATAGGATTTAGACCAAAATTTCTTTAGCAATAGGGTCTCGGGTAGACATTGAATGTAAATATCAGCATATGTGAAGTGTCAGACACAATGATGAACTGGGGAATATATGTAGGAAAGCAGATATCAATAGAGATATAAGGAAATCAGGCAAAGTATAAACTGAGTGATAGGATTAGACATTTTCAACAGGCTTGAAGTTGAATATATAATCTTAGAAAGAAACAAATATGTAGTCACCAATAGGATTTACATTTGAGAGCATTAGGCAACCTGGATATGGTTGTTTTTAGTAATCCATGCTCACTTTCCATTTAGGCTTTGATACAATCATGAGTATGACCTTTGTTTTTTGTGTCCAGAATATTACTGTGATAAAAAAGAAATATATATATATATATATATATATATATATATATATATATATATATATATATATATATATATATTGATAGATAGATAGATAAGGTGACATGTTTATTTCTTCTACCATTTTTGGGAGCAATGTTTTGAAGAGGTATAAATTAGTATTGGGGGAACAAAGAGGTGTACACTGTGTCTATGAATATAGAGATAATGCATTAATAGACCATACTGTGAATAAATAGCATACCTGGTTCCAACTTTAATAATGGATTGAATTGAAATGTGAATATGTACAGGAAATCTTATATTGATATTCACACATTCATTCCAACCACTTATACATCTAATGGTAATATTAATGTTATGGTTTATCTTGAAGAGTGTGTGGGTTTAGCTTCAAAATTGATTATGGAAATCGAAAATAATGTGTTTGGAAAGAAGTCTCATGAAAAGACCAGTCAAGTAACGTGGAGGAATACATGTGTTCTGAAGCAGGAAGTGATTAAAAGTGAAACAAATTCCTATAAATTTCTGAACTTGTGAATGAAATATATAACCTATGATGTGCAAAAACTGAAGAAATAGTAATGTACCAGTGTTGAATTAAAATGAATGTCAAAATAGACATCATGTCCCATAGGAATATACTTGCATTGATGTTAAACTGGGTCAGTTACTGTAGAAATATTAGGATTTGTAAGCACCATTGACTGAAGTTAGTTTTCAGCACTGGGAAACAAATATGTATTTCAGGTAGATGATTATTTCTGAGAATAATCTTGTGAAAAGTTGATTATAAATCCACATACATGAACATGAATGAATTTACGGAGTGTATATAAGACAAATATATTTCATATTTTATAAAATCTGTAGAGTGTATGTATATATATATATATATATATATATATATATATATATATATATATAGACAAAAAAACACAAAAATTCATTAAAAAGTATCAATATATATATGCCAATCGTAATTCATCATGTAATATATATCACTCTCAGATGCAAAAATATTTATTTTACTAAACATGGGTTTATGTATAATATTGTTCTAATAGGAAGCTCACCCATAGTTTGGATTTTCAGTTCCAACAGCGTTTAGGAGGACTGATCTCTTCTTACAATTTGTTTCTGCCAAGTCAGCCAACTCATAAAAATATACGTGTGATACCAAGTAGGAATCTATATGTGCATATAAAAAGTACATGTGCTGAGTAGGCTACAGAGAAAGGGAGACAGGAATTCACATATTTGTTAACTTTAAAAACGCATGGAGAGAGCTGGGGATGTGGCTCAAGTCGTAGCGCGCTCGCCTTGCATGCGTGCGGCATGGGTTCGATTCTCAGCACCACGTGCAAACAAAGATGTTGTGTCCGCCGATAACTAAAAAAATAAATATTATAGAATTCTCTCTCTCCTCTCTAACTCTCTCTTTAAAAAAAAACACATGGAGGACTATTTCAATTAAAAATTGAGTAGATTTATAAAACCGACCCTTTATCATGCAAGAGGGAAGTCCAACTATACACCATGCCTCCTCTGAACTGCTTGTATTTTCATTTTTTTTGTTTATTTTTCTCCATCATATTAGGATTATTAGTCAGAGTCTAGTAGGGTATGAGTTAGTGTCAGGGATTCAGTATTTCGAAAGGAAAATTGGAAAATGGATCAATGTGTATGCAAATGTGTACTACAAAAAAATTTTCCCACTCTCATTCAGAACAATGCCTTGACATTACCTTCACCCCAAGTAAGACACAATTAGAGGAGAAGAGTTAGAAAATCTTTGAATACATATCTGAAATTGAAAATGCTTAGGGTTCACAACCTTGGAGATTGTAGAGGAGTTTCCAAAAGTAAGGGACAGTGTAAAAACTCTACAAACATGGAGATTTGCCTGCCTAAAGACGTCTGGAGAAACTGTCTCTAGGTTGGGCACTTGAAATATATGTTTTTGTGAGGATCTTTAGCTTCCTTTCCAGTGAAACCATCAAAGCTGCGTCTTCATCTCTGTGATCTGGAGGACATGGTTTATAATTTTCCAATAAACATGAAGCAGCAGTGCTGAATTCTCTCTTGTATGTAAACTGTGGCCACTGGGGGCTAAGTGTCTCCCCATATGGACTGCGAAGCCATTTTATCATCCTCCACTTTTCCTAATGTTTCTTCCTGCTGCACTCGGAGTTTGGTATTTGCTTCACGAAATACAAGGAGTTCAACTGGGACAGAGTGTTGCCGCGAGTTCTGTCACGTGTGGTGGATCAGGGTCTGCAGGAGAATGCACCAACAGGGCTTGTATACCACATAGGATGCCCCCTTGACCATAGCAACCTGATTCTGAACATTGCACTGAAACCTCTCCATATAACAAGTTGCCTTTACATATAAGGGTCTGCTGGCTGCACCATGTCAGTCACAAGCCATTTGGAAGCCAATGGCAGATCCACATGGCCCCACCTCAGATGTTTTATCACACATTTGCTCACCACTGCTCTAGGCCCACTACTCAGCAGGATCCAAATTATTGAGATCTCTGTTCTACACCATTTTCATCAAAACCAGTCAATCAAGGCACTGTCTGGTACACTCGTGATCAGCAACAGGACATCCAAATGTTCTTCATTGCCACCTGGTCATTGGAATTTCAAAAATTTCATGGTATTTATCTAGCCAATTTTCAATTATGAAGTTGGAAGCACTATGGCTTTCAAATCATTCAGGAATCATTCAATGGTGATGAAGCTCATTTCAATGAAAAATTTGAAGAACTCTCACAGGCAAGGCTTCCCAAAGAGTGGCCTAAAAGTCACATGAATCCAGGCCCATCGAGGTCTACAATTGAGGTCCATGTGTGTTTTGACTAGCAAATATGGCTTCCAAGTCTTTCAGAAAAAAATAATTTGATATCCTGGCTGAGATTCCCAGTGCTCTGTGGAAAGCCACCGTAGGACTAGATCTCAGTTTCCAACGGAGACTCTCATGCATGGCCTCCTAAATTCTTAACACAATTCATGGCAATACTTCTTTGATGATTGATCCAGAACTGAGTGTTTAAGGGGAATGATACCAGAGTTCAAGCCCAGGTGGATCCAGTCATCTCTTCCAACTGCCACACGAATGACTACAATTAAAACCAAAACACTTCCACATGGTCCTCACCTTCTTCCAGAGAGACACTCATCATTACCTCTGGCTGGAGTTTTTCATGTGGGACGCATCCCAAGAGAGTGTCCGAAATAATCTTCCTTGCCCCTCATTTGCCTAAAGTCAGGGTGGCATGGTCACCCTTCCTGTGAACCTGGAGTGATCCAATAGGCCTGCTTCTCCAATTTGAGGCCTACTGACTCTCAGGGATAGATTCTTTAAGTGATTTGGAGTCACAAGAAAACACAAGCACCTCTGCAGTTCTTCAAAGAACTCATTTGACCTAAAGGATCCCTATTCTCACTTGATAGAGGTCAGAATCCTAACAGAGGAAGGCAAGAGACTCATCAACAATGACAGATTTTGGCCATTTTTGTTTTGATTGCACACATGCAATCTATCTTTAGATCCATCATGTGCTGAGAATCTAAGCCACAACCTCATACAGGGCCAAGAGGCTGATTTAGACACATCCTTTTACAAGCAATTAAGCAAAGATCCACAGGTGATGCCCATTCATTTCCATTTGAAAACTGTTTTCTTCAGGCTTCACAAAGGGGTGGCCTGAGGCAAAGACCTTCCTGACATTCAGGACAACAGAACCATAGGTAAGCAAATGAACCAAAGCAGGGTTTCTCCACTGAGAATTTCCGGGTCACACTGATATCTGAGTTTTCTAAGATGTTCCCATTCTCTACAGCTATCAAGTATATGGACATGTCTCAGAGCTTGGAGGTGGTACATATCTTGGAAACAAAACCATGAGACTATTCTGGAGAGTGGCCAGAATTCAGGAAGAAAACAGGAACTTAGGAATTTAGTAGGTGTTGCCCATCCATAAGGCAAACCAAAGTCCATTCTTCAATTAGGCAGGATGAATGCTGGGAAGTTTTCTACTAGACAGGACACATCCTTTGATGCCTTCTCTTTTCTAATGTCTACAACCACGGACACAGTGGGATACTCAAGACTTAGAAACACTAGCCTTGTCAAACGACTTACTAGAAACAGTCCACTCCAACCCCAAAAAACTGCCTTTTCTATCTATTCTCAGAACATGAGAGAAAAGCACAAACTCACTGAACACCCACAAAGGCACCTCCTTAACCCAAGTAGGTCTGTGACTATCTGGAGTGTCCTCTAACTGGTGGGCCATACTATGTTCCCCTGAAATGGCCTGTCCTTTCTCAGATCTGGTCTCCTTGGCCAACACTGTGAAGTTGTCAGGAGCCAGTGGTGAACCAATACCTGCTTTCTCAGGAAAGGCCCCTCTTCAGAGCTCTTCTGCCATTTGACAATCCTCATATCAGTCGGTACCAAGGAAGACTGACTCTGTCCTTGGTAAATCCAAACAAGTGAGACCACTGGGACTGGGACTGGGACTGGCTCTGGGTGCCTGGCTTCCTGCATCACAATTTCAGATTTTTTGATCACCAAGGAAGAGAGGTGAGGTCACTTTCTTTAGGAACTGAATGAGGTCACTACCTTTGCCACCACTTTGTCCTAACAGTTGCTTCGAAAGGTCCCATGAAATTGAGGCTGCCCCTACTTCCTTTGACACTTTCACAAGTTAGAATGGTATATCAACCATAGGCACCTGTAAACAGCTCTCCACACAGGCATGGTTTCATCAGTTCTCTACATTACGAAAGGAGAGGCTGATTCAGACACATCCCTTCATACTGACCCTGTTGTTTGCCATGGAATATGACTTTTCCCCTCTTAGGTTCTTCATAGCTGCCTGCAACTTCTTCAGGGTATAATTTCTGCATGGTCCTTTGATGTTCTCAGCAGGTGGAAGATCCCCTACATTACTGTATTGTAAGATAAACTCTGTCTCGGCTCTTCTGTAAAGTTAGTTTGAGGGAACAATGTATGGTTAGGCTTAATAACATGTTTCATTTGAGTTAGGAATCATTCTGCTTAATGAATAATGGTATTGGGAACTTGCGATATTTACAAGAATATATTGGTGAAATATAAGTTTGAAAACAGAAATCTAGATAAGATTTGAATCCAGGAAGGGCATTGGGCTGTTGATTGGGATACTTAGCTTTGAATTATGTTCTGCACAGATGTCTCAGATAAATCAATATACAATGGCATAGGACCTTGTACCTTGGATGATTGCTTGTCGAAGAGATCATCCAGTCAAAAAGGGATAGTCTTTAGGATTAGGAAGATAGTCGGTATGTTAGAAAAAAGAGTGAGTATAGGATTTGGACCAAAAGTTCTTTAGCAATAGGGTTTCGGATAAAGAGTGAATGTAAATGTCAGCACATGTGAAGAGTCAGTCACAATGATGAACTGGGGAAAATATGTAGGAAAGCAGATATCAATAGAGACATTAGGAAATCAGGAAAATATAAAGTGAGTGATAGGATTAGTCATTTTCAACAGGGTTGAGGTTGAATATATTATCTTAAGAAGAAACAAATATGTAGTCACCAATAGGATTGATTTGAGAGCGTTAGGCAACCTGGATATGGATGTGTTTAGTAATCCATGCTCACTTTCCATTTAGGCTTTGGTGAAAGGTTAATAAAATAGGTACTTGTTACTTACTGTTTTTCTGTATGCTTAACAAAACACTGTTGAAGTCTTGAGGACTGTTTGCTAATCTTGTTTCCAGAATGTGCTGTCCCCAACTGCCAAACTGCAAATGTATACCCTCACCCGTTTGCACGCGAACCACCCACTTGCCCTGACCCATCAATAAACTTCCCTCCCTGCCCTCTCCAAGGAAAGCATATAAGCTCTGCTTAAGCTGTTCTCATTGCTCTCTGCTCTATTCAAGTGAGCTCTGAGCCCCAGAATGCTGGACCCATAATAAACCATTTACTGTTGCTTGAGACATTCCTCTGGTGGTCTCTTCCTCTGATGCTTGCCCGACCTTTACATCTGGAGGCACGAGCAAGATCCGGCAGCGGCGGATGAAAGATCCCCAAGGGGCTCTTTTCAGGGTAAGTAAGGGAACTCTTTTTGGTTTTAGGTTTCAGGTTAGGGCTTGGCAAAATGGCTATTGGTGATGAGCGTGAGCTCTCTCTGACAGAGGCTGACATACGTGTCACAGAGCCACAGGCCACGTCCCTGGGGGATGCCCCAGAGGACTCAGGAAATCGAGGAACAATAGTCTCCTTGACTCAGTGATATTTTGCTTCGGATTCAGTATTGCCAGCCCATCAGGTTTTGCCGGCTACTCAGTCCTGGCCTCAGTATTGGACGTCCATTGCCTGTCTTTATTGTCTTGTCTTGTCAGTGTAGTGTGTGATTTCTTTCACTGTTTGTGTATCTCTCATTTTGGGACAGAGCACTTCAACACCTCTCTTCCTGACCCTTGATCACTGGACCAAAGTCTGTGCAAGGCCCAGAATCTTTCTTTTTCAGTAAATTGCTGGACCTGGCAGACCCTCTGTGCCTCAGAATGACCCACCTTTGGAGTTGGATAGTCCCTAGAAACATCTACTTCCCACTAATTTGAAACGTCAGAGATTTTGTCTTTCAACCGGGGCCACATAGACATCCAGATCAACAGCCATATATCTTAACATTGCAGGACCGCTGCAAATCTCCTCCTACATGGGTGAAGCCTTTCTTTGTCTCTGCGCCCACTCCTACTCCTTCCACCATGATTCTATCTCACAAACCCTCTGCTCTTCCTCCTCCAACCTCTGTTCTCCCTGAGTCTCAAGACTCTACTGGACTCTCCTACCCTTCTTATCCGCTGCCGTCGTCCACCAACCCCCAACAACCTCTAAGTGATTCCTTTGCTGCTGACTCAGCCTCTCCGCCATTGGAGAAAGCTAGGCCGGCCCAGCGCCCACCAGATGACTCCCCCTTGTCACACACACAGCCCCTCCTTCCCTGGAGAAAGCTGGCCCGGCTAAAAGAACTCAAAGAACTCCCTGGCGTTTTCACACCTGCCTACTTGGGATGACTGCCAACAAATCCTAGGGATTCTCTTCATGACAGAGGAATGAGAGAGAAACTTTCTGGAAGCTAGAAAAAAATATCCTCGGACCAGATGGGTGACCAACACAACTTCCCAACATAATCAAAGCCGGCTTACCCTTGAACTGACCCAACTGGGACCCCGACACCTTTGAAGGTAGGGAGCATCTGTCCACTTATTGCCGGGCCCTAATAGTGGGTTTCCAACCGGCCGCTAGCCAACCAAATAATTTGGCCAAGGTAAGAGAGATTATTCAAGGGCCTGATGAATATCCCTCTATGTTTCTAGAGAGAATTATGGAGGCGTATAGGAGATATACTCCTTTCGATCTTCAGGCAGAGGATCAAAAGACATATGTCATGATGGCCTTCATTGGGCAAGCTGATCTGGATATTAAAAGAAAGTTACAATACTTAGATGGATTACAAGATATGACTTTGAGAGATTTACTCAGGGTAGCCGAGAAAGTATCCTATAAGAGAGAAACAGAGAGAATGAAAGGGAGCAAAGGGAGGATGACAGATGAAAAAGACAGATGAAGGTATTAACTAAGGTCCTGGTCACAACAATAAATAGGCCAGAAATTAAGAAACAGGGAGACAAGAAACAATACCTGGGTCCCCACCAGAGGCCACCCTTGGCCTCAGATCAATGTGCCTACTGTAAAGAAAAAGGACACTGAGCCAAAAAGTGCCCTAGAAAGAGACAGCCACGCCAGACAGCCTTTCTGACTCTGGAGGTTGACTGAGAATGTCGGGGCTCAGATCCCTTCCCCGAGCTCAGGGTAACTTTTGAAGTGAAGGGGACCCCATAAACTTTGAAGTGGATACAGCAGCAGTATACTCAGCCCTTAAGGCCCCACTGGGCCCTCTATCAAATAAAAGGTCTCTAGTTCAAAGGGCTAACAGCAGTAAATATCAGACTTAGACAACTAAGAGGACCATGGACATGGGGAAAGGAAAAATCCAACATTCCTTCCTAGTAATCCCAGAATGCCTGGCCCCATTGATGGGCAGAGATCTGCTCAGTAAGCTCCGGGCCAAAACAACTTTTAACCCCGAAGGCCCCAAAATGAAATTTCTAAATCCTTCATTAAAAACTCCTATAGTCATGGCTTTATAAATGTCAGTCAAAGATGAACATCCACTTTTCACACACCCCAAGAATGATCAAACAGGCAAGCTACCCCAGAAATGGATAACAGATTACCCAGATGCCTGGGCAAAAATTGTTGGGTTAGGACTAGCCATGAAACAACCTCCAAGAACAGTGGAGTTAAAAACCTCAGCCTCCCCAATCAATGTCAAACAACATCCTCTGAGCAAAAATGCTAAAGATGGGTTAAGACCCCATATTCAGAAATATCTGGCTTTAGGGTCCTAAGGCCCTGTCAATCGGCCTGGAACACTCCCCTGCTACCAGTAAAAAATCCATGAACTGGGGACTATCCCCGTTCAAGACCTAAGAGAGATCAACAACAGAGTGCAGGACATTCACCCCACCGTAAATAATTTGTACAATCTGCTTATCACTCTGAACCCTGAGTAGAAATGGTATGGACATAAAGATGCTATCTTTTGCATGCCTCTGCATAAAGACAGTCAGTTTCTGTTTGCTTTTGAGTGGGTAGACCCAGAAACCGGAACGTATGGTAAACTAACATGGACTAGACTCCCACAGGGGTTCAAAAACTCCCCCACTCTCTTTGATGAAGCCCTCCACAGAGATGTCAACAATTTCAGAACTATGCACCCCAAAGTCACCCAGCTTCAATACGTGGATGACCTGCTACTGCAGCCAACACCAAGGAAAACTGTGAGTCTGGGAACCAAGCACTATTATGTAAGCTTGCTCAACTCGGGTATAGAGCTTCTTCCAAAAAACCCCAAATTTGCCAGCAAGAAGTAGTCTTCCTGGGCTATTCCCTTAGAGGTGGTAAACGTTGGCTCACTGAGCCCAGAAAACAAACGGTTGTGCAGATACCCCCCCCCCCCAGCAGCAGACAACACAAAGAGTTTCTTGGGACTACTGGGTTTTGCAGGTTATGGATTCCTGTGTTTGTGTCCTTAACTTCTCCTTTATACCCGCTGTTAAAGGGAGATGCCCAATTCCAATGGACCCCTGAGCACCAGCAAGCTTTTGATAACATCTTACGACACTGGCACTGAACTCCTCAACTTCACTGAGCCAAGCCTGCAATTTCAGAAAGCCCTACACTACGTTAAAAATGTACATCAATTCACACACCTTGGTCCAAAGAAACTGCAGGCATTCCTGAAGGATCAAGAACAGAGTTTTCCACTAACCGACTCACAGCGAAAGGACATAACTGAACGGGTAACAAAACCCTGTCCGTTCTGTCAATAGAACAATTACCCTTCCAAGCTTCCTGTAGAAAAGCGCCTATGAGCAACCAGACCAGGAAATTCTGGGAAGTGGACTTTACTGAAATTTAGCCAGCAAGGTATGGACTTCAATATCTCCTAGTGTTTGTAGATATATTTTCAAGATGGATTGAAGCCTTCCCCACAAAAAAAAGGCACAAATGGTGGTAGAAAATCCTGAAAGATATTTTTCTAAGATACGGCCTACCTAAGGTAATAGGGTCTGATAATGGACCGGCTTCATGGCCCAGGTAAGTAAGGGGTTAGCCAGGATCCTGGGGATAAATTGGAAGTTACATTGTGCTTATAGACCGCAGAGCTCAGGACAGGTTAAAAAAATTAATAGAACCATTAAAGAGACCTTAACGAAATTAAGCTTAGAGAGGGCATCAAAGATTGGACTATGCTCCTGCCTTATGCACTGTTTCATGCAAGAAATACTCCCTCTGTTTCTTTGTGTAACCTCACCTCCTATAAAATTCTCTATGGGGCCCCTCCTCCAGTAAGGACCTAACCACAACTCTAAGACCTACCGATCCCTTCCACACCCCCTTGCTTGACAAACTTAAAGCTATTGAAAGAACTCAGGGATACCTGTCAAAACAGCTGGCCACTGCCTACCAACCTGGTGAAGAGGAGACTCCACATCGATATCAAAAAAGAGACTTCATCTACATAAGATGACATCAGGTGTCATCCCTGGAACCCCGCTGGACAGGACCATACCAGGTGCTAATTATAAAACCTACAGTGGTAAAGGTAGACGGAATCACTTCCTGGATCCTAATTCTCATCTCAAGCCTGTGCCCTGTCCAGACACTGGCTTGAAAGTGGAAAAGACTGGTAACCCTTTCAAATTGCATATTTGCCATGTGGATAAGGCTATAGACTCTCCCCTTGGCCACCACTAGTCCTAACCATCATCAGCCCATTCAGCAGCGATGGCTGATCACAAATCCAATTAGACAAGAAGTATGGTCTGTCTCACATACAGCCCCCTTAGGGACCTGGTGGCCAACTCTCCACCCAGATATTTGTCAGCTGGGTATACGTCTTTCCAATTGGGATATCTCTGATGAAGAGGATCCCACTAAAATTCCATTAAATTTCTCCCGTACCATAGATAATGGAAACAAACATTATGGATGTAGGAACACGCAAGCCTGATGCAGGTTGGCTAGCCTAGATTACTATGTTTGCCCGGTGGACTATCAAAGCCACAAACAACAACGGCTGTGTGGGGGAAAAGCCGTCTTCTTCCGTAAGTCATGGGGATGTGAGCATACAGGGGCTGCCTGGTGGAACCCAAACTCCTCATCAAATTCAGTTCACAGCATTGGCCATATTACCAATTAGACAACCAAAACCGATGGCCCCCAGAGGGGTCTCTAGATCCTCAAATTCTGTGTGACTATTTCAACTTCGGCAAGTGATCAAAAGGATTGAAGAAAATTCCCCTATGTGTAGGCCTTTTCCCTCCTTTGCTCACATCACGAAATATGTTTCTCCAATAGATCCTTCTGCTCCAGATTCTCTGCTGTCACTCTCACATCAACAACCTGATTTCTCCCCTCCAATTACTAGATCAAAACCCCAAACCTCCTCTGGTTCTCAGACCATTGCCCCCATGCTGAGGCAGCAGGTACTGAGGTACCCTTCCACCCACTCACTCCTCTCTTCTCCTGTCAGTGCCCACACCGGGTCCCACCAGGTCCTCTTACCAGCTAACCCAAAGCTCAAACCAGCTGAGGAGTGCCCTCAGACGCCTATCCAAGATGTAATGAAAATGGCCTTTAAAGTTGCTTTGTCATCACTAAAAACAGGTTACTAAGAATTTAAAGTCCCTCACAGGCTTTTTAGATACTCATTCCCGTCTTCCCATCTGCTCTACCTGTTCTACTGCTCAAGTTTTGTTGCCAGGAAAATCCCAAACCCTTTTCCCATTATTCTTTTATATCTCTTTTTCCTCATTTTCAGAACCACAGAACTGCTCTCACCCCCCGCCTTCCCCGTCTTCCCCTCTGTACCAGGCCCACAGAAAAATCTTAAATGGCCTTCTCCAGAAGTCTTCATCGTGGCTGACTTTAGGACTTTCAGCAACAAAGTCTTTATAAAAGAGTTCAGTGTAGATAAACTTCCTCTTTTTGTGTTGCTCTGTTATACTTGGCCACTGGCTGGAAAAATCAGCCCTTCTAAGCTAGACACCCCCTTACTAGTTTTTCACAAAATATGTGAACAAGGCCTCTGGCCTTGAGCTGAGGCTTCCAGAGATGGCTACATTTCCAAGATAAAGAAGTTACCAACTGGGCTCCATGGTAACAGCTGGCAGGGAGAAAATAAAAGAGAAGAAAAAAGCTCTCCCCCTCCCAGGTGTCCTTAATAAGTTATCTTTCACAGAGAAGAGGAAAATAAAAACAGAACCAAAAACTGCTTTTTGTGAACTTCTGCAGACTGTGAATTTCTGAGTCTTTTCCCTTACATGTTGGGTACAAAATTCTGAAACTACCTAAACTTGGGATTCAGGGGATTAATTGATTACAACAGAAGCAATGCCCTCTATATCCGGTTGCAACCAAATAGGACTGTTTCCCTATCTTTGGTGCTATCTTAGGTGCCTTGCCTTGTCCATACCTACAACAGTATAATTCTATATACTTAAACATTGTTTATTCATAAAATTATCAACAGATGTGATTAATTATGTAATGGTGCAGATGTTTCCCCGAGTGCTCTATCATGAGGCAGGATCATTTAAATTTCAAATAGGGGGGCATACAACCCGGTTCCACTGGCAACCTGTATCCTTCACTTTAGCCATCCTATGAGGAATAGTAGTTGCTGCAGAGAAGGGCACAGGAACCACTGCCCTAATCCATGGGACACAACAAATGACCCAATTAGAAGCAGCAATAGACCAAAACTTAAAGATATTAAAAAACCACCATCACAGCTTTACAAAAATCTTTAACCTCTCTCTCTGAAGTTGTTTTACAGAACAGGCGAGGGTTCGACCTCCTCTTCATGAGAGAAGGGGCCTTTGTCCTGCATTGAGGGAAGAATGTTGTTATTATGCCTACCATACTGGAGTTGTAAAAGAATCTATGATTAAATTAAGAAGACGCATTGAAGAGCATCAACAAGAGAGAGAGGCCCAAAAAGGGTGGTTTGAGTCTTGGTTCACAGAGTACCCCTGGGTAACTATGCTTTTATCAGCCCTGGCCGGTCCATTAATAATCCTCACATTATTGCTAACTGTAGGACCCTGTTTGCTCAACCGCGTAGTTTCCTTTCTCCAAGCTCAAATTGGACAAGTTAAACTTATGGTAATCAGAAATCAATATACCACACTAGCAAACATAAAATGTGACATCCTCAATGATCACTATTATGATTTAATGTAACCAAAAGAAAGTGGGGAATGAAAGGTAAATAAAATAGGTAATTGTCACTTCCAGTTTTACGGTATGCTTAACAAAACACTGTTGATATCTTGAGAACTGTTCGCTAATCTTGTTCCCTGAATGTTCTGTACCAACTGCAAAACTGCAGAATGTACTCCCTCACCCATTTGCACGCAAACTGCCCACTCGCGCTGACCCATCAATAATCTTCCCTCCCTGCCCTCTCCAAGGAAAGTATATAAGCTCTGCTTAAGCTGTTCTCAGGGCTCTCTGCTCTATTCAAGGGAGCTCTGAGCCCCAGCATGTTGGACCCCCATAAACTTTTGGCTGTTGCATTAGACAGTCCCTGGTAGTCTCTTCCTCCGATGCTCGCCTGACATTTACATTGGTAAAATAATAAGTGTGACCATTGCTTCGGTGTCGAAATGTACAAATTATTATTGGGGGTACAAATAGGTGTACCCTGTGATATGAATATAGAGATAATGCATGAATAGACAATACTGTGAATAAATAATATAATGGATTCCAAATTTAATAATGGATTCAATTGATATCTGAAAATATAAAGGAAATCTTATATTGATATACATACATTCATTCCAACCAGTAAAACATCTAAACGTTATATTAGGATTATGATTTAACATGAAGAGTGTGTGAGTTTTCCTTCAAAATTGATTATGGAAGTTGAAAATAATGTGTTTGGAAAGAAGTCTCATGAAAAGACCAGACAAGAAACCTGGAGGAATCCATGTGTTCTGAAGCAGGAAGTTATTGAAAGTGAAACAAATGCCTATAAGTTTGCTAACTTGTGGATGAAATATTTATCTTATGATGTGCATAAATTGAAGAAATAGTAATGTAGCAGTGTTGAATAAAAATGAATGTCAAAATACACATCATGTCCCATAGTAATCTACTTGCATTGATGTTAAACTGGGTCAGTTACTGTACAAATTTAGTATTTGTATGCAACGTTAACTAAAGTTAGTTTTCAGTACTGGTAACAAATATGTATTTCAGGTGGATGAATATTTCTGAGAATAATCTTGTGAATACGTGATTATAAATCCATGCACATGAACATGAATGAATTTAGGGAGTGTATATAAGACACATATATTTCATATTTTGAAAAATCTGGAGAGTATATATATACAAAAAACACACATGCAGAGACATTAAATTACCAATATATATGCCAATCGAAATTTATCATGAAATATATATCATCCACAGATGCAAAAATATTTCTTTTACTGAACATGGATTTATGTTTAATGTTGTTCAACTAGGAAGCTCACCCATAGGTTGAATTTTAAGATCCAACAGGGTTTAGGAGGAGTGATCTCTTCTCATAATTTGTATCTGCCAAGTCAGCCACCTCACAAGAATGTACATGTGATACCAGGTAGGATTCTATATGTGCATTTAAAAATACATGTTCTGAATAGGCTACAGGGAAAGGGAGACAGGAATTTATATATTTATTAACTTTAAAAACACAAGGAGAACTATTTCAATTAAAAATTAACTAGATTTATAACACCTACCCTTCATAATGCAAATGGCAAGTCCAAATATACACCATGCCTCCTTTGAACTGCTTGTATTTCTATTCTGTTTGGGTTAGTTTTCTCCATCATATTAGGATTAGCAGTCAGAGTCTAGTAGTTTATGAGTTAGTGTCAGGGATTAAGTATTTCGAATGGAAAATTGGAAAATGAATCCAATGTGTATGCATATATGTGCTACACAAAAATCTTCCCACTCTCATCCACAACAATGCCTTGACATTAACTTCGCCCCAAGTAAGACACAATTAGAGGAGAAGAGTTAGAAAATCTGTGAATGCATATGTGGAATGGAATATACTCAGGATTTCACAAACTTGGAAGTGGTAGAGCAGTTTCCAAAAGTAAGGCACATGGTAAACACTCCACAAACATGGAGTTCTGCTGGCCTAAAGACTTCTTGATAAACTGCCTCTGAGGTTGGGCACTTGAAATATATGTTGTTGTCAGTAGCTTTAGCTTACTTTCTAGTGAGACCATCAAAGCTGGGTCTGCATCTATGTGACCTGGAGGACATTGTTTCTAATTTTCCAATGAACATGAGGCAGCAGTGCGAATACTCTCTTTGTAGTTAAACTATGGCCACTGGGAGCTAAGTGACTCACCGTGTGAACTGTGAAGCCATTTGGTCCTTCTCCACTTTTCGTGGTGGTTCTTGCTGCTGCACTGGGACTTTGGTATTTTCTTCATGAAATACAAGGAGATCAACTGGGACACAGTGCTGGAGGGAGTTCTGTCACGTGTGGAGGTCATGGTCTGCATGTGAATGCACCAACCAGGATTCTATCCCACATGGGTTGCCCCTTTGTCCATAGCAACCTGATTCTGAACATTGCCTTGAAATCTCCCTATACAAAAAGATGCCTTTACATGGAAGGTTCTGCTGGCTGTACCATGTCATTCACAAGCCATTTGGAAGCCAGTGGCAGATCCACATGGCCCCACCACACATTTTATCACACACCTTCACACCACTGCTCTAGGCCCACTAATTTGCAGGCTCCAACTTACTGGCATCTCTGTTCTACACAATTTTCAAGAAACCTAGTCAGTCAAGGCACTGTCTGATACACTCATGATTAGCAATAGGACATCCAAAGATTCTCCAGTGCCACCTGGTCATGGGAATTCCAAAAATTTCATGGTGTTTATCTAGCCATTTTTTTGAGGATGAAGTTGGAGGAACTGTGGTTTTCAAAAACCATTAAATGTTGAGGAAGCTTATTTCAATGAAACTCTGGAGAACTCTCATAGGCATGGCTTCCCAAAGAGTTGTCAAAAGGTCACATGAAGCCAGTCCAATTGAAGTCTACAATGTGAGGTACATGTGTGTTTTGACTCTCAGCTATGGCTGCCAAGACTTTAAGAAGAAAATCATGGATTATCTTGGCTGAGATTCCCAGTGCTCTGTGGCCTTGATCTAAGTTTATAAGGGCTACTCTCATGCGTGGGCTCCTAAAATCCCAACAAAGCTCATGGCAATACTTCTCTGAGGTCAGTTTCAGAATTCAGTCTCTATAGGGATTCACACTAGAGTTCAAGCCCAGGTGGACCCAGTGATTTCTTCCAATCGCCACACAAATGACCAAAATTTAAACGAAAACACTCCCATATGGCCCTCATCTTTTCCACATAGACACTCATCATAACCTCTAGCTGGAGGTTTCTATGAGGGGCGCTGGACAAGACAGTGTCCAAAATAAGCTCCCTTGCCCGTCATTTGCCTAAAGTCAGGGTGGCCTGGAAACCCTTCCTCTGAACCAGGAGTGATCAAATAGGCCTACCATTATTACTGTTCCACTTCTCCAATTTGAGGCCTACTGACTGTGGGGTTTAGATTCTTCATGTGGATTGGGGTCATGAGAAAACCCAAGCACCAATGGGCTAGACTCTGAAGGGCTTTGAAAAACTCATTTGACCCAAAGAATTCCTATTCTCACCTTATGGAGGTCAGGAAACTTACAGAGGAAGGCGAGAGACTTCATCCATAATGAGTACTCTTTTGGCCATTTTGGTTTTGGATGCACACATGGCATCTTTCTTTAGATCCATCAGGTGCTGAGAATCTAAGCCACAGCCTCACACAGGGCCAACAGGCTGATTCAGACACATCCATTTCGAAATCAATTACTCAAAAAGGGACAGGTGATGCCCATTCATTTACATTAGAGAACTGTTTTATTCAGGCTTCACAACGGGGTGGCCTTAGGCAAAGACCTTCCTGACATTCAGTGCTATAGAACAATAGGTAAGCAAAAGTCCCAAAGCAGGGTTTCTCCACTGAGACTTTCCTGGTAACATTGATATCTGAGTTTTCTGAGATTCTCGCCATTCCCTTCAGCTATCCAGTACATGGCCAAGTCACAGAGCATGGAGGTGGTACCTATCTTGGTCACAAAATCATGAGCCTATTCTGGAGAGTGGCCAGAATTCAGGAAGAAAACAGGAACTTAGGAAGATTTCAGGTCTTGCCCACAAATAAGGCAACCCTCTGTCCTTTTATAAATTGGGCAGCGTGAATGTTGGGAAGCTTTCTCCTAGACAGGACACATCCATTGATGCATTTTCTTTTGTAATGTCTACACCCACGGACACAGTGGGATACACAGACATAGAAACACTTGCCTTGTCAAATGACTTAATAGAAACAGTCCACTCCAAACCAAACAAACCAACTTTCCTACCTATTCTCAGAACATGAGACAAAACCACAAACCCACACTCATTCCCACAAATGCACCTCCTTCCCCCAAGAAGGTCTGTTACTAACCGGAGTGTCCTCTGCCTGGTGAGCCATTCTTTGTTCACCCGAAATGGCCTGTCTGTTCTCAAATCTGGACTCCTTGGCCCACTCTGTGAAGTTGTCAGGAGCCAGCTTTGAGCCGCCACTACCTGCATTCTCACTGAAGACACCTCTTCAGATTTTTTCTGGCATTTGACCATCTTCACATCTGTAAGTACCAAGAAAGACTGACTCTTTCCATGATAAATCCAAAAAAGTGAGATCTCTGTGACTGTTACTGGGCCTGACCCTGGGTGCCTGGTTTCCGGGATCCCAAGTTCAGAGAGTTCCATCACAAAGAAGTGAGGTAGGTCACTTCCTTCATGAACTGAATGAGCTCACAGCCTTGGAAAACACTTTGTCCTAACAGTTTCTTCCTAAGGTCCCATGAGATGGAGGCTGCCCCTACTTCCTGTGACACTTTCACAAGTTAGAATGGTATATCAACAATAGGTACTGGGAGAGAGATCTCCACACAGGGTTGGTTTGGTCCATTTTGTCTACATTAAAATGTGAGAGGCTTATTCAGACACATCTCTTCATCCTGACCAGGTTGTTTGCCATGGAAAATGACTTTTGCTCTCTCAGGTCCTTCATAGCATTCTATATCTTCTTCAGGGATAATTTCTGCATGGATCTTTGAGATTCTCAGCAGGTGGAAGATCCCCTATATTCCTGGATTGTAAGACCAACTCTATCCCTGCACTGCTGTAAAGTTAGATTGAGGGAACAGTGTATGGTTAATGTTAATATCATGTTCTATTTGCGTTAGGAATCATTCTGCTGGATGAATAACGGTATTGGGAACCTGAGATATTTACAAGAATATATAGGTGAAATATAAGTATGGAAACAGAAATCTAGGGAAGACTTGAAGCCAAGTAGGACTTTGGGCCCTTGAGTAGCATACTTTGCTTTGAATTATATTCTGCACAGATGTCTCAGATAAATTGATATACAAAGAAATAGGATCGTATACACTAGATGATTGAATAACATACAGAATATCCAATAAAAAAGGGATAGTCTGTAGGATTAGCAAGATAGTCAGTAGGTTTAGAAAGAAGAATGAGTATAGGATTTGTACCAAAAGTTCTTTACAAATAAGGTTTCGGGTAGAGAGTGAATGTAAATGTCAGCACATGTAAAGAGTCAGTCACAATGACGAATTGGGGAAAATATGTAGGAAAGCAGATATAAATAGAGACATTAGGAAGTCAGTAAAAGTATGAAGTGTGTAATTTGTTTAGACATTTTCAACGGTTTGAGTCTGAATATATAACCTTAGGCAGAAACTAATATGTTGTCACAAATTGGATTGACTTTTGAGAGCATTAGGTAACCAGGACATGGATGTTTTTATTAATCCATGCTCACTTTTTATTTAGGCTTTGGTAAAATCATAAGTGTGACCTTTGCATTTTGTGTCCAGAATATTATTGTGATAAAATGTATATGTAGATCAGGTGACTTGAGTATTTCTTCCACCATTTCTGTAGCAATATTTTGTAGATGTATAAATTACTATTGAGGGTACAAATAGGTGTACCCTGTGTCTATGAATATGCAGATAATGCATGAATAAACCATACTGTGTGTAAATAATATAACTTGCTCTACTTTAAATAATGGATTGAATTGATATCTGAAAATATAAAAGAAATCTCATATTGATATACAATCATTCACTGCAACCAGTTATACATCTAATGGTAATATTATGGTTGTGGTTTATCCTGAAAGGTGTGTGAGTTTTGTTTCAAAAGTGATTATGGAAATCAACAATAATGTGTTTGGAAAGAAGTCTCATGAAAAGAATAGTCAAGAAACCTGTAAGAATACATGTGTTCTCAAGAAGGAAGTGATTGAACATTATATATCATACTATATATAATGTGCATAAACTGCAGAAATAGTAATGTACCAATGTTGAATAAAAATGAACATCAAAATACACATCATGTCCCATAGGAATCTAATTGCATTGATGTTAATCTGCGTCAGTTACTGTAGAAATATTAGGATTTTTATCCACCATTCACTGAAGTTACTTTTCAGTACTAGGAAAAAAGTATGTATTTAAGTTGGATGAATATTTCTGAGAATAATCTTGTGAAAATTTGATTATAAATCCACATAAATCACAAAACATTATAAACACAAAAGTCACATGGACATTAAAATCTAGCAATATATATGCCAATTTAAATCCATCTTGAAATATATATCATCCACTGATCCAAAACTATTTATTTAATGAACTTGTATTTATGTATAATGTTGTTCAGCTAGGAAGCTCCCCCATAGATTGAATTTTCTGTTCCAAATCAGTGTTTAGGAGGAGTGATCTCCTAAATGTGTATGCAAATATGTGCTACACAAAAATCTTCCCACTCTCATCCAGAACAATGCCTTGATATTACCTTCACCCCAAGTAAGACACAGTTGGAGGACATGAGTTAGAAAATCTGTGAATACATATCTGGAATGTAAAATGGTCAGGAGTTCACAACCTTGCAGGTTGTAGAGGAGTTTCCAAAAGTAAAGGACAGGCTTGATAGACCCAACCTGATCTTTTATTAGAATTGGGAGCCATCTTGCCAGAAAGCCATGAAAAGATAATTTGGGCTTTACTATAAATTACTGCAAATTCTGAACCTGCTTGGAATGCCTGTCCGTGCCTTGAACTCATCCATGCCTGGCTCTCTGACCAGATAACAGTGCTCTCTGAAACATTAGTGACACCTAATAAATATTGGCCTTCCCAGGCCAGACAACGACCCTCTCTGAGTCTCTAATGGTCCTCATAATTTCTGATGTTGGAGCCAGCAAAAAAAATGTAAACTACCATCAGTGTGATGCTTTCAAAGTTCTGTTATCTGTAACCCCCTTTTTGTGTAACTTTCTGGGCTATATAGCTGGGCTGTAGGAAAGGTGGTGTTGCTGTCTTGTTCCCGCCATTTTTGGAGGGAGAGGCAGCCTGGCCAGTTTTAATAATAAGCCTGCCTTAATTTGATTTTAATTGGAGTCACTGGTCTTTTCTTGCATCCTATTCCAACATTTTGGAGTTCCCCAGTGAGATGACCCTGCCCGACCAGATCACAAGACCAGACTGCTGAAAATTCTGAAGCTGGCCTTCCCTCCAGGGCTACGGGCTGGGGAGCCACTCTAGGGGGTGCACAACTTGAGATGTTCCAAGGCCTTGGAGTGAGCCGTCGGTCTGGGGAGCACTGCAGTGAACCACCGCACTGAAACTATTAGCAAGTACCTGGTGGAGGAGGCCTCCATAGGTAAGTGGCAGTTTGATAACATCTTATATCTGGTTAAGGGAGATCTCTTCTAATGACAGAGAGGTGGCCTGGGGAGGCTCACATTCACTCCTGTCCAGGATAGTAATGAGAATCGTTCTGTCCTCTGTTCCGTTCTGTAGGGAATTCCTCTGGAAGGTTAGAGAGGTGCCGAGGGACACGCATGCGCTCCTACCCCAGAGCTTTAGCAAGACGTTGAATTGCTCATCTGTTTTTCTGTTTTGGCACCGGGATTCTGTTTTTTTTTTTTTTTTTTTTGTGTGTGTGTGTGTGTGTGTTTTGTTCTGTGTTCTATATGTTTTTTGTTTGTTTGTTTTTGTGCGTTTTGTTTTGTGATTTCTGTGATAAAATCTTAAGGATATTGAACGTGAAAATGGGTAACAAAGCAAGTAAGCCTGACACCCCTTTGGACTGTGTTTTAAGGAACTGTGATGAACTTTACCACCATTTGTTAAGCAGAATGAGAGAAGGCCCTAGCTGGCTGCCTGGAGCACACCCAGTGCAGATGGTAATGCCTGCTGGGGAATGAAGAACTGAGTATCTCCCAGTATCTGCCGAAGCCCTGTTGCTTCAGGGAATTCCCTCCTTCGTTCCCTGCACTGCAAGGATAATGCCACCTCTGTCTTCTTAAAAAAAGAGAAAAACAAAAAGGGGACACTAAATGCAGTAAAGTCGCCATGGAGACACTTTATTTTATATTTCAGGTAGCTCCTCTGTGAAAACATTTGGTCCCCTTGTGGGGACATCTGTGGTGCCACTGGAGAAGGAGATTTTTCTCTTATTTGCTCCGTTTTAAAGGGTTCTGTCTGTCAGCCATTGTCTGGAGTTCATTTCTGTCTGTCTTGTGCCTTTTTTCTAGCCCTTTAAGACATGTGCAATAATGTGTTAATATTATAAATTGTTTCTTGGAAATGATCTTAGCTGAATGTGTGTCTAAATGATGATGTTTCATTGTACCAATCTGGTATCTGAATGGGTTTTTGAAGCATTCCACAATCTTGCAGTTAAAAGTCGGGTTTAGGTATTTGTTTAGTTCATGGTTTCAGATAATTCATGCCAGAGAACTTAAATACTTAGGATGGAAAATAAAGAACTCTACTTCCAAGTTGGCAAGTAACTTCCCAATCATTCAGTCTTTTTTTCACCAATTTTAAATTAGGTAGCCTGGGAAAATGTCACTGTGTGTACCAGTGCATTAATTTGGACAAGGATACTAAATCATAGTATGATATCTGTTGACAAAACAACTTGTAAAGATATAAAATTTTGTGAATTGTATCTTAAACTTGTATCATAATTTTCAACATCCTAACATGAAAATTATGGTTAAAATACCTTAGGCCTAAGGTTTCTGCTCAGAATAGCCTTTTTTCCTTCTTCCAGACCTCAGCCAGGACTTATTTTGAAATGCAAATGAAAGAAGCCTGTAAGCTTAGTAGGAGACTTATTTGAGGCCTAAGGGAAAAAAAAGGTAAATTGTATGGTATTTACCAATTACTGGCCAGTCATTTTTCTAGGACTCATAATTTTTTCCTTAGGTTCTTTATTTATTTTTTGAGCTCATGATTTTGCTCCTACAGACCTAGGTTAATGTTTTTCTGATCAGTAATATCTTTGACCAACTGTGGAATTTTTAAATCATTGCAATGGAGATTTCACCTGTGAAAAGCTACAAGGCCTTCACTTTTATTATGTGTGCACAATTTGTTATGTGTTGTATGTCTCTCTCTCTCTCTCTCTCTCTCTCTATATATATATATATATATATATATATATATATATATATATATATATATCCATATATCATATATATGATACACAAATTAACTTATATAATGAGCACTCATATTAAAAAGAACTCATAAAAACAATTTTAAAAAGTGGATCCAAAGATCTTTAATTCACGTGATTTAAATGTTTCAATTTAAATTGGGTAAACAGATAAATATAAATGTCTTTAAATTTAAGCTTACAAGTTTTTCTAGGTGTTCAAAAATCTAATAAACTATTAATGTCTACAAAAGGTCTAATATGCCTTTGTTCCAGGACTTTTCTTTCAATCAAAAAAATGGTTTACAGTGTTCAAAAAATTTGTCTAATATTTTGATAAATAAGTAAAGTAAATTTGATATGGGATTACTCATTCATGAGTACTTTTGTTTGATATCTGATTGATATACTAAGGTCTGTATAAGTTTGTACTAAAGTCTGTATAAGATTGTAAAAATCAGTCATGTGTAAAAGAGACAAAAATTTCTTAAACATAAGTTTACCCATAACATTAAGTTTATTAAGATTTAAATTTTCTAGAGCAAGCAACCATAAAAATTAAACAAATGTTTAAATAAGAACTGTTATTTTAGAGCACTGTACTGCCATTTCTTTAAAAGCTAAACTTGGTTAATGTAGAAACTTCAATGCAATTGTGATGCTATTAATGTGCTCATATTTTCCAGTTATACAACTCTATAAGGTAGAAACTTTAAAAGAGCATTATATCAAGCAGGTGTTCTGAAGTTGTATGGTAAATAAAATATATATTGGGGATTTATTTACCTGTTATCAATAATATATGTAAAGTTTTATGTTACTTTTTACATTGTGGAACAATTTAAATGTATTTTTAAGTTAATGAGACCCTAATCTATGTAAAGGTTAAAATCTTTCAGCCGTACTTTAATTCATGTTTTAAATGTGATATCATATGGTGTGAGCTAATGTTCATGTGACCTCAAACAATTTATGTAAACTTTGTAAAATGATATTTAAAAAAAAGATCAGCTTGAGAACTAAAGCATTTAAGATTTATAAGGAGCCCTGCTTACCTGAGATAAGACTCTTTGTCCCATCTTACTACATGTGAGAATGACTACGAAAGCAGTAGGTCAGATTTTATTTCATTTAAAGTTATGTTCAAATTTTTTTTTTCTGTCAAGATTACTAGGATCTCAAAAAGGTGATATAAAATATAACTCACCAAAAAATTCAGGGTAGCTATTACATGAACTAAGTATTTTTACTCTTGTTAAAAAATTTTATTTTTTAATTTCTTTTTAAGTGATCTAAAGATTCCCTGTTGGTGTTTTACAGAAGTGTTTCTTTAAGAACACAACATGGGTTAATTTAAGAAAATAAATCATCAACTACAAGACAGACAGAATAATAAGATCCCAATTAATAAAATATAAATAATTATAAACTTATAGACATTAAAGTGCAGTACTCTTAATATATGGCTGTTAAAATTTATTTGCTGGTTGTTTCAGATTAGGATTGAAAATTAAAGTTAAATGAAAAGGGCCAAAAAAAAAAAACAATATTTGACTCTTGCCCTTTGAGTCAGTCTGAATCCAGGGAACAGGGGACTTCTCTATGAGCTTTGCAACTCTGGGCCACATAACCTCCCGATCAGGGAGATTAATGAGACCACTGGAGAACAGAAAGCCAATCAGTGCATTTGCTACAAAGAGGAGAGTCATCAGGAAAGGGAGACATCCCTGATGCTTCTGAGGGAAGCCACATGGTCAAGCAAGACCTGAACCTACCTAGCTCAAATTGCACTAGCAGAACTGAGAAGCTGCTCTCAAGTTTCCCAAGGAATGACTCCCATAAAAGCTCAGCTGACTGCTAACAATAGATAGAAACAAAAGTCATTTGACTGCTTCATCTTAAACACTTAGCAAAGACAGTTAAAACCAAAATACAGCCATTCCTGGGCATTTTAAATAATAATAATAATAATAATAATAATAATAATAATAATAATAATAATAATATTTTAAGGTATACACTTTATGTTAGCCTCCCAAAATAAGTAAAACTGTTGGCTACAAAGACTATCAAGAGGAGCTGCCAGAGGCAGAAGTTTTTAGTTTAAGGCCTACAGATATTCCTAACCTACAGGTAGGCTTGGTGTTTGCTAGTACGATTATCCAGCCCTGAGTAACAGAATTAAATGTTTCTCTATTAGACACAGAGGTCATACTACTGAAAGGATTTTGCAAAATCAGATGACATTAAATTATTAAACTGTATATTATTGGGAGGGACAACTGTAACACTTAAAGTTAAATATTAAGTTGACAGTCCTGATAATTGGGGATATTAAAGACTGGTGAGGGTACTTCATACAGTGACATGATCCAGCTACTGCAACATTTATTCAATACTCATGTTTTTTGTTTCTCTCATAGAAGAACCCATCCCCAGATGACTTTACAACCTGTTCTTCCTCAACAAGACTTCAAAAAGAACTGACTTCTAAAAGGCAACTCATATTCCTCAACTGACTTCAAAAAGGCAACTCATGTCTCTCACGCCATGCACACTCATGTCACCCTCTCTCAGCTGAGAAGAAGGCAAAATGAGAGACGACTCTCCACTTACACCAATGGAGCCCAAAATAAATAGACTATCAATATAAGTAATTAATTAAGTCAGGTAATATCAGGGAGACTGGTTTTCGGTGAGTTCTAAAAATTTGGAGACTGTTAACTGAGGGATTAAAATTTCCTCAGTGCTTTTCCACTAACCTATCAAGGATTACAAAGGGACACATAAGAAAAGGGGGGAATGATAGACCTAACCTTATCTTTTATTAAAATTGGGAGCCATCTTGCAACAAAACCATGAAAAAATCATTTTGGCTTTACTGTAAATTACTGCAAATTCTGAACCTGCTTGGAATGACTGCCCGTGCCTTAAACTCACCCGTGCATGGCTCTCTGACCAGATAGCAGCCCTCTCTGAAACTTTGTCACACCTCATAAATATTGGCCTTCTGTGGCCAGACAATGACCCTCTCTGAGGCTCTAATGGTCCTCATAAATTTTGATGTTGGGGCTAGCAAAAAAAAAAAAATGTAAACTCCCATTAGTGTGATGCTTGTCAGAGTTCTGTTATCTGTTACCCCATTTTTGTGTAACTTTCTGGGCTTCAAACCTGGGCTGTAGTAAAGGTGGGGTTGATCTCTTGCTCCCGCAATCTTTGGAGGGAGAGGCAGCCCAGCCAGTGGAAATAATAAGCTTACTTTAATTTGATTTTAATTGGAGTCAGTGTTCTTTTCTTACATCCTGGTCTAAGAGGTAAACACTCCACAAACATAGAGCTCTGCCGGCCTAAAGACTTCTTGAGAAACTGCCTCTGAGGTTGGGTACTTTAAATATATTTTGTTGTCAGAAGGTTTAGCTTCTTTTTTATTGAGACCATCAAAGCTGGGTCTGCATCTATGTGAATGGAGAGCATGGTTTCTTATTTTCCAATGAACATGAGGCAGCAGTGCTGAATTCTCTCTTGGTAGGTAAACTGTGGCCACTGGGGGCTAAGTGTCTCCCCGTGTGGACTGTGAAGCCATTTGATCATCCTCCATTTTTGTGGTGTTTCTTGGTGCTGCACTGGGAGTTTGGTATTTGCTTCACGAAATACAAGGAGTTCAACTGGGACACAGTGCTGGAGGGAGTTATTTCACGTGTGGTGGGTCAGGAACTGCAGGAGAATGCACCAACCAGGCTTCTATTTCACACAGCTTTTTCCTTGACCATACCAACCTGATTCTGAACATTGCCTTGAAACCTCTCCATATAATAAGATGCCTTTACATGTAAGGTTCTGCTGGATGCACCATGGCAGCCAAAATGCGTTTGGAAGTCAATTGGAAATCCACATGGCCCCACCTCAGATATTTTATCACACACCTGCACACCACTGCTCTGGGCCCACTACTCAGCATTCTCAACTTACTGGCATCTCTGTTCTTCACCATTATCATGAAATCCAGTCAATCAAGGCACTGTCTGGTACACTCATGATCAGCAACAGGAGATCCAAAGGTTCTCCAGTGCCACCTGGTCATGGGAGTTTCAAAAATTTCAGGGTATTTATCTAGCCACTTTTCAAGGATGAAGTTGGAGAAACTGTGGGTTTCAATTCATTCAGGAATCATTTAATGTTGAGGAACCTCATTTCAATGAATGCTCTGGAGAACTCTCAAAGGCAAGGCTTCCCAAAGAGTAGCCAAATAGTCACATGAAGCCCAGCCCATTGAGGTCTACAATGTGAGGTCCATGTGTGTTTTGACTCTCAACTATGCCTGTCAAGTCTTTCATAATAAAATCATGTGATATCCTGGCTGAGATTCCAAGTGATCAGTCGAAAGCCACCCTTGGCCTAGATTTCAGTTTCCAATGGTGACTCTCATGCGTGGCCTTCTAAAATCGCAACACAATTCATGACAATACTTCTCTGAGGTCAGTTCCAGAACTCAGTCTCTAAGGTGAATCATACCAAAGTTCTAGCCCTGGTGGATCCAGTCATTTCTTCCAACCACTACACAAATGAACACAATTAAAACCAAAACACTCCCACATGGTCCTCACCTTCTTCCATATAGACACTCATTATAACCTCTGGCTGGAGGTTTCCATGAGGGGCGCAGCACAAGACAGTATCCAAAACAAGCTTCCTTATCCCTTATTTGCTTAAAGTCAGCTGGGCCTGGACACCATTCCTGTGAACCAGGAGTGATAAAATAAGCCTGGCCTTAATACTGCTCTGCTTCTCCAATTTGAGGCCTACTGACTGTCAGGTATAGATTCTTAATGTGATTTAAAGTAATGAAAAAACCCAAGTTCATATGGGCTAGCCTCTGCAGGGCTTTGAAGAACTCATTTGACCCAAAGGATCCCTAGTCTCATTTGATGGAGATCAGAAACCTATCAGAGTAAGGCAAGATACTTCATACACAATTACTGATATTTTTGCCATTTTGGTTTCGGAAGCACACATGGGATCTTTCTTTAGTTCCATCAGGTGCTGAGAATCTAAGCCACTGCCTCACACAGGGCCAAGTGGCTGATTCAGACACATCCCTTTCCAAAGCAATTAAGCAAAGATACACAGGTGATGCCCATTCATTTCCATTTGAAAACAGTTTTCTTCAGGCTTCACAAATTGGTGGCCTGAGGCAGAGACCTTCCTGACTCTCAGAGCAACAGAAAAATAGGTAAGCAAAAGGCCCAAAGCAGGGTTTCTCTACTGAGACTTTCTTTGTCACACTGATATCTGAGTTTTCTGAGATGCTTGCTATTCCCTTCAGCTATCCAGTATATGGCAATGTCACAGAGCTTGGAGGTGGTACATATCTTGGACACAAAACCATGAGCCTACTCTGGAGAGTGGCCAGAATTCAGAAAGAAAACAGGAACTTCGGAAGATAGTAGGTGTTGCCCGTCCCTAAAGCAACCTGCAGTCCACTCATAAATTGGGCAGGATGAATGTTGGCATGCTTTCTACTAGACAGGACACATCCATTGATGCATTATCTTTTATAATGTCTACAACCACGGACACAGTGGGATACACAGGCATACAAACAATCACCTTGTCAAATGACTTACTATAAACAGTCCACTCTAAAGCAAACAAACCGCCTTTCTTACCTATTCTCAGAACATGAGACATAACCACAAAATCACAATCACACCCACAACGACACCTCCTTTATTCAAGTAGGTCTGTGACTAATTGGAATGTACTCTGAATGATGGGCCATACTATGTTTCCTTGAAATGGCCTGTCCTTCTCAGATCTGGTCACCTTGGCCAACACTGTGAAGTTTTCAGGAGCCAGTGGTGAGCCACTACCTGCTTTCTCATGAAATTCCCCTTTTTAGAGCTCTCTTGGCATTTGGCAATCCTCACATCAGTAGGTACCAAGGAAGACTTACTCTGTCCTTGGTTATTCCAAACAACTGAGCCCACTGGGCAAGAAACTGGGACTGACTCTGGGTGCCTGGCTTCCTGGATCCCAAGTTCAGAGAGATCCGTCATCAAGGAAGAGAGGTAGGTCACCTCATTCAGGAACTGAATGAGGTTACTGCCGTGGCAACCACTTTGTCCTAACAATTGCTTTCAAGGGTCCCATGAGATGGTGGCTGCCCCTACCTCCTGTGACACTTTCACAAGTTAGAATGGTATATCAACCATTGGCACCTGGGAACAGCTCTCCACACAGGCCTGGTTTGGTCCATCTTCTCGACATTAAGAAGAGAGAAGCTGTTTCAGACACAACCCTTCATCCTGACCAGGTTGTTTGCCATGGAGGATGAATTTTGCTCTCTTAGGTCCTCCATAGCTGCTTACAACTTCTCCAGGAATCATTTCTGCATGGACCTTTGAGTTTCTCAGCATGTGGAAGATCCCCTATATTCCTGTATTGTAAGAACAACTCTATCCCTGCTCTTCTGTAAAGTTAAATTGACTGAACAGTGTATGGTTAGGTTAACTAACAGGTTCGATTTGGATTAGGAATCTTTTTGCGGGATGAATAATGGTATTGGGAAACTGCGATATTTACAAGAATATATAGGTGAATTATAAGTATGAAAACAGAAATCTAGCTAAGATTTGAAGCCCAAAAGGGCATTGGGCCCTTGACTGGGATACGTAGCTTTGAATTATGTTCTGCACTGATGTGTCAGGTAAATCGATATACAATGGCTTAGGTCCTTGTACCATGGATGATTAAATGTAGAAGAGAACTTCCAGTCAAAAGGGATAGTTGGTAGGATTCAGAAGATTCTCGGTAGGTTTAGAAAGAAGAGTGAGTATAGGATTTGGACCAAATGTTGTTTAGCAATAGGGTTTCTGGTAGACAGTGAATGTTAATGTCAGCACAAGTGAAGAGACAGTCACAATGATGAACTGGGGAAAATAGTTAGGAAAGCTGATATCAATAGAGACATTACAAAATCAGGCAAAGTATAAAGTGAGTGATAGGATTAGATATTTTCGACAGGGTTGAGTTTGAATATATAATCTTAGAAAGACACAAATGTGTAGTGACCAATAGGATTGACATTTGACAGCATTAGGCAACCTGGACATGGATGTTTAGTAATCCATGCTCACTTTTCATTTAGTCTTTGCTACAATCTTAAGTGTGACCTTTGCTTTTTTTGTCCAGAATATTACTGTGATAAAACGTATATGTAGATCAGGTGACATGACTATTTTTCCACCATTTCTGGCAGCAACATATTCAAGACGTATAAATTAGTAATGGGGGTAAAAAGAGGTGTACCCTTTGTCTGTGCATATAGAGATAATGCATGAATAGACCATACTTTGAATAAATAATATATCTGGTTCCGACTTTAAATAATGGATTGAAATTATATGTGAAAAAATACAAGAAATCTTATATTGACATACAAACATTCATTCCAACCAGTTATATATCTAATGGCCACATTAAGGTTATGGTTTATCATGAAGGGTGTGTGAGTTTTGCTTCAAAAGTGATTATGGAAATCTAAAATAATGTGTTTGGAAAGAAGTCTCATGAAAAGACCAGTCAAGAAACCTGGAGGAATACATGTTTTATGAAGCAGGAAGTGATTGTGAAACAAATGCGCATAAATTTGTGAACTTGTGGATGAAATATATATATCCTATGATTTGTAAAAATTGAAGAAATAGTAATGTACCAGTGTTGAATGAAAATAAACGTCAGAATACACATCATGTCCCATACGAATCTACTTGATTGATGTTAATCTGGGTTAGTTACTGTACAAATATTAGGATTTGTAAGCACCATTTACTGAAGTTAGTTTTCAGAACTATGAAACAAATGTGTATTTCAGGAGGATGAATATTTCTGAGAATAATTTTGTGAAAAGTTTATTATAAATCCACATTTTTGAACATGAATGAATTTAGGGAGTGTATTTAAGATACATACATTTCATATTTTAAAAATCAGGACAGTATATATATATATATATATATATATATATATATATATATATATATGTATATATATATATATATTCATAATTATATATATGTGTATATACATATATATGTGTGTATATATATATATATATATATATATATATACACACACACACAAAACACACACACAGACATTAAAATGTAGGAATATATACGCCAATCGAAGTTCATCATAAAATATATAGCATCCACAGATGCAAAAATATTTATTTTACTGAACAAGAATTTATGTATAATGTTGTTCTACTAGGAAGCTCACCCATAGTTTGAATTTTCAGTTCCAACAGCGTTTAGAGTAGTGATCTCTTCTCACAACTTGTATCTGCCAAGTCAGTCACCTCACAAAAATGAACGTGTGATACCAGGTAGGATTCTATAAAGCATATAAAAATACATGTGCTGAATAGGCTACAGAGAAAGGCAGACAGGCATTTACATATTTGTTAACTTTAACAACACATGGAGAACTATTTCAATTAAAAATTGACTAGATTTATAACACCTACCATTTATCATGAAAAAGGCAAGTCCAACTATACCCCACGCCTCCTCTGAACTGCTTGTATTTCTATTCTGTTTGGGTTGTTTTTCTCCATCATTTGGATTAGTCGACAGAGTATAGTAGGGTATGGGTTATTGTCAGGATTCAGTATTTTCAATGGTATATAGGAAAATGAATCCAATGTGTATAAAAATATATGCTACACAATTATCTTCCCACTCTCATCCAGAACAATGCCTTTACATTACCTTCACCTCAAGTAAGAAACAATTAGGGTAGAAGAGTTTGAAAATCCGTGAATGCATATCTGGGGTGGAAACAGTACTAAGAAACAAATACGTATTTCAGGTGGATGAATATTTCTGAGAATAATCTTGTGAAAAGTTGATTATGAATCCACAACATAAATATGAATGAATTTAGGAAGTGTGTAATAAGACACATATTTCATATTTTGAATACTCCTGAGAGTGTATCTATATATATATTTATATACACACACAGAGACAGACATTAAAAATTGCAATATATATGCCAAACGAAATTCACCATGAAATGTATATCATCCACAGATCCAAATATATTCATTTTACTGAACATGGATTTATGTATAATGTTGTTCAACTAGGAAGCTCACTCACATTTGAATTACCAGTTCAAGCAGCGTTTAGGAGGAGTGATCTCTTCTTCCAATTTGTATCTGCCAAGTCAGCCACCTCACAAGAATGTACGTGTGGTACCAGGTAGGATTCTATATGTGCATATAAAAATACGTGTGCTGAATAGGCTACAGAGAAAGGGGGACAGGAATTCACTTATTTGTTAACTTTAAAAACGCATCGAGAACTATTTCAACAAATAATTGACTAGATTTATAACTGCTACACTATACCATGCAAAAGGCAACTCCAACTATAAAACATACCTCATCTAAACTGCTTGTATTTCTATTATGTTTGTGTTATTTTTCTCCATCATATTAGGATTAGTAGTCAGAATCTAATAGGGTATATGTTAGTTTCAGGGATTCAGCATTTCTAATGGAAAATAGGAAATTGAATCCAATGTGTATGCAAATATGTGCTACACAAAAATCTTCCCACTTTCATCCAGAACAATGCCTTGACATTACATTCTCCTCAAGTAAGACACAATTAGAGGATAAGAGTTAGAAAATCTGTGAATATATATCTGGAATGGAAAATACTCTGGAGTTTACAACTTTGGAGGTGGTAGAGAAGATTCTAAAAGTAAGGGACAGGGTAAACATTCCACAAACATGTAGCTCTGCTGGCCTAAATACTTTTTGAGAAACTGCCTCTAAGATTGGGCACTTGAAGTATTTGATGTTCTGAGGAGATTTAGTTCCTTTGTAGAGAAACCATGAAAGCTGGGTCTGCATCTATGTTACTTGGAGGACATGGTTTCTTATTATCCAATGAACATGAGGCAGCAGTGCTGAATTCTCTCTTTGTAGGTAAACTATGGACACTGGGGTCTAAGTGTCTTTCAGTGTGGACTGTGAAGCCAATTGGTCATCCTCCACTTTTCGTGGTGTTTCTCGCTGCTGCACTGGGAGTTTGGTATTTGCTTCAAAAAATACAAGGAGTTAAAATGGGACAGAGTGGTGGAGGGAGTTCTTTAAGGTGTGGTGAGTCAGGGTCTTCAGGAGAATGCACCAACCAAGGTTCTATCCCATGTAGATTGCCCCCTTGAGAATAGCAACATGATTCTGAACATTGCAGTGAATCCTCTCCATATAACAAGATGCCTTTACATATATGGGTCTGCTGGCTGCACCATGTCAGTCACAAGCCATTTGGAAGCCAATGGCTGATCCACATGGCCGCAACACAGATGTTTTATCACAAAATTGCATACCACTGCTCTAGGCCCACTACTCACCAGGCTCCAACTTACTGGCATATCTGTTCTACACCATTTTCATGAAACAAAGTCAATCAAGGCAGTGTCTGGTATACTCAGGATCAGAAACAGGACATCCAAAGTATTTCCAGTGCCCGCTGATCATGAAAATATCAAAAATTTCATGGTAATTTTCTAGCCATTTTTCACGGATGAAGTTTGAGGCTCTGAGGGATTCAATTAATTCAGGAACCATTAAATGGTGAAGAAGCTAATTTCAATGAAAGCTCTGGAGCACTCTCACAGGGAAGGTTTCCCTAAGGGTGGCCAAAATGTCACATGAAGCCAGGCCCATTGAGATCTACAATATGAGGTCCATGTGTGTTTTAAACTCAAATATGCCTGCCAAGTCTTTAAGAAAAATTGTATGTTATATCCGGGCTGAAATTCCCAATGTTCTGTGGAAATCCAACCTGGGCCTAGATCTCAAGTTCCAAGGGCGACTCTCATGTGTGGCCTCCTAAAATCCCAACACAATTCATGGCAATACTTCTCTGAGGTCAGTTAAAGAACTCAGTCTCTAAGGGGAATCACACCAGAGTTCAAGCCCAGTGGAACAGTCATCTCTTCCAACCGCCACACAAATGACCACAATTAAAACCAAAACACTCCCACATGGTCCTCATCTTTTTCCATATAGACACTCCTTATAACGTCTGGCTGGAGTTTTCAATGAGGTCCACAGCCCAAGTCAGTGTCCAAATTAAGGTCCTGTTCCCCTCATTTGTCTAACATCAAGGTGGCCTGGACACACTTCCTGTAAACCAGGAATGATCAAATAGGCCTGCCATTAATACTGCTTGGCTTTTTCAATTTGAGGCCTTCTGACTCTGTGGTTTAGATTCTTTATGTGAATTTGAGTCATGAGAAAATCCAAGCACCTCTGCAGAGATTTGAAGAACTCATTTGGCCGAAAGGATTCCTATTCTCACTTGATGGAAGTCAGGATCCTAACAGAGGAAGGTAAAAGAATTCATTCACAATGAGTGAATATTTGCCATTTTGGTTTTGGATGCACACATTTGATCTTTCTTTTGATCCATCAGGTGCTGAGAATCTTAGCCACAGCCTCACACAGGGCCAAGAGGATGATTCAGACACATCTTTTTCCAAAGCAATTAAGCAAAGAGACACAGGTGATGCCCTTCATTTCCATTTGAAAAATGTTTTCCTCAGGCTTCCCAAAGGGGTGCCCAGAGGCAAAGACATCCTGAGATTCAAGGCAACAGAACAATAGGTTAGCAAAAGGCCCAAAGCAGGGTTTCTCCACTGAGACTTTCCTGGTCACACTGATATCTGAGTTTTCTGAGATGCTGGCCATTCCCTTCAGATATCCAGTACATGGCCATGTGACAGAGATTGGAGGTGGTACATATCTTGGACACAAACCCAAGAGCCTATTCTGAAGAGTTGTCAGAATTCAGAAAGAAAACAGGGACTTAATAAGGTAGTAGGTGTTGCCTATCGATATGGAAACCACACTCCATTCATTAATTGGGCAGGATGAATGCTGGGAAGCTTTCTACTAGAGGGGACACATGCATTGATGCATTCTCTTTTCTAATGTATACAACCACGGACACAGTGGGATACACAGACATAGAAACACTCACCTTGTAAAACAACTTACTAGAAACAGTTCACTGCAAACCAAAGAAACCTCCTTTCCTACCTATTCTCAGAACAGAGACAAAACCACACACCCACACTCAAAAAGACACCTCCTTCCCCCAAGTAGGGCTGTGATTATCCGGAGTGTCCTCTGACAGGTTTGCCATACTATGTTCCCCGGTAATGGTCTGTCCTGTCTCAGATCTGGTCTCCTTGTACAACTCTGTAAAGCAGTCAGGAGCCAGCGGTGAGCCACTACCTGCTTAGTCAGGAAAGGCCCGTGTTCATATCTTTCCTGGCATTTGGCCATCCTCACATCAGTCAGTACCAAGAAGACTGACTCTGTCCTTGGTGATTCCAAACAAATGAGACCACTTGGACTGGGACTGGGACTGGCTCTGGTGCTTGGTTTCCTTGGTCCCAAGTTCAGAAAGTTCCATCAACAAGGAAGTGAGGTAGGTCACTTCCTTTAAGAACTGAATGAGGTCACTGCCTTGGCAACCACTTTGTCCTAACAGTTGCTTCCAAGGGTCCCATGAGATGGAGGCTGCCCCTACTTCCTTTGGCACTTTCACAACTTAGAATGGTATATCAACCTTAGGCACCCGAGAACAGCTCTCCACCCAAGCCTGGTTTGGTCCATCTTCTCTACAGTAAGAAGATAGAGGCTGATTCAGACAAAACCCTTCATCCTGACCAGGTTGTTTGCTATGGAAAATGACTTTTTGTCTCTCAGGTCCTTCATTGCTGCCTACATCTTCTCCAGGGATCATTTCTGCATGGACCTTTGAGGTTCTTAACAGGTAGAGCATCCCCTACATTCCTGTATTGTAAGAACAATCTGTCTCTGCTCTTCTGTAAAGTTAGATTGAGTGAACAGTGTATAGTTAGGGTTAATTTCATGTTCGATTTGGGTTAGGAATCATTCTGCTGGATTAATAATGGTATTGGGAACCTGTGATATTTATAAGAATATCGAGGTTAAACATATGTATGAAAACAGAAATTAAAGTAAGATTTGAATCCCAGAAGGGCATTGGGCAATTGATTGGGATATTTAGCTTTGAATTACTATCTGCACACATGTCTCAAATAAATCGATATACAATGGCAGAGGAACTTGAACCTTGGATGATTGAATGCTGAAGAGAACATCCAGTCAAAAGGGATTGTCGGTAGGATTAAGAAGATAGTCGCAGTTATTAATATGGTATTATGTAAAAATGTGGATGTGTAACCGATGTGATTCTGCAACTTGTATTTGGGGTAAAAATGGGAGCTGATAACCCATTTGAATCAAATGTATGGAAGATGATATGCCATGAGCTTTGTAATGTTTTGAACAACCAATAAAAAAAATTAAAAAAAAAAGAAGATAGTCGTTATGTTTAGCAAGTAGAGTTAGTATAGGATATGTAACAAAAGTTCTTTAGCAATTTTTTTCGGGCAGTGAGTGAATATAAATGTCAGCACATATGAAGAAATCAGACACAATGATGAACTGGGGAAAATTTGTAGAAAAGCAGATATCAATAGAGACATTAGGAAATAAGGCAAAGTATAAAGTGAGTGATAGAATAAGACATTTTCAACAAGGTTGAGATTGAATATCTAATCTTAGGAAGAAACAAATATGTAGGTCACCAATAGGATTGACATTTGAGAGCATTAGGCAACATGGACATGGATATTGTTAGTAATCCATGTTCACTTTACATTTAGGCTTTGGTACAATCCTAAGTGGGACCTTTGCATTTTGTTTCCAGAATATTACTGTGATAAAATGTATATGTAGATCAGATGACATGATTTTTTCTTCCACCATTTCTAGGAGCAGTATTTTGAAAACGTATAAATTAGCATTGGGGGTAAAAAGAGGTGTACCCTGTTTTTATGAATATACAGATAATGCATGAATAGACCTTAATTTCAATAAATAATACAACTTGTTCCACTTTAAATAATGGATTGAATTGATATCTGAAAATATATAAGAAATCTTATATTGATATGCAATCATTCATGACAACCAGTTATACACCTAATGTTAATATTAGGGTACGATTTATCATGAAGTTTGTGTGAGTTTTGCTTCAAATGTGATTATGGAAATCGAAAATAATGTGTTTGGAAAGAAGTCTCAAGAAAATGCCAGTCAAGGAACACCGAGGAATTCATGAGTTCTGAAGCAGGAAGTGATTGAAATTGAAAAAAATGATGATAAATTTCCTTATTTGTGGATGAAATATTATAATATGATGTGAATAAACTGAAGAAATAGTAATGTACCAGTGCTGAATAAAAATGAACATCAAAATACACATCATGTCCCACAGGAATCTTCTCGCATTGATGTTAAACTGTGTCAGTTACTGTAGAAATATTAGGATTTCTTTGCACCATTCACCAAAGTTAGTTTTCTTTTTTTTAATTTTTATTTATGCTTGTTCAAAACATTACATAGTTCTTGATATATCATATTCCACACTGTGATTCAAGTGGGTTATGAACTCCCATTTTTACCCCATAAACAGATTGCAGAATCACATCAGTTACACATCCATTGATTTACATATTGCCATACTAGTGTCTGTCGTATTCTGCTGCCTTTCCTAACCTCTACTATCCCCCTCCCCTTACCTCCCCTCTCCTCTTCTCTCTCTACCTCTTTACTGTAATTCATTTCTCCCCCTTGTATAATTTTTTCCTTTCCCTCACCTCCTCTTGTATGTAATTTTGTATAACCCTGAGGGTCTCCTTTTATTTCCATGCAATTTCCCTTCTCTCTCCCTTTCCCTTCCTCCTCTCATCCCTGTTTAATGTTAATTTTCTTCTCATTCTATTCGTCCCTACTCTGTTCTTAGTTAATCTCTTTATATCAAAAAGACATTTGGCATTTGGTTTTAGGGATTGGCTAGCTTCACTTAGCATAATCTGCTCTAATGCCATCCATTTCTCTGTAAAAATTTTGTCATTTTTTAATGCAGAGTAATACTCCATTGTGTATAAATGCCTCATTTTTTATCCATTCATCTATGGAAGTGCATCTAGGTTGGTTCCACAGTCTTGCTATTGTAAATTGTGCTGCTATGAACATCAATGTAGCAGTGTCCCTGTAGCATTTTTTTTAGGTCTTTAGGGGATAGACTGAGAAGGGGAATACCTGGGTCAAATGGTGGTTCCATTCCCACCTCTACAAGAAATCTCCATACTGCTTTCCAATTTGGCTGCACCAATTTGCAGTCCCACCAGCAATGTACAAGTGTACCCTTTTCTCCACATCCTCGCCAGCACTTGTTGTTGTTTGAGTTCATAATAAATATCTGGAATGGAAAATGCTCAGGAGTTCACAACCTTGAAGGTGGTAGAGGAGTTTCCAAAATAAGGGACAGGGTAAATACCACAAACATGGAGCTGTGTCGGCCTTAAGACTTCTTGAGAAAATGCCTCTGAGGTTGGGCACTTGAAATATATGTTGTTGTCAGGAGCTTTAGCTTCCTTTGTAGTGAGACCATCAAAGCTGAGTCTGCATCTATGTGACCTGGACGACATGTTTTTTTTTTTATTTTCCTATGAACACGAGGCAGCAGTACTGAATTCTCTCTTTGTAGGCAAACTGGGGCTACTGGGGGCTAAGTGTCTCCCCATGTGGACTGTGAAGCCATTTGATCATCCTTCACATTTAATCATGTTATTTGATGCTGCACTGAAAGTTTGGTATTTACTTTATGAAATAAAGGAGTTTAACTGTGATACAGTGCTGCAGGGAGTTCTGTCATGTGTGGTGGTCAGGATCGGCAGGAGAATGTACCAAGAAGGCTTCTATCACACATAGTTGCCCCCTTGACCATAGCAACATGATTCTGAACATTGCCCTGAAACCTCTCCATACAACAAGATGCCTTTACATCCAAAGGTCTGCTAGCTGCACCATTTCAGTCACAAACCATTTATAAGCCAATGGCAGATCCACGTGGCCCCACCACAGATGTTTTTTCACACACCTACACTCTACTGCTCTTGGCCCACTACTCAGCAGGCTCCAACTTACTGTCATATCTTTTCTACACCATTATCATGAAACTCAGTCAAACCAGGCACTGTCTTGTATACTCATGATAAGCAACAGGACATCAAATGGTTTTCCAGTGCCAGCTGGTCATGGAAATTTCAAAAATTTCATGGTATTTTCTAGCCATTTTTCAAGGATGAAGTTGGAGTTACTGTGGGTTTCAATTCATTCAGGAACCATTAAATATTGAGGAATCTCATTTCAATGGAAGCTCTAGAGAACTCTCACAGGCAAGTCTTCTGAAAGAGTGGCCCAAGGTCACATAAAGCCAGCCACATTGAGGTCTACAATGTGAGGTCCATGTGTGTTTTGACTCTCAACTATTGCTGCCAAGTCTTTCAGAATATAATCAAGTGATATCCTCGCTGAGATTCCCAGTGCTCTGTGGAAAGCCACCCTGGGCCTAGATCTCAGTTTCCAAGGGTGACTCTCATGCGTGGCCTCCGAAAATTCCAACACAATTCATGGCAATACTTCTCTAAGGTCAGTTTCAGAACTCAGTCTCCAAGGGAAATCCCACAAGAGTTGAAACCCAGGTGGACGCAGTCATCTTTTCCCACCACCACACAAATGACAACAATGAAAACCAAAACACTCTCACATGGCCCTCATGTTCTTCCATATAGACACTAATCATAACCTCTGGCTAGAAGTTTCCATGAGGGGCGCAGACCAAGACACTGTCCAAAATAAGCTCCCTTTCCCCTCATTTGCCGAAAGTCAGGGTGGCCTACACACCCTTCCTGTGAACCAGAACTGATCAAATAGGCATGGCGTTAATACTGTCATGCTTTTCCAATTTGAGGCCTACTGACTGTCAGGTATAGATTCTTTATGTGATTTGGAGTCATCAGAAAACCCAAGCACTTCTGCAGGGGTTCAAAGAACTCTTTTGAACTAAAGGATCCTGATTCTTACTTGATGAAGGTCAGGAATCTAATAGAGGAAGGCAAGAGACTCATTTGCCATTTCTGTTTTGAATGCACACATGGAATCTATCTTTTGATGCATCAGGTGCTGAGAATCTAAGCCACAACCTCACACAGAACCAAGAGGCTGATTCAGACACATCCTTTTACAAAGCAATTAAGCAAAGAGCCACAGGTGATGCCCATTCATTTTCATTTGAAAACTGTTTTCTTCAGGCTTCACAAAGGGGTGGCCAGAGGCAAAGACCTTCCTGACATTTAGGGCAACAGAAGAACAGGTAAGCAAAAGACACAAAGCAGGGTTTCTCCACTGAGACTTTCCTGGTCACACAGATATCTGAGTTTTCTGAGATGCTTGACATTCACTTCAGCTATCAAGTACATGGCCATGTCACAGAGCTTGGAGGTGGTATATATCTTGGACACAAAACCATGAGCCTATTCTGGAGAGTGGCCAGAATTCAGGAAGAAAACAGGATCTTAGGAAGATAGAAGGTTTTGCCCATCCAGAAGGCAAGCCGCAGTCCATTAATCAATTGGGCAGGATGAATGCTGGGAAGCTTTCTACTAGACAGGACACATCCATTAATTCATTCTCTTTTCTAATGTCTACAACCACAGACACAGTGGGATACACAGACATAGAAACACTTACATGTCAAACGACTTACTAGAAACAGTCCAATCCAAACCAAACAAACCACATTTCCTACCTATTCTCAGAACATGTGACAAAACCACAAAACCACAACCTCTCCCACAAAGGCACCTCCTTCCCCCAAGTAGGTCTGTGACTATCCAGAGTGTCCTCTGACTGGTGGGCCATAAAATGTTCTCCCGAAATGTCCTGTCCTGACTCAGATCTGGTCTCTTTGGCCAACTTTGTGAAGTTGTCAGGAGCCAGCGGTGAGCCACTACCTGCTTTCTCAGAAAAGGTCCCTCTTCAGAGCTCTTCTGGCCTTTGGCCATCCTCACATAGGTAGGTACCAAGAAAGACTGACCCTGTCCTTGGTAAAACTGAACAAGTGAGCCCACTGGGACTGGGACTGAGACTGGCTCTGGGTACCTGTCTTCATGGATCCCAAATTCAGAGAATTCCTTCACCAAGGAAGTGACGTAGGTCACTTCCTTCAGGAACTGAATTAGGTTACTGCCTTGTCAACCAATTTGTCCTAACAGTTGCTTCCAAAGTCCAATGAGTTGGAGGCTGCCCCTTCTTCCAGTGAAACTTTCACAAGTTTGCATGGTATATCAACCATAGGCACCCAAAAAAAGCTCTCCAGATAGGCCTGGTTTGGTCCATCTTCTATACATTAAGAAAAGAAATGTTGATTCAGACACATCCCTTCATGCTAACCAGGTTGTTTGTCATGGAAGATGACTTTTGCTCTCTGACGTCATTCATAGCTGCCTACATTTAATCCAGGGATCATTTCTTTAATGACCTTGGAGGTTCTCAGCAAGTGGAAGATCCCCTAATTTCTGTATTGAAAGACCAACTCTGTCCCTGCTCTTCAGTAAAGATAGATTGAGAGAACAGTGTATGGTCAGGGTTAGTAACATGTTCCATTTGGGTTAGGAATCATTCTGCGGGATGAATTATGGTATTGGGAACGTGCGATATTTATAAGAATATAAGTGAAATATAAGTATGAAAACAGACATCTAGGTAATATTTGAAGCCCAGAATTGCATTGAACCCTTGGCTGGGATTCTTAGCTTTGAATTATATTCTGCACAGATGTCTCAGATAAATCAATATACAATGGCATAATTCCTTGTACCTTGGTTGATTGAATGTTGAAGAGAACATCCAGTCAAAAAGAAATAATTTGTAGGATTAGTAAGATTGTTGGTAGGTTTTGAAAGAAGAGTGAGTATAAGATTTGGATGAAAAGATCTTTAGCAATAGGGTTTCGGATAGAGAGTGAATGTAATTGTCAGCACATGTGGAGAGTCTGTCAAAAGGATGAACTGGGGAAAAAAGTAGGAATGCAGATATCAATTGACATTAGGATATCAGGCAAAGTATAAAGTGAGTGATAGAATTATACATTTTCAACAGGGTTGAGTTTGAATATATAATCTTAGGAAGAAACAAACATGTAGTCACCAATAGGATGAACTTTTGAGAGCATTAGGCAATATGGACATGGATGTTTTCCATAATCCATGCTCACTTTTCATTTAGGCTTTGGTACAAACATAAGTTTGACCTCTTCTTTCTGTGTGCAGAATATTACTGTGGTAAAATGTATATGTAGATCAGGTGACATGAGTATTTCTTCCACCATTTCTGAGAGCAATATTTTGAAGACGTATCAATTATTTTTGGAGGTAAAAATGGTGTACACTGTGTCTATAATTATAGAGATAATGCATGAATAGACCATACTGTAAAGAAATATTATAACTGGTTCTAACTTTAAATAATGGATTGAATTGATATCTGAAAATATACAGAAAATCTTACATTGATATACAATCCTTCATTCCAACCAGTAATATATATAATGGTTATATCAGCATTATGGTTTTTCATGAAGAATGTGTGAGTTTTGCTTCAAAAGTGATTATGGAAATCGGAAATAATGTGTTTGGAAAGAAGTCTCATGAAAAGACCAGTCAAGAAACCTGGAGGAATACATGTGTTTTGAAGCAGAAAGTGATTGAAAGTGAAACAAATGCCTATAAATTTGTGAACTTGTGGATCAAATATATATACTATGATGTGCGTAAACTGAAGAAATAGTAATGTACCACTGTTACATAAAAATGAACGTCAAAATACACATCATGTCCTCTCCCACAGGAATCTACTTGCATTGATGTTAAACTGGGTCAGTTATTGTAGAAATATTAGGATAATGCTGCAGTCTTGCTGGGCACAATCAGCAGCCACTTGTCAAAAGAAACTAACTTTATTTTTAGAACCACACATGCCAAACAAAACAGCCTCTCAGGAAAAAAACCTTCAGAGCCCCAACTGCCACCACTGGCTTCCCAAAACCTCTCCCTCCCACAGGAGCCTCTCTCCGCCTCCCACAATACTCCTGCTCTTGAGGGCGATTGGCTGGGTCATGTGGGCGGAGTCAAAAAAAGTCCCCCAATGAGCAGTTTTGTGGTCTGAAAGGGCAGGGAAACAGCCCATTGAGCATCACCGCAGAGGAGCCAATCAGCTAGGTGTTGCTGGGGCCGCTGTGAGCCAATCATCAGCCGGCAGCTGGAAGTTTGCTGGCAGCAGGAATTTTGCTGGGGCCCCTTCGGCTGTGGCTCTCAACATCTTCGCCTCTCTGTTTAAACAACACGCATGTGGCTTAGGGACCGTGCCTGCCTTATGTTGTCCAATACTACATATGGTCTTTACCCGTTAAGTTGGTACCATTGCAATTGGATCTTACCCGTCACTGACTACCCGTCCAGTATAGAGCCACACATGTGGAGAGGTCTTTGTACCAGCGGGGGTGGGTGAGGTTCTTTGCCTCACCTCTGTTGGCCCCCCAAATTTTAGCTGGACGGTCATGACACGCAGAAGGGAGGAAGATACACCAAGCCAATTGATGGCTCCTTTTGGAAAAATTGTACCACCGATGACATCATCAGCAAATATACCCCAACACTACCACAAGTCGCTGCACCAACAGAAAGTTCACAATGCATTTAGGTGAGTTCACAATGTGTCCAGGCAAGTTCTGCAAGCAGTACAGGGATGGCTATTGCAGAAGCTGTAGATTGGTATTATCTTTGATTTCACCTGCACTGGGATGAAGATAGGAACTCTGGCAATAATGTCTAAAGAAAAAAATTATGTAATATTCCAGAAGGCACTAAAACCAAAAAAAAAAAATATGTAACATTCCAGAAGGCACATCAAAAACCAAAGTGGCCCAAAAAGCAGTCATTGAGGATGAAGTCTCTCACTTTCCTCTGTAAGGTTCCTGACCTCCATAAAATGAGAATAGGGATTTATTGGGTCAAATGAGTTCTTCAAAACCCTGCAGAGTGTAGCCAATGGGTTATTGGGTTTTTTCATTACTCCAATTCACATCAAGAATCTATACTCCACAGACAGTAGGCCTCAAATTGGAGAAGCAGAGCAGTATTAAAGTCAGGGTTATTTGATCACTCCTGATTCACAGAATGGGTGTCCAGGCCACCCTGACTTTAGGCAAATGAGAGGAAAGGGAGATTATTTTGGACACTGTCTTGGGCTGTGCCCCTCAAGGAAACGTCAAGCCAGAGGTTATGATGAGTGTCTATATGGAAGAAGATGAGGGCCATTTGGGAGTGTTTTGGTTTTCATTGTGGTCATTTATGTGGCAGTAGGAAAAGATGACTGGGTCCACCAGGGCTTGAACTCTGGTGTGATTCCTCTTAGAGACTGAGTTCTGGAACTGACCTCAGAGAAGTATTGCCATGATTTGTGTTGGGATTTTAGGCGGCCACCCATGAAAGTCGCCCTTTGAAACTGAGATCTAGGCCTGGGGTGGCTTTCCACAGAGCACTGGGAATCTCAGACAGAATATCATATGATGTTATTTTGAAATACTTGCCAGACATAGTTGAGAGTCAAAACACACATGGACCTCACATTGTAGACCTCAATTGGCCTGGCTTCATGTGACTATTTGGCCACTCTTTGGAAAGCCTTGCCTGTGAGAGTTCTCCAGAACTTTCATTGAAATGAGCTTCCTCAACATTGAATGATTCCTGAAAGAATTGAAACCCACAATGCCTCCAACTTCATCCTTGTAAAATGGCTAGATAAATACCATGAAATTTTTGAAATTCACATGATGAGGTGGCACTGGAGAACCTTTGATGTCCTGTTGCTGATCATTAGTGTACCAGACAGTGCCTTGATTGATTGGGTATAATGAAAGTGGTGTAGAACAGAGATGCCGGTTAGATGGAGACTGCGGAGTAGTTGGCCCAGAGTTGTGGTGTGCAGGTGTGTGATAAAATATTTATGGTGGTGCCATGTGGATCTGCCATTGACTTCCAAATGGCTTTTAGCTAACATGGTGCACCCAGCAGACCCTTATGTGCAAAGGCATCTTGTTATATGGAGAGGTTTCAGGGAAATGTTCAGAATCAGGTTGCTATGGTCAAGGGGGCAAGCTATGTGGGATAGAAGCCGGGTTAGTGAGTTCTCCTGGAGACTCTGACCCAGCACATGTCACAGAACTCCCTCCAACACTGTGTCCCAGTTGAACTCCTTGTATTTCTTGAAGCAAATACCAAACTCCCAGTTCAACACCAAGAAACATCATGAAAATTGGAGGATGACTAAATGGCTTCACAGTCCACATGGTTAGACACTTTGGCCCACTGGCCTCTGTTTACCTACAAAGAGAGAATTCAGCACTGCTGCCTCAGGTTCATTGGAAAATAAGAAACCATGTTCTCCAAGTAACATAGATTCAGACCCAGCTTTGATGGTTTCACTACAAATGAAGACAAAGCTCCTGACAACAATATATATTTCAAGTGCCACACCTCAGAGGCAGATTCTCCAGAAGTCTTTTTTCCAGCAGAGCTCCATGGTTGTGGAGTGTTTACCCAATCCCTTACTTCTGGAAACTCCTCTACCTGCTCCCAGGTTGAGAACTCCTGAGAATTTTCCATTCCAGATATGTATTCACAGATTTTCTACCTCTTCTTCTCTAATTGTGTCTCACTTGGGGCAAAGGTAATGTCAAGGCATTGTTCTAGGTGAGAGTGGGAAGATTATTGTGTAGCACATATTTGCATACACATTGGATACATTATCCTATTTTCCATTTGCAATACTGAATTTCTGACACTAACCCATACCCTACTAGACTATGACTACTATCCTAAAATGATGGAGAAAAAGAAACCTAACAGAATAGAAATACAGGCCTTTTGTAGGAGGCATGGTGTATACTTGGATTTTCCTTTTCCTTTATCAAGGATATGTGTTATAAATCTAGTCAACTTTTCATTGTAATATTTCTCCATGAGTTTTCAAAGTTAACACATATGTAAATTCCTGTCTCCTTTTCTCTGTAGCCTCTTTAGAACATGTATATTTTTATGCATATATAGACTCCTACCTGGTAACACACGTAAATTCTTGTGATCTCACAAACTTTGGAATATACAAATTATGAGAATAGATCACTTCCCCTAAATACTGATGGAACTGAAAATTCAAACTATGGGTGAGCTTCCTAGTGAACAACATCATACATAAATCCATGTTCAGTAAAATGAATATTTTTAGATATGTGGATGATATATATTTCATTATAAATTTCGATTGGCATATATATTGCTACATTTTATTGTTGTGTGTGTGTGTGTGTGTGTGTGTGTGTGTCTTATTATACACTCCCTAAATTCATTCAAGTTCATGTATGCGATTTAAAATCAACATTTTACATGATTATCATCAGTCTGGCTGGGCACAATTCAGGAGCCAATTGTCAAAAGAAACAAACTTTATTTTTAGAACCACACAAGCCAAACAAAACAGCTTCTCAGGAAAAACCCTCAGAGCCCAACTGCCACCACAGTCTTCCCACAAGCCTCTCCCTCAACCACAAGCCTCCTCCTTTTGAGGCCAATTGGCTGGGTCACATGGGCGGAGCCAAAAAAGTCCACCAATGAGCAGCTCCATTGTCTGAAAGGGCAGGGAAACATCCCATTGAGCATCACCACAGAGGAGCCAATCAGCTAGATGTTGCTGGGGCCGCTGTGGAGCCAATCATCAGCCGGCAGCTGGAAGTTTGCTGGCAGCTGGAGGTTTCCTGGGGTCCCTTTGGCTGTGGCTCTCAACATCTCCCCGTCTCTGTTTAAACAACGAGCATGTGGCTTAGGGACCATGCCTGCCTTAGGTTGTGCAGTAGTACATATGGTATTTACTGGAGACCCTTGGCTGTGGCTATCAACAGGATTTGTATGTACCATTCACTGAAGTTAGTTTTCAGTACTAGGAAACAAATATGTATTTCAGGTGGATAAATATTTCTGAGAAAAATCTTGTGAAAAGTTGATTATAAATCCACATACTTGAACATAAATGAATTTAAGGAGTGTAAATAAGATACATATATTTCATATTTTGAAAAATCTGGAGAGAGAGAGTGTGTGTGTGTGTGTGTGTGTATACACACACAGACACATACAGATATTAAAATGTAGCAACATATATGCAAATCTAAATTCACTATGAAATATACATCAATCACAGATCCAAAAATATTCAATTTTCTTAACAGGGATTTATGTATAATGTTTTTCTACTAGGAAGCTCACCCATTATTTGAATTATCAGTTCCAACAGCGTTTAGGAGGAGTGATGTCTTCTCACAAATTGTATCTCCCAAGTCAGTCACCTCACAAGAATGTAGGTGTGACACCAGGTAGGATTTGATATGTGCATATAAAAATACATGTGCTGAATAGGCTACAGACAAAGGGAGACAGGAATTCACATATTTGTTAACTTTAAAAACACATGGAGATCTATTTCAATTAAAAATAGACTGGATTTATAACACCTGACATTTATCATGCAAAAGGCAAGATCAATTATACACCATGCCTCCTCTGAACTGCTTGTATTTCAATTCTGTTTGTGTACTTTTCTGCATGATATTAGAATTAGTAGTCAGAGTCTAGTAGGGTATGGGTTCGTGTCAGGGATTCAGTATTTCGAATGGAAAATTGGAAAATGAATCCAATGTGTATGCAAATACGTGCTACACACAAAAAATTCCCACTTTCATTCAGAACAATGGCTTGAAATAACCACGCTACATGTAAGAAACAATTAGAGGAGAAGAGTTAGAAAATCTGTGAATACATACGTAGAATGGAAAATGCTCAGTAGTTCACAACCTTTGAGGTGGAAGAGACGTTTCCAAACCTTAGGGACAGGGTAAAACTCCACAAACATGCATCTCTGCTGGCCTAAACACTTCTGGAGATACTGACAATGAGGTTGGGTACTTGAAATATATGTTGTTTTCAGAAGCTTTAGCTTCCTTTGTAGTGAGACCATCAAACTTGGGTCTGCATTTTTGGGACCTAGAGGACATGAATTCTTATTGTCCAATGAACATGAGGCAGCAGTGCTGAATTCACTCTTTGTAACTAAACTGTGGCCAATGGGGGATAAGTGTCTCCCCGTCTGGACTTTGAAATCATTTGGTCATCCTCCACTTTTCGTGGTGTTTCTTGCTGCTGCAGTGGGTGTTTTGTATTTGGTTCATGACATACAAGGAGTTAAACTGGGACACAATGCTGGAGGGAGTCCTGTAACGTATGGTGTGTCAGGGTCTGCAGGAGAATGCACCAACCAGGCTTCTATCCCCCATTGCTTGCCCCCTTTACCATAGGAACTTGATTCTGAACATTGCCCTGAAAACTCTCCATGTAACATGATGCCTTTACATACAAAGTTCTGCTAGCTGCACCATGTCAGTCACAAGCCATTTGGAAGCCAATGTAAGATCCACATGACCCCACCACAGATGTATTGTCACACACCTGCACACAACTGCTCTCGGCCTGCCATAAATACTGCTCTGCTTCTCCAATTTGAGGCCTACTTACTGTCAGGTATAGATTCTTTATGTGATTTGGCATCATGAGACAACCCAAGCAGTTCTGCAGGACTTTGAAGAACTCATTTGATCCAAAGGATCCCTATTCTCACTTGATGGAGGTCAGGAACCAAACAGAAGAAGGCAAGAGACTTCATCCACAATGACAGATTTTTTGCCATTTTGGTTTTGGATGCACACATGGGATCTTCTTTAGATCTATCAGGAGCTGAGAATCTTAGCCACAGCCTCAAACAGGGCCTAGTGTCTGACTAAGACACATCCCTTTCCAGAGCATTTAAGCAAAGAGCCACAGGTGATGCCCATTCATTTCCATTTGAAAACTGTTTCTTCATGCTTCACAAAGGCGTGGCCTGAGGCAAAGAACTTCCTGACATTCAAGGCAACAGAAACATAGATAAGCAAATGGAGCCAAGCAGGGTTTCTCCACTGAGACTTTACTGGTCACACTGATATCTGAGTTTTCTGAGATGTTCCCATTCCCTTCAGCTATCAAGGACATGGCCATGTCACAGAGTTTGGAGGTGGTACATATCTTGGACAATAAACCATGATACTATTCTGGAGAGTAGCCAGAATTCAGGAAGAAAACAGCAACTTAGGAAGTTAGTAGGTGTTTCCCATCCATAAGGCAAGCAACAGTCCATTAATCAATTGTGCAGGATGAATGCTGTGAAGCTTTCTACTAGACAGGACACCTCCATTGATGCATTCTCGTTTCTAATGTCTAAAACCACGGACACAGTGGCTACACAGACATAGAAACACTCGCCTTGTCTATAGACTTACTAGAAACAGTCGACTCCAAACCAAACCAACCACCTTTCCTACCTATTCTCAGAACATGAAACAAAACCGCAAACTCACACCCACAACCAAAAAGGCACCTCCTTCCCAAAAATAGGTCTTTAACTATCTGGAGTGTCCTCTGACTGGTGGGCCATACTATGTTCCACTCGAAATGGCCTGTCTGGTCTCAGATCTTGTCTCCTTGGCCAACTCTGTTATTCTGTGAGGAGCCTGCTGTTAGCCACAACCTGCTGTCTCAAGAAAGGCCCCTCTTCAGAGCTCTACTGGCATTTGGCCATCCTCACATCAGTAGGTACCAAGAAGGCCTGACTCTGTACTTGGTAAATCCAAACAAGTGAGCCCACTGGGACTGGGACTGGGACTGGCTCTTGGTGCCTGGCTTCTTGCATCCCAATTTCAGAGAGTTCCATCACCAAGGAAATGAGGTATGTCACTTTCTTTGCAACTGAATGAGGTCACTGCCTTGGCAACAACTTTGTCCTAAGACTTGCTTCCAATGGTTCCATGAGTTGGAGGGTGCCCCTACTTCCTGTGACAATTTGACTAGTTAGAATGGTATATCAAAATAGACACCATGGAACAGCTCTACACGCAGGCCTGGTTAGGTTCATCTTCTCTACATTAAGAAGAGAGAGTCTGATGCATACACATCCCTTCATCCTGTCCAGGTTGTTTGCCATGGAAGATGGCTTTTGCTCATGCAGGTCCTTCATAGCTGCCTACATCTTCTCCAGGGATCATTTCTGCATCGAACTTTGAGGTTCTCAGCAGTTGGAAGATAACCTACATCCCTAATTGAAAGAATAGCCCTGTCCCTGCTCTTTTGTAATGTTAGATTGAGGCAACAGTGTATGGTTAGGGTTAATAACACGTTCGATTTGGGTTAGGAATCATTCTGTGGGATGAATAAGGTTATTGGGAACCTGCAATATATAGAAATATAGTGGTTAAATATAAGTAAGAAAACAGAAATCTAGGTAAGATTTGAAGCTCAGAAGTGCATTTGGCAATAGATTGGGACACGTAGCTTTGAATTATGTTCTGCATACATGTTTCAGAAAAATCGATATACAATGGCATAGGACCTTGTATTTCAGATGATTGAATGTAGTAGAGTACATCCACTCAAAAAGGGATAGTCGATAGGATCAGGAAGATAGTCAGTATGTTTCGGAAGAAGATAGAGTATAGGATTTGGACCAAAGTTCATTAGCAATAGGGTTTCGGTTAGAGAGTGAATGTCAATGTCAGCACATGTGAAGGGTCAGTCACAATGTTGAACTGGAAAAAATATGTAGGAAAGTAGATATCAATAGAGACATTAGGAAATCAGGCAAAGTATAAAGTGAGTGAAAAAACTAGACATTTCCAATAGTTTTGAGGTTGAATATATAATCTTAGGAAGAAACAAAAATGTGGTCACCAATAGGATTGACATTTGAGAGCATTAGGCAACCTGGATATGGATGTTTTTAGTAATCCATGTTCAGTTTCCATTTAGGCTTTGGTACAATCATACGTGTGACTTTTGCATTTTGTGTCCAGAATATTACTATGATAACATGCATATGTAGATCAGGTGACATGAGTATTTCTTCCACCATTTCTGGGAGCAATATTTAGAAGACTAATAAATTAGTATTGGGGGTACTAAGAGGTGTACCCTGTGTCTATGAATATAGAGATAATGCATGAATAGACAATATAGTGAATAAATAATATAACTGGTTCCACTTTAAATAATGGAATAAACTGATATAAAAGAATATATAAAAAATACTATATTGTTATAAAATCATTCATTCCAACCAGTTATACATCTAGTGGTGATATTATAGTTATGGTTTATCATGAAGTGAGTGTCAGTTTTGCTTCAAAAGTGATAAAAAAAATCAAAAATAATATATTTCGAAAGAAGTCTCATTATAAGACCAGTCAAGAAACCTGGAAGAATCCATGTGTTCTGAAGCAGGAAGTGATTGAAAGTGAAACAAATGCCTATAAGTTTGCTAACTTGTGGATGAAATATATATCCTATGATGTGCATAAATTGAAGAAATAGTAATGTACCAGTGTTGAATTAAAATGAATTTCAAAATACACATCATGTCACATAGGAATGTACTTGCATTGATGTTAAACTGGGTCAGTTACTGTAGAATTATTAGTATTTGTATGCAACATTAACTGAAGTTAGTTTTCAGTACTGGAAACAATATGTATTTCAGGTGGATGAATATTTCTGAGAATGATCTTGTGAAAAGTTGATTATAAATCCATATACATGAACATGAATGAATTTAGGGAGTGTATATAAGACACATATATTTCATATTTTGAAAAATCTGGAGAGTGTATGTATATTTTTATATATATATATACAAAAAAACACACACAGACAATAAATTAGCAATCAAATTTATCATGAAATATATATCCTCCACAGATGCAAAATTATTTCTTTTAGAACATGTATTTATGTATAATGTTGTTCTTCTAGGAAACACACCCCTAGGTTAAATTTTCAGTTCCAACAGAGTTTAACAGGAGTGATCACTTCTCACAAATTGTATTTGCCAAATTAGCCACCTCACAAAATGTAGGTGTGATACCAGGTAGTGTTCTATATGTGCATTTAAAAATACATGTGCTGAATAGGCTACAGAGAATGGGAGATAGGTATTCACATATTTGTTAACATTAAAAACACATGGAGAACTATTTCAATTAAAAATTGACTAGATTTATAACACCTACAATTAATCATGCAAAAAACAAGTCCAACTATACACTATGATTCCTCTGAACTGCTTGTATTCCTATTCTGTTTGTGTTATTTTTCTCCATCATATTAGGAGTAGTAGTCAGAGTCTATTAGGGTATGCTTTAGTGTCAAGGATTCAGTATTTCGAATGGAAATATGGAAAATGACTCTAATTGGTATGCAAATATGTGCTACACAAAAATGTTCACACTCTCATCCAGAAGATTGCCTTGACATTACCTTAGTTCCAAGTAAGATACAATAAAGGAGAAAAGTTAGAAAATCTGTAAATACATATCAGGAATAAAAAATGCTCAGGAGTTCACAAACTTGTAGGTGGTAGAGGAGTTTCCAAAAGTAAGGGACAGGGTAAACACTCCACAAACATTGAGCTCTGCTTGTGTAAAGACTTCTTGAGAAACTCTCTGAGGTTGGGCTCTTAAAATACATGTTGTTGTCAGGAGCTTTAGCTTCCTTTGTTGTGTGACCATCAAATCTGGGTGTGCAAATATGTGACCTGAAGGACATTGTTTCTAATTTTCCAATGAAAATGAGGCAGCAGTGCTGAATACTCTTTTTGTAGTTAAACTATGGCCACTGGGGTGTAAGAGTCTCCCCGGGTTGACTGTGAAGCCATTTGGTCATGCTCCAATTTTCGTGGTGTTACTCCTTGGTGCACTGGGAGTTTGGTATTTGCTTCATGAAATACAAGGAGTTCAACTGGGGCACAGTGCTGGAGGGAGTTCTGTCACGTGTGGAGGGACACAGTCTGCATGAGAATGCACCAACCAGGATTCTGTCCCACATAGGTTGCCCCTTTGTCCATAGCAACCTGATTCTGAACATTGCCCAGAAACCTATCCATATAACAAGATGCCTTTACATATAAGGGTCTGCTGGCTGTACCCTGTCAGTCACAAGGCAATTGGAAGCCAATGGCAGATCCACATGCCCCAACACACATGTTTTATCACACACCTTCACACCTATGCTCTAGTCCCACTAATGAACAGGCTCCAACATACTGGCATCACTGTTCTACACAATTTTCATGAAACCCAGTCAGTCAAGGCACAGTGAGATACACTCATGATCAGCAACAGGACATCCAAAAGTTTTCCAGTGCCACCTGGTTATGGGAATTTCAAAAGTTTCATGGTATTTATCAAGCCATTTTTTGAGGATAAAGTTGGAGGCTCTGTGGGTTTCAATTCATTCAGGAACCATTAAATGTTGAAGAAGCTCATTTCAATGAAAGATCTTGAGAACACTCACAGGCAAGTCTTCCCAAAGAGTGGCCAAAAGGTCACATGAAGTCAGGCCCATTGAGGTCTACAATGTGAGGTCCATGTGTGTTTTGACTCTCAACTGTGGCTTTAAAGAATTTCAGAATAAAATCATGTGATATCCAGGCTGAGATTCCCAGTGCTCTGGGCAAAGCCACCCTGCACCTAGATCTCCCTGCACCACAATTAATACCTGAGATCTAGGTTGCATGGCCTAGTAAAATCCAAACACAATTCATGACAATACTTCTCTGATGTCACTTCCAGAATTCAGTCTCTAAGGAGAATCATACCAGAGTTCAAGCCCAGGTGGACCCAGTCATCTGTTCCAAGCGCCAAACAAATTACCACAATTCAAAACAAAATGCTCCCACATGCCCCTTATCTTCTTCAATTTGAGGCCAAATGACTGTGGGGTTTAGATTCTTTATGTAAATTGGATTCATGTGAAAACCCAAGCACCTATGGGCTAAACTCTGCAGGGCTTTAAAGAACTCATTTGACCCAAATGATGCCTATTTTCACTTGATGGATGTCAGGGCCATTAGAGAGGAAGGTGAGAGTCTTCATCCACAATAACTGGTCTTTTGGCCATTTTGGTTTTGGATGCACCCATGGGATCTTTCTTTAGATCCATCAGGTGCTGAGAATCTAAGCCACAGCCTCACACAGGGCCAAGAGGCTGATTCAGACACATCTCTTTCCAAAGCAATTAAGCAAAGAGCAAAACACACACAGACATTATAAAGTGGCAATATATATGCCAATTGAAATTCATGATGAAATATATATCGTCCACAGATCCAAAAATATTAATTTTACTGAACATGGATTTATGAATAATGTTGTTCAACTAGAAAGGTTACCCTTAGGCTGAATTTTATGATCCAATAGCGTTTAGGAGGAGTGATCTCTTGTCATAATTTGTATCTGCCATGTCAGCCACCTCGCAAGAATGTATATGTGATACCAGGTAGGATTCAATATGTTTATATAAAAATACATGTGATGAATAGGCTACAGAGAAAAGGATACAGGAATTCACATATTTATTAACTTTAAAAACACAAGGAGAACTATTTCAATTAAAAATTAACTAGATTTATAACACCTACCCTACATAATGCAAAAGGCAAGTCCAACTATACACCATGCCTCTTCTGAACTGCTTGTATTTCTATTGTGTTTGTATGCACTGTGGGTTTCAAGAACCATTAAATGTTGAGGAAGCTCATTTCAATGAAACTCTGGAGAACTCTCATAGGCAAGGCTTCCCAAAGAGTGACCAAAAGGTTAGATATAGCCAGGCCCATTGAGGTCTACAATGTGAGGTCCATGTGTGTTTTGACTCTCAACTATGGCTACCAAGTCTTTAAGAATAAAATCATGGGATATCTTTGCTGAAATTCCCAGTGCTCTGTGGAAAGCCACCCTCGGCCTTGGTCTTAGTTTCCAAGGGCGACTCTCATGCTTGACCTCTTAAAATATCACCACAATTCATGGCAATACTTCTTTGAGTTCAGTTCCAGAAGTCAGTCTCTAAGGGGAATCACACAAGAATTCAAGCCCAGGTGGACCCAGTCATCTCTTCCAACTGTCACACAAATGACCACAATTAATACCAAAACACTCTCACATGGCCCTCCTCTTCTTCTATAAAGGCACTCATCATAACATCTGGCTGGAGGTTTCCATGAGGGGCACAGCCCAAGACAGTGTCCCAAATAAGCTCCCTTGCCACTCATTTGCCTAAATTCAGGGTGGCTTGGACACTTTTCTTGTGCACCAGGAGTGATCTGAAAGGGTAAAATAAATTGAAATTAAAGTGTAAAAGTTGAAGTGTAAAAGACCGGGTTTTGTAAAGTTTCTAAGCTGCAAGGCCTGAGTTAAAATGTAAAGGACCAGGTATTGTTAAGTTCCTATGCTACATGCAAAACCTGAAATTCCTGTAGCTTGTAGTAAAATTCCGGACTGCCCAGTAAATATTCCCCCTGACCGCCTGGTTGTTTAATAACCTAGGACCCTGTGTGGCCTGGCACATAGGCATCGCAAGGCCTAAACCAATCTGTTTGAATGTGTACCTCGCTTTAGAACTCACCTGTCACTCCCGCCTGACCTGTTCCTGCCAATGAATGAACTAATCATGTTTAGGAATTGTTGTTTGATTTTTCTGCGGTGTATGTTGATTTCTTAAAGGAGACTGTGATATATGTAAAGTCCCGCCCTCCCCAAAAAGTGTACTTAAGCACTGCTCAACCCCTGCTCGGGGCTCTGGGCTGCTCTCCCTTCTTGAGTGAGCACGTAGCCCCAGCATGCTGGATTGGATCCTCAATGAACGCCTTTTTCTGTTGCATGAGCCGCGTTCTCTTGGTGGTCTCTTCCTCCGACGTTCACCGGACCCTTACATTTGGTGCGTTGGCCAGGAATCACGCAGCATAGGACAAGGACACACCAACAGACCCCTCTGGAGGTAAGTAAGGCGCTTCTTTTCATTTTTCCTTGTGATAACTCAGAGCTTTTTGTTCAGGTTCCATTTTTCCGTTTTTGGTTTGGGTTGGCAGAGTGGCTTCCAGCGGAGAATGTAAGTTCCCCCTGTCAGTGGTGGACAAACGTGTCCTAAAGCCACAGGCCATGTCCTTGCAAGGGATGCCTTGGAGGACTCGGGGAGTGACGGATGTGCTCTCATTAGGTGAGGAGGGACGAATGAGCCCACATTAGGTGACTCTGCTGGCAACCCATCATATCTTGCTGACTACTTTTTTCTCTCAGGTTGAATTCACTGTCTGTCTTTGTGGTCTAACCCATCAGGTTTTGACAGTTACTAGGTTCTAATCTTTACTTCTGAACTCGTGTTAAATGTTAACTGTGTGTACATGTTTGTGTCACGTTTGTATTGTCCTTGTCTCTGTTTGAGAAACTCTCATTATGGGACAAAGCCATTCCATGCCTCTTTCCTTGAAGCCATTCCTGGTCCCTGCCTCCAATCCGACCCCTTCACCCAGGATCCTATCACTCAAACCTTCTACTCCTCCCCCTCTTCCCTCCATTCTCTCTGAGTCACAAGATTGTAGATCTTGGGGTTGTGAACAAACGGGAGCTGCATGATGGTCTTTGTGTGTCATTTTATCTGTGTTTCTGTTAAATGTGATGGCATTGTTTGGTCCGATGCAGAGTCCCGAGTTCCAACCTGCATTACATATGTGGAAGTTACTTTAGCTAAATTTTAAACTAATGCTTCTCCTGTGAGGGACCAAAAGTCAATAGAACCGCCAGTTTTTCTGTTCTCACATTTTCACCTCTCTTAGCTGTGCTTTAAAGAACTTTGATAAACTTTACTCCCCTTTGTTAAGCAACATTACGGAAGCAGTGATTTCTTTTCTTCCCGTAGTTGGATTGAGCATGCCCACTGCAGAGGGAAATGTCTGGGGTCTAAGAACTTTGATATCTCGCTTAAACTTTTCTCAAAACCCTGTTCTCATTATTAAATTGGCATTAATTGGCTTTGGGATGGGAACCAAGGCTTCAGTCATAAATTTTGACACCCCAGAGGGGACTTTAAATAAACCCCACTCTGCCCTCTTGGGGAAGCCTAGCACTCAAAACAACTGAAGCAGAGAATGAAATTTTTGGGAGCTGACTACTGCAAAGTTGGGAGACATAGAATATGCCTGGTGCCTGGGGTCAAAGCAAACCAGAGGAACTAATCCTGTAAGTAAATGGTGAGGCTAAGGGACTCCCAGCAGCTGCCAGATCCATTTTGCTGTGGGGAACTCCCTTATTCCTTACGTGCACTTTAAGGATTTCTCCACCTCTGTTTACTTAACAAAAGGGACAATGAATGCATTAATATGTTGATATTATAGATTGTTTCTTGGGGATGATCTAGGGTGAATGTGTATCTAGAAATGATTTTTTTTATTTTAACCATCTGGTATCTAAATGGGTTTCTAAAGCATTGCACTATCTTACACTTAAAAGTTGGGTTTAAACAATTGTTTAGTTTGATTTCAGGTAGTTCATGCTAGGAAACTTAAATACTTAGGGTAAAAAAAAAATAAAGAGTTTTAATTTTGAACTAGACAGCCTGAAAAAATTTCACTAGATATATCAGTGCATTAACTTGGGAAGAGATAATAAATTATGATATGGTATCTATTCCCATCAGTGTGTAAGATTTTAAAAAATGGTACTAAATTAAAACGTTGGTCTGGCTTATTGAAATGACATTAATTAGCAACAGTCTTGGAAATTTTTAAAACTTAATTTCGGATACACATGGTAGCATGTGGTTCTTTTAAAAAATTTTTCAGCCAATTTAATTTAACTTAATACTATTAGAAACTTCATAACAAAGAAAGGGGCTTAATGATCCTATAGAAACTTCTTCTGATGGTGGCATTAATATTATCAAAAAATGATCCTATTTTCAGTTTTGTGTGAGCAAGTTTTTCTAGTGTAGAAAAATCTAAAGAAATAAAATTTTGAGAATTACATCTTAAACTTGCATCAAAATTTTCAACATCCAAACCTGGAAATTATGACTTATAGATAAATGCCTTAGGCGTGAGGTTTCTTCTCAGAATTCCAGTCTTTCCAGTTTTCCAGACCTCAGCCAGGACTTACTTTGATATGCAAATAAAAGAAGCCTGCAGCACTCAGCAGGAGACAGATAAAAAGAGTAAATGTGTCTTTTTACCTGAACTCAAACTAGACCTAACCAAAAAAGTATATAATATGGTATTTACTAATTACTGGCCAGTCATCATTTTTAGGACTCTTGCTTTTCTTAGATTCTGTAATTTTTTTTTTGAGCTCATGATCTTGATTCTGCTGATGGGTTAATGTTTTCTGATCAGTTCTATTTTTGATCGACTCTGGAGTTTTCAGCATTGCAATGGAGATTTCACCTGAAAAAAGCTACAAGGCCTTTACTATTGTGTTATGTGTTACATTTGTGTTACGTGTTGTATGTTGGTATGTCTGTATGTGTGTATGTCCATATATCATGCAGGGATATGACAATTGACAGATGAGGAGCGCTCATGAAAAATTTAAAAATGTATCCAAATGTCTTTGATTCACGTGATTCATATGTTTTAATTCAAATTGGGTAAACAGATAAAAATAAAGATGTCTTTAAAATTAGGCCAATAAGTTTTCTAGGTTTTCAAAAAGGCCCTAATAAAATGTAGATGTCTATAAAATAATCTGCTTAAATTCAGAAATTGAAAAGCATTGTATTGAAATGTGAACAGAAAGAGGTTAGTAGATGGAAAAGAGAAACTAAAAGGTTCTAGATATAGATATAATAGAGGAAAAACGTGTTTCTGGATAAGAGAGTCTATATGATTAAGTAATTAAAAGGGTTTAAGTAAATAATAAAAAAAGGTGTGTGTAACTTGGTTATATGTGTAAGTTTTGAGCAAGTAATCTTAAAAAATTAAACAGCTGGTAAAACAAGTACTGTTTTTATAAAATTGTGCCATGTTATTTCTTTAAAATCTAAACTTGTTTAATACAAAAACATCAATGTAATTGTGGTGTTAATGTGTTCATATCTTCCAGGTATACAAGTCTGTAAGGTAGAAGCTTGCAAAGACCATTGTATCAAGCTGGTGTTCTAAGGTTGTATGGTAATTCTAGGCTTAAAAGAAAAACATGTTGGAGTGTTGGAGATTTATGTATATCATTTGTGTTCTATAATTGGACTTGTTATCAATAAGATATGTACAGTTCCATGTTACTTTTTACACTGAGATACAATCTAAAAGTATTTTTAACTTAATGAGAGCCAAATCTGTGAAGGTTTTATTGTAAACTCAAAGGTAATGCCCATTCATTTCCATGTGAAAACTGTTTTCTTCAGGCTTCACAAAGGGGTGGCCTGAGACAAAGACTTTCCTGATATTCAGGGCAACATAACAATAGGTAATCAAAAGGCCCAAAGCAGGGTTTCTCCACTGAGACTTTACTGGCTACACTGATATCTGAGTTTTCTGAGATGCTTGCCATTCCCTTCAGCTACCAGTACATGGCCATGTCACAGAGCTTGGAAGTGGTACATATATTTGACACAAAATCATGAGCCTATTCTGGAGAGTGGCCAGAATTCAGGAAGAAAACAGGAACGTAGGAAGATAGTTGGTGTTGCCCATTGATAAGGCAAGCCACACTCCATTTATAAATTGTGCCGGATGAATGCTGGGAAGTTTTCTCCTTGAGAGGATACACCCATTGAGGCATTATCTTTTCTAATGTCTACAACCACGAAAACAGTGGGATACACAGACCTAAAAACACTCGCCTTGTCAAAGGACTAACTAGAAACAGTCCACTCCAAACCAAACACACCCCCTTTCCTAACTATTCTCAGAACAAAAGAAAAAACCACAAACCCACACCCACAACCACAAAGGCACCTCCTTCTCCCAAGTGGGTCTGGAACTATCCAGAGTGTCCTCTGACTGGAGGGCCATACTATGTTCCCCAGAAATGGTCTGTCCTGTCTCAGATCTGGACTCCTTGGTCAACTCTGTGAAGTTGTCAGGAGCCAGCAGTGAGCCTCTATCTGTTTTCTCCGGAAGGGCCCCTCTTCAGAATTTTTCTGGAATTTGGCCATTCTCACATAAGTAGGTACCACAAAAGACTGACTCTGTCCTTGGAAAATCCAAACAAGTAAGAACACTGGAACTGGTGCTGGGACTGGGCCTGGGTGCCTAGATTCCTGGAACCCAAATTTGGAGAGTTCCATCAACAAGGATGTGAGGTGAGGTCACTTCCTTTAGTAACTGAGTGAGGTCACTGCCTTGGCAACCAACTTGTCCTAACATTTGCTTCCTAAGGTCTCATAACATGGAGGATGTCCCTACTTCCTGTGACACTTTCACAAGTTAGAATGGTAAAGAAACAATAGTCACCTCTGAACAGCTCTCCACACAGGCCTCTCCTCTACATTAAGAAGAGAGAATCTGATTCAGACACAACCCTTCATCCTGACCAGGCTGTTTGCCATGGAAGATGCCTTTTGCTCTCTCAGATCCTTCATAGCTGCCTACATCTTCTCCAGGGTTCATTTCTGCATGGAACTTTGAAGTTTTCAGCAGGTGGAAGATCCCCTGCATTCCTGTATTGTAAGACCAAATCTTTCCCTGCTTTTCTGAACACTTAGATTGAGGGAACAGTGTATGGTTAGGGTTAACAATATGTTCAATTAAAACCAAAATACTCCCACATGGCCCTCATATTCTTCCATGTAGACATTCATCATAACCTCTGGCTGGAGGTTTCCATAAGGGGCGCAGCCCAAGACAGTGTCCAAAATAAGTTCCCTTGCCCCTCATTTTCCTAAAGTCAGGGTTTCCTGGACACCCTTCCTGTAAACCAGGATTGATCAAATAGGCCTGCCAGTAATACTGCTCTGTTTCTTCATTTTGAAGCCTACTGACTGTGAGGTATAGATTCTTTATGTGATTTGGAGTCATGTGAGAACCCAAGCACTGCTGCAGGGCTTTGAAGAACTCATTTGTCTCAAAGGATCCCTATACTTACTTAATGGAGGTCAGGAACCTAACAGAGGAAGCAAGAGACTTCATCCACAATGACTGATCTTTTTGCCATTTTGGTTTTGGATGCACACATGGGATCTTTCTTTAGATCCATCAGGTGCTGATAATCAAAGCCACAGCCTCTCTCAGAGCCGAAAGGATGATTCAGACACATCCCTTTCCAAAGCAATTAAGCAAAGAGCCACAGGTGATGCTCATTCATTTCCAATTGAAAGCACTTTTCTTCAGGCTTCACAAACTGGTGGCCTGAGGAAAAGACCTTCCTGACATTCAGGTCAACAGAACAGTAGGTAAGCAAAAGGCACAAAGCAGGGTTTCTCTACTGAGACTTTACTGGTCACACTGATATCCGAGTTTTCAGAGATGCTCCCAATTCCCTTCATCTATCCAGTACATGGCCATGTCACAGAACTCGACGGAGGTCCATATCTTGAACAAAAAAACATGAGCCTATTCCGGAGAGTGGCCAGAATTCAGGAAGAAAACAGGAACTAAGGAAAGAAGTAGGTGTTGTCTACAACCACGAAAACAGTGGGATACACAGACCTAAAAACACTCGCCTTGTCAAATGACTTACTAAAAACAGTCCACTCCAAACCAAACATACTGCCTTTCCTACCTATTCTCAGAACATGATAAAAAAACACAAATTCACACCCACACCCACAAAGGCACCTCCTTCCCCCAAGTAGGTCTGTGACTATCCAGAGTGTCCTCAGACTGATGGGCCTTACTCTGCTCCCTCGAAATGGACTGTCCTGTCTCAGATCAGGTCTCCTTTACCAACTCTGTAAAGTTTTCAGCATCAATCAGTGAGTCACTACCTGCTTTCTCAGGAAAGGCCCCTCTTCAGAGCTTTCCTGGCATTTAGCCATCCACACATCAGTATGTACCAAAAAGACTGACTCTGTCCTTGGTAAATCCAAACAAGTGAACCCACTGGGACTGGGACTGGGACTGGCTCTGAGTGCCTGGCTTCCTGGATCCCAAGTTCAGAGAGTTCCATCACCAAGGAAGTGAGGTAGGTCACTTCCTTCAGGAACTGAATGAGGTCACTACCTTGGTAACCACTTTATCCTAACATTTGCTTCCAAGGGTCCCACGAGAGAGAGGCTTCCCCTACTTCCTGTGTCACATTCACAAGATAGAATGGTATATCAACCATAGGCACATGTTAACAGCTCTCCACACAGACCTGGTTTGGTCCATCTTCTCTATTTTAAGAAAAGAGAGGCTTATTCAGACACATCGCTTCATCCTGACCAGGTATTTTACCAAGGAAGATTACTGTTGCTCTCTCAGGTCCTTCATAGCTGCCTACATCTTCTTCAGGGTTTATTTCTGCATGGAACTTGAGGTTCTCAACAGGTGGAAGATCCCCTACCTACCTGTATTATAACACCAACTCTGTCCCTGGTCTTTGTAAAGTTAAATTGAGGGAACAGTGCATGGTTAGGGTTAATAACATGTTCAATTTGGGTTAGGAATCATTCTGCGAGATGAATAATGGTATTGGGGACCTCCGATATTTACAAGCATATATAGGTGTAATATAAGTATGAATACAGAAATCTAGGAAAGATTTGAAACCCAGATGAACACTGGGCCCTTGATTGGGATACTTAGCTTTGAATTATTTCCGCAAAGTTGTCTCAAATAAATCGTTATACAATGGCATAGGACCTTGTACCTTGGATGACTGAATGAGGAAGAGATCCTCCAGACAAAAAGGGATAGTTCCAAAAGTTATTTAGATATAGGGTTTTGGTTAGAGAGTGAATGCAAATGTCAGCATATGTGAAGAGTCAGTCACAGTGATGAACTTGGGAAAATGTGTAGGAAAGCAGATATCAATAGAGACATTAGGAAATCAGGGAAAGTACAAAGTGAGTAATAGGATAAGACGTTTTTAACAGGGTTGAGTTTGAATATATAATCTTAGGAAGAAACAAATATGTAGTCACCAATAGGAATGATATTTGAGATCATTAGTTAATCAGGACATGGATGTTGTTAGTAATACATGCTCACATTAAATTTAGGCTTTGGTACAATCATAAGGGTGTCCGTTGCATTTTTTGTCAGGAATATTACTGTGATGAAATGTAAATGTATATCAGGTGACTACAGTATTTCTTCAAACATTTCTGAAAGCAACATTTTAAGACTTATAAATTAGTATTGGGGACACAAGTACGTGTACCCTGTGCCTATGATTATAAAGATGATGCCTTAATAGACCATACTGTAAATAAATAATATAACTTGATCAAACTTTAAATAATGGATTGAATTGATATCTGAAAATATATAGGAAATCTTATATTGATATACATAAGTTCATTCTAACCAGTTATACATCTAATGGTAATTTTAGCATTATGGTTTATCATGAAGAGTGTGGGAGTTTTGCTTCAAAAATGATTATGGAAATCGAAAATAATGTGTTTGGAAATAATCTCATGAAAAGTACAGTCAAGAAACATGGAGGAATACATATATTCTGAAGCAGGAAGTAATTGCAAGTGAACCAAATGCGTACAGATTTGTTAACTTGTGGATGAAAAGTATTATCTTATAATGTCCATAAACTGAAGAAATAGTAATGTACCAGTGTTGAATAAAAATGAACTTCAAAATACACATCATGTCCCATAGGATTTTACTTGCATTGATGTTAAACTGGGTCAGTTACTGTACAAATATTAGGATTTGTAAGCACCTTTCACCGAAGTTAGTTTTCAGTACTGGGAAATAAATATGTATTTCATGTGGATGAATATTTCTGAGAATAATTTTGTGAAAATTTGATTATAAATCCACATATAGGAACATGAGTTAAATTAGTGAGTGTAAAATAAGACACATATATTTCATATTTTGAATAATCTGGAGAAAAAAAAAAAAATATATATATATATATATATATATATATATATATATATATATAAAGATACAAACACAGACATTAAAATGTAGTAATATGTATGCCAATCAAAATTCATCATGAAATATATATCATCCTCATATCCAAAACTATTCTTTTTACTGAGCATGGATTTATGTATAATGCTGTTCATCTAGGAAATTCACCCATATGTTGAATTTTCAGTTCCATCAGTATTTAGGGGGAGTGATCTCTTCTCACAATTTGTATCTTCCTAAAACAGCAAGCTCACAAGAATGTACGTGTGATACCAGGTAGGATACTAAATATGCATAATAAATTTCATGAGATGAATAGGGTACAGAGAAAGGGAGACAGAAATGTACATATGTGTTAACTTTAAAAACTCATGGAGAAGTATTACAATGAAAAGTTGACTAGATTTATAACACATTCACTTGATAAAGCAGAAGGCAAGTCCTAGTATACACCATGCCTCCTATGAACGGCCTGTATTTCTATTCTGTTAGGTTTCTTTTTCTACATCATATTAAGATTAGTAGTCAGAGTCTAGTAGGGTATGGGTTAGTGACAGGGATTCAGTATTTCTAATGGAAAATAGGAAAATGAATCTAATGTGTATGCAAATATTTGCTAGACAAAAATCTTCCCACTGTCCTCCAAAACAATGCCTTGATATTTCCTTCGCCACAAGTAATACACAATTAGTGGAGAAGAGTTTGAAAGTCTGTGAATATATATCTGGAAAAGAAAATGCTCAGGAGTTCACAACCTTGGAGGTGGTAGTGGAATTTCCAAAAGTAAGGTACAGGGTAAACACTCCACAAACATGGAACTCTGGTGGCCTAATGAGTTGTTGAGAAACTGCCTCTGAGTTTGGGCCCTTGAAAAATTTGTTGTTGTCAGGAGCTTTAGCTTCCTTTGTATTGAGACCATCAAACCTGGGTCGGCATCTATGTGACCTGGATGACATGGTTCCTTATATGCTATTGAACATGAGGCAGAAGTTCTGAATTTTCCCTTTGTTAGTAAACTGAGGACACTGGGGTCTAAGTGTCTAACCATGTGATCTGTGAAGCCATTTGGTCATACTCCACTTTTCGTGGTGTTTCTTACTGCTGCACTGGGAGTTTGGTATTGGCTTCACGTAATACAAGGAGAAAAACTGGGACACAGTGCTAGAGGGAGTACTCTCACGTGTAGTGGATGAGGGTCTGCAGGAGAATGCACCAACCAGGCTTCTATCCCAAAAAGCTTGCACCCATGTCCATAGCAACCTGATTCTGAACATTGCCCTGAAACCTCTCCATATAACAAGGTCCCTTTACTTGTAAGGTTCTGCTGGCTGCACCATGTCAGTCACAAATCATTCGGAAACCAATGGCAGAACCACGTGTCCCCACGACAGATGTTTTATCATACACCTGCCCACCACTGCTCTGGGCCCACTAGTCAGCAGGCTCCAACTTTCTGGCATCTCTGTTCTCACCATTTTCATGAAACCCAGTCAATCAATGCAATGTCTGGTACACTCGTGATCAGCAACAGATATCCAAAGGTTCTCCAGTGCCACCTGTTCATGGGAATTTAAAAAATTCATGGTATTTATATAGCCAATTTTCAAGGATGAATTTGGAGGCACTGTGGCTTTCAATTTATTCAGGAATCATGAAATGGTGAGGAAGATTATTTCAATTAAAGCTCAGGAGAACTCTCAGAGGCAAGGCTTCCCAAAGAGTGGCCAAAAGGTCACATTAAGCCAGGCCCATTGAGGTCTACAATTGAGGTCCATGTGTGTTTTGACTCTCAACAATGGCTGCCACGTCTTTCTGAATAAAGTCATGTGATATCCTGGCTGAGATTCCCAGTGCTCTTTGGAAAGCTATCCTGGGCCTAGATCTCAGTCTCCAAGGGCAACTCTCATGTGTGGCCTCCTAAAATCCCAACACAATTCATGTCAATACTTCTCTGAGTTCATTTCCAGAACTCAGTCTCTAAGGGGAATCACTCCAGAGTTCAAGCCCATGTGGACCCAGTCATCTCTTCCAACTACCACACAAATGACCACAATTAAACCAAAACACTCCCACATGGCCCTCATCTTCTTCAATATAAACTCTCATCATAACTTCTTGCTGGAGGTTTCCATGAGGGGCGCAGCCTAAGACAGTGTCCAAAATAAGCTCATTTGCCCCTTATTTGCCTAAATTCAGGGTGGCCTGGAAACCCTTCCTGTGAATCAGGTGTGATCAAATAGGCCTGCCATTAATACTGCTCTACTTCTCCAATTTGAGGCCTACTCTCTGTGGGGCATAGATTCTTTATGTGAATTGGGGTCATGAGAAAACCCAAGCACCTATGGGCTACCCTCTGCAGGGCTTTGAAGAACCCATTTCAGTGAGTCTAGGAGTTGGACCAAAAGTTCTTTAGATATAGGGGTTTTGTTAGAGAGTGAATGTAAATGTCAGCATATTTCAAGAGTCAGTCACAGTGATGAACTGGGGAAAATGTGTAGGAAATCAGATATCAATAGAGACATTAGGAAATCAGGCAAAGTACAAAGTGAGTGATAGGATGAGACATTTTTAACAGGGTTCAGTTTCAATATTTAATCTTAGGAAGAAACAAATATGTACTCACCAATAGGAATGATATTTGAGATCATTAGTTAATCAGGACATGGATGTTGTTAGTAATACATGCTCACTTTCAATATAGGCTTTGGTACAATCATAAGTGTGTCCGTTGCATTTTGTGTCAGGAATATTACTGTGATGAAATGTATATATATATCAGGTGGCTAGAGTATTTCTTCCAATATTCTTAAAGCAATATTTTAAAGACTTATAAATTAGTATTTGGGATACAAATAGGTATACCATCGGTCTATGAATATAGAGATGATGCCTTAATAGACCATACTGTGAATAAATAATATAACTGGTTCAAACTTTAAATAATGGATTGAATTGATATCTGAAAATATATAGGAAATCTTATATTGATATACATAAATTCATTCTAACCAGTTATACATCTAATGGTAATATTAGCATTATGGTTTATCATGAAGAGTGTCTGAGTTTTGCTTCAAAAATGATTATGGAAATCAAAAATAATGTGTTTGGAAAGAATCTCATTAAAAGAACAGTCAAGAAACATGGAGGAATACATGTGTTCTGAAGTAGGAAGTGATTGAAAGTGAACTAAATGCCTATAAATTTGTGAAATTGTGGATGAAAGAATATATCCTATTATGTCCATAAACTGCAGAAATAGTAATGTATCAGTGTTGAATAAAAATGAACTTCAAAATACACATCATGGTCCCATAGGTGTCTACTTGCATTGATGTGAAACTGGGTCAGTCACTGTGGAAATATTACGATTTGTATGCACCATTCACTGAATTTAGTTTTCAGTACTAGGAAATAAATATGTATTTAAGGTGGATGAATATTTCTAAGAATTATTTTGTGAAAATTTGATTATAAATCCACATACACACACATGAGTAAATTTAGAAAGTGTATAATAAGACACATATATTTCATATTTTGGAAAATCTAAAGAGTAGATATCTATATCTATATAGATAGATAGATAGATAGATAGATACTCACATACACAGACATTAAAATGTAGCAATATATATGCCATTTGAAAATCATAATAAAATAGATATCATCCACGTATCCAAAAATATTCATTTTACTGAACATTTATTTATGCATAATATTGTTCATCTAGGAAATTCACCCATAGGTTGAATTTCCAGTTCCATCAGTATTTAGAGGGAGTGATCTCTTCTCACAATTTGTATCTTCCAAAATAATCAAGCTCACAAGAATGTACATGTGATACCAGGTAGAATTCTAAAGATGCATTAAAAAATACATGTGATGAATAGGCTACAGAGAAAGGGAGACAGAAATTTACATATGTGTTAATTTTAAAAACTCATGGAGAAGTATTACAATGAAAAGTTGACTATATTTATAACACATACCGTTGATAAAGCCGAAGGCAAGTCCAAGTATACACCATGCCTCCTATGAAAGGCCTGTATTTCTATTCTGTTAAGTTTCTTTTTCTCCATCATATTTGGATTAGTAGTCAGAGTCTAGTAGGGTATGGGTTAGTGTCAGGGATTCAGTATTTCAAATGGAAAATATGAAAATGAATCTAATGTGTATGCAAATATGTGCTACACAAAAATCATCCCACTCTCATCCAGAACAATGCTTTGACATTACCTTCGCCCCAAATAAGACACAATTAGTGGAGAAAAGTTAGAAAATCTGTGAATACATATGTGGAAAGAAAAATGCTCAGGAGTTCACAAACTTGTAGGAGGTAGAACGGGTTACAAAAAGGGAGAGGGTAAACACTCCACAAACATGGAGCTCTGCTGGCCCAATGACTTTTTGAGAAACTGCCTCTGAGGTCGGGCAGTTAAAATATATATTGTTGTCAGTAGTTTTAGCTTCCTTTGTAGTGAGACCATCAATTCTGGGTCTCCATCTATGTGACCTGGATGACATGGTTTTTTGTTTTCTAGTGAACATGAGGCAGCAGTGCTGAATTCTCTCTTTGTAGGTAAACTTTGGCCATTGGGGTCTAAGTATCTAACTGTGTTGTCTGTAGAGCCATTTGGTCATTATCCACTTTCGTGGTGTTTTTTACTGCTGCACTGTGATTTTGGTATTGGCTTCACGAAATACAAGGAGTTCTACTGGGACACAGTGCTGGAGGATGTACTCTCACGTGTGGTGGGTTAGTAAAATGCACCAGTGAGGCTTCAATCCCACATAGCTTTTCAACTTGACAATAGCAACCTGATTCTGACCTTTGGCAGGAATCCTCTCCATATAACAAGATGCCCTTACATAGAAGGGTCTGCTGGCTGTACCATGTCAGTCACAAGTCTTTCTAAGCCAATGGCAGATCCAAGTGGCCCCACCACAAATGTTTTTTTCACACACCTACACTCCTCTGCTCTAGGCCCACTAGTCTGCAGGCTCCAACTTTCTGGCATCTATGTTCTACACTTTTTTCATGAAACCCAGTCAATCAAGGCACTGTCTGGTACAATCATGATCAGAAACAGGACATTCAGAAGTTCTCCAGTGCAACCTGGTCATAGTAATTTCAAAAAATTCATGGTATTTATCTAGATATTTTTCAATAATGAAGTTGGAGGCACTGTGGGATTTAATTTATACAGGAACCATTAAAAGGTGAGGAATCTCATTTCAATGAAAGCTCTGGAGAACTTTCACAGGCAAGGCTTCCCAAAGAGTGGGCAAAAGGTCACATGAAGCCAGGCCCATTGAGGTCTACAATGTGAATTCCATGTGTGTTTTGACTCTCAACTATGGCTGACAATCTTTCAAAATAAAATCTTGTGATATCCTGGCTGAGATTCCCAGTGCTCTGTGGAAAGTCACCCTGGGCCTAGATCTCAGTTTCCAATGGCGAATCTCATGCGTGGCCTCCAAAAATCCCAACACAATTCATGGCAATACTTCTCTGAGTTCAGTTCCACAACTCAGTCTCTAAGGGGAATCACAACAGAGTTCAAGCCCAGGTGGACCCAGGCATCTCTTCCAATTGCCACACAAATGATGACAATTAAAACCAAAACACTCCCACAGGGCCCTCTTCTTCTTTTATATAGACACTAATCATAAACTCTAGCTGGAGGTTTCCATCAGGGGCACAGCCCAAGACAGTGTCAAAAATAATCTCCCTTGCCCCTCATTTGCCTAAAGTCAGGGTGGCCTGGACAACATTCCTGTGAAACAGAAGTGATCATATAGGACTGCTGTTAATACTGCTCCACTTCTCAAATTTGAGGCCTACTGACTGTGGGGTATAGATTCTTTGTGTGAATTGGAGTCATGAGAAAACGCAAGCACCTATTGTCCAGCCTCTGCAGGGCTTTGAAGAACTCATTTGACACAAATGATCCCTATTCTCACTTGATGGAGGTCAGAAATATTACAGAGGAAGGCGAGAGGCTTCATCCAAAATGACTGATCTTTTTTCCATTTTGGTTTTGAATGCCCACATGGGATCTTTCTCTAGACCCATCAGGTGCTGAAAATCTAAACCACAGGCTCACACAGGGCCAAGAGGCTGATTCAGACAAATCTTTTTCCAAAGCAATAAAGTAAAAAGCCACAGGTGATTCCCATTCATTTCCATTTGAAAACTCTTTTCTTCAGGCTTCACTAAGGTTTGGCCTGAGGCAAAGACCTTTCTGACATTCAGAGCAACAGAACAATAGGTAATCAAAAGCCCCCAAGCAGGGTTTCTCCTAGGAGACTTTCCTGGTTACTCTGATATGTGAGTTTTCTGAGATGCTCGCCATTCTCTTCAACTATCCAGTACATGGCCATGTCACAGAGCTTGGAGGTGGTACGTATCTTGTACAAAAATACATGATACTAATCTAGAGAGTGGCCAGAATTCAAGAAAAAAATGAGAACTTAGGTAGATAGCAGGTGTTGCCCATGGATGAGGCAAGCCTCAGTCCATTCATTAATTGGGAAGGATGCATACTGGGAAGTTTTCTACTAGACAGGACACACCCAATGAGCTATTTTCTTTTCTAATATCTACAAAGAAAAACACAATGGGATACACAGACACAGAAACAGTCTCCTTGTCAAATGACTTACTAGAAACAGTCCACTCCAAACCAAACAAACCTCCTTTTTTACCTATTCTCAGATCATGTGAAAAAACCACAAACACAAACCAACACCCTCTAATGCACCTCCTTCTTCCAAGTAGGTCTGTGACTATCTGGAATGTCCTCTGACTGGTAGGACATACAATGCTCCCCATAAATGGCCTTTCTGTCTCAGATCTGGTCTCCTTGGTCAAATCTGTGAAGTTGTAAGGACGCAGTGGTGAGCCAATTCCTATCCTCTCAGGAAAGACCCCTCTTCAGAGCTTTCTTGGTATTTGGCAACCCTTACATCAGTAGGTACCAAGAAAGACTGACTCTGTTCCTGGAAAATCCAAAGAAATGAGCCCACTGCGACTGGGACTGGGACTGGCTCAGGGTGCCTTGCTTTCTGGATCACAAAATTCAGAGAGCTCCATCACCAAGGAAGTGAGGTGAGGTCACTACCTTCAGAAAATGAATGAGGTCACTGTCTTGGCCACCACTTTGTCCTAACAGTTTCTTCCTATTGTCTCCTGACATGGAGGCTGCCCTACTTCCTGTGATACTTTCTCATGTTAGAATGGTATAGAAACCATAGTTACCTGGGAACAGCTCTCCACACAGGCCTGGTTTGGTCCATCTTCCCTACATAAAGAATAGAGAGGCTGACTCAGACACATCTTTTCATCCTGACCATGTTTTTTGCCATGGAATATGACTTTTGTTCTCTCAGGTCCTTCATAGCTGCCTGCATCTTCTCCAGGGATCATTTCTGCATGGATTTTGAGGTACTCAGCAGTTGGAAGATCTCCTAACTTCCTGTATTGTAATACCAACTTTGTCCCTGCTCTTCTGTAAAGTGAGATTGAAAGAATATTGTATGGTTAGGATTAATAGCATGTTCGATTTGGGTTGGAAATCATTCTGCTGGATGAATAATGGTATTGGGAACCAGCGATATTTATAAGAATATAGAGGTAGAACATAAGTATGAAAACAGAAATCTAGGTAATATTTGAAGCCCAGAAGGATTTGGACCCTTGATTGGGATCCTTAGCTTGAGTTATGTTTTGCACCGAGGTCTCAGTTAAATTGATATACAATGGCATAAGACCCTGTACCTCAGATGATTAAATGTAGAAGAGATCATCCAGTCAAAAAGGGATTGTGTGTAGGATTAGGAAGATAGTCAGTAGGTTTAGAAGGAAGAGTGAGTCTAGGATTTGGACCAAATGTACTTTAGCAATAGGGTTTTGGTTAGAGAGTGAATATAAATGACACCATATGTGAAGAGTCAGGCACAATGATGAACTGGGGAAAATATGTAGGAAAGCAGACATCAATAGAGACATTAGGAAATCAGGCAAAGTATAACGTGATAGGATTAGACATTTTCAACAGGGTTGAGGTTGAATACATAATCTTAAGAAGAAACCAATTTGTAGTCACCAATAAGATTGACATTTGAGAGCATTAGGCAACCTGAACATGGATATATTTAGTAATCCATGTTCACATTCCATTGAGGCTTTGGTACAATCATAAGGGTGACCTTCGCATTTTGTGTCCAGAATATTACTGTGTTAATATGTATATGAAGATCAGGTGACATGAGTATTTCTTCCACCATTTCTGGGGGAAATATTTTGAAAAGATATAAATTAGTACTGGGGATACTAATCGGCTTACCCTGTGTTGATGAATATAGAGATGATGCATTAATAGACCATACTGTGAATAAATTATATGACTGGTTCCAAATTTAAATAATGGATTGTATTGATATCTGAAAAAATAGAGGAAATCATTTATTGATATACATACATTCATTCCAACCACTTATATATCTAATGGTTATATTAGGGTTACCGTTTATCATAAATAGTGTGTGAGTTTTGCTTCAAAAATGATTATGGAATCGAAAATAATGTCTTTAGAAAGAAGTCTAGTGAAAAGACCAGTCAAGAAACATGGAGAAATATAAGTGTTCTGAAGGAGGAAGTGATTGAAAGTGAACCAAATGTTTATAAATTTGTGAACTTGTGAATGAAAGGATATAATTTATGATGTCTATAAACTGAAGAAATAATAACGTACCAGGTTTGATTAAAATGAACTTTAATAAACACACCATATCCAATAGGAATCTACTTGCATTGATGTTAAACTTGGTCAGTTACTGTAGAAATATTAGGATTTGTAAGCACCCTTCCCTGAAGTTAGTTTTCAGTACTAGGAAACAAATATTTATTTCAGTGGATGTATATTTCTGAGAATAAACTTTTTAAAAGTTGATTATAAATCCACATATATGAATATGAATGAATTCACGCGGTGTATAAGAAGACACATATATTTCATATTTTGGTAAATCTGGAGAATATATATATATATATATATATATATATATATATATATATATAATGTATATATAGACACACAAACACACACATTATAATGTAGCAATATATATGCCAATTGAAATTCATCATGAAAAATAACTCATCCGCATATCCCAAAATATTCATTTTACTGAACATGAATATGTGTATAGTGTTGTTCATCTAGGAAGCTCACCCATGGGTTTGATTTTCAGTTAAAACAGCGTTTAGGAGGAGTGATCTCTTCTCACAATTTGTATCTGCCAAGTCAGCCACCTCACAAGAATGTATATGTGAAACCAGGTAGGATTCTATTTGTGCATATAAAAATACATTTGCTTAATAGGCTACAGAGAAAGGGAGACAGGAATTCACATTTTTCTTAACTTTAAAAACACATGGAAAATTATTTCAACAAATAATTGACTAGATTTATAACTCCTACCTTATATCATGCAAAAGGTAATTCCAACTATACACCATGCTTCTTCTGAAATGCTTGTATTTCTATTCTGTTTGGGTTATTTTTCTCCATTATATTAGGATTAGTAGTCAGAGTTTAGTAGGGTATGGGTTAGTGTCAGGGATTCAGTATTTCAAACAGAAAATTGGAAAATGAATCCAATGTGTATGCAAATATGTGCTACAAAACAATCTTCCCTCTCTCATCCAGAACAATGACTTGACATTCCCTTTGCCCCAAGTAAGTCAGAATTAGAGGAGAAGAGTTAGAAAATCTGTGAATATATATTTAGAATGGAAAATGCTCAGGAGTTCACAACCTTGGAGTTGATAGAGCAGTTTCCAAAAGTAAGTGACATGGTAAACACTCCACAAACATGGAGATCTGCTGGCCTAAACACTTCTTGAGAAATTGCCTCTGAGCTTGGGCACTTGAAATATATGTTGTTTTCAGGAGCTTTAACTTCCGATGTAGTGAGACCATCAAAGCTAGGTCTGCATCTATGTGACCAGGAGGACATGGTTTCTTATTTTCCAATGAACATGAGGCAGCAGTGCTAAATTCTCTCTTTGTAGCTAAATTGTGGCCACGGGGGCTAAGTGTCACCCCATGTGGACTGTGAAGCCACTTGGTCATCCTCGACTTTTCATTGTGTTTCTTGCTGCTGCACTGGGAGTTTGGTATTTGCTTCACGAAATACAAGGAGTTCAAGTGGGACACAGTGCTGGAGGGAGTTCTGTCACGTGTGGTGGGTCAGTGTCTGCATGGGAATGCACCAAATAGGCTTCTATCCCACATAGCTTGCCCCTTGACCATAGCAACCTGATTCTAAACATTGCCGTGAAAAATCTCCATATAACAAGATGCCTTTATATAGAAGGGTCTGCTGGCTGCACCGTGTCTGTGTCAAGGCATTTGAAAGTCAATGGCAGATCCACAGGCCCCACCACAGATGTTTTATCACACACCTGCACACCACTGCTCTAGGCCCACTACATATCAGGCTCCAACTTACTGGCATCTCTGTTCTACACCATTTTCATGATACCTAGTCAATCAAGGCACTGTCTGGTATACTCATGATCAGCAACAGGACATCCAAAGGTTCTCCAGTGCCACCTGGTCATGAGAATTTCTAACAATTCATGGTATTTATCTAACTATTTTTCACATATGAAGTTGTTGGTACTGTGGGTTTCAATTCATTCAGGATCCATTAAATGTTGAGGAAGCTCATTTTAATGAAGGATCTGGAGATCTCTCACAGGCAAGGCTTCCCAAAGAGTGGCCAAATTGTCACATGAAGCCAGGCCCATTGAGGTCTCCAATGTGAGGTCCATGTGTGTTTTGACTCTCAACGATGGCTGCCAGGTCTTTCAGAATAAAACCTGTGATATCCTAGCTGAGATTCCCAGTGCTCTCTGGAAAGCCTCTCTGGGCCAAGATCTCAGTTTCCAAGGGCGACTCTCATGCGTGGCCTCCTGAAATCCCAACAACATTCATGGCAATACTTCTCTGAAGTCAGTTCCAAATCTCATTCTCTAAGGGGAATCACACCAGAGTTCAAGCCCAGGTGGACCCAGTCATCTCTTCCAACTACCACACAAATGACCACAATTAAAACCAAAACACTCCCACATGGCCCTCATCTTTTTCCATATAAACACACATCATAACCTCTGGATGGAGTTTTCCATGAGGTGCACATCCAAACCAGTGCCCAAAATAAGCTCCCTTGCCCCTCATTTGCCTAACATCAGGGTTGATTGAACACGCTTCCTGTGAACCAGCAGTGATCAAATAGGCCTGCCGTAAATGCTCCACTTCTCCACTTTGAGGCCTTCTTACTGTGGGGTTTAGATTCTTTTTTTTTCTAAATTTTTTTGGAAATTTAATTGAAAAGTTAAAAAAAATTGTTTTGCAGAATATTAAATTTCTAATGGCAAAGCCTTCACCTTGTTTGTGAAGGAAACCTTGATGCCTTGCCAATCTGGTTATATGGAGACACTCAAAATTTTCTGTTACATACTACATGGATGAATGGCTAAAGCACATAGTTTTTTAAAACTGAAAGGCAGATACCAGCAAGTAAGATAACAAATAAAATACAATTTTATTAAAAAATAAAGTTGTTATATGACTCAAATATTGGAAATTCAATTCTTTTTTTTTTTTTTTGGTTGTTCAAAACGTTATAAAGCTCATGATATATCATCTTTCATACATTTGACTTAATTGGGTTATGAACTCCCATTTTTACCCCAAATACAAATCGCAGAATCACATCAGTTACACACTCACGTTTTTACATAATAGCATACTAGTTATTGTTGAATTCTGCTACCTTTCCTATCCCCTACTATTCCCCCTCCCTTCCCATCTTCCCTCTCTACCTCATCTGCTGTTGTTTAATTCTCTCCCTTGTTTTCCCCTCTTTAGCCTCACAACCTCTTATATGTAATTTTGTGTAACATTGAGTAGTCTCCTACCATTTCCATATAATTTTCCTTCTCTCTTCCTTTCTCTCCCCCCACTCATCTCTGTTTAGTTTTAATATTTTTCTCATGTTCTTCCTCCCTGTTCTCTTCTTATTTGCTCTCTCTATATAAAAGGAAACATTTGGCATTTGTTTTTTAAGGATTGGATAGCTTCGCTTAGCATAATCTATTCTAATGCCATTCATTTCCCTGCAAATTCTATGATTTTGTCATTTTCAGTGCTGTGTAATACTCCATTGTGTATAGATGCCACATTTTTATTATCCATTCGTCTATTGAAGGGCATCTAGTTTGGTTCCACAGTCTAGTTATTGTGAATTGTGCCGCTATGATCATCGATGTGGCAGTATCCTTATACTGCTCTCTATTAAGATCCTCAGGGAAGAGTCTGAGAAGGGCGATATCTCAAATGGTGGTTCCATTCCCAGCTTTCCCAGGAATCTCCATACTGCTTTCCATATTGGACTCTCCAATTTGCAGGCCCACAAGCAGTGTACAAGTGTACCCTTTACCCCACATCCTCACCAACACTTATTGTTGTTCGACTTCATAATGGCTGCCAATCTTACTGGAGTGAGATGGTATCTTAGGGTGGTTTTGATTGCATTTCTCTGACTGCTACAGATGGTGAGCATTTTTTCATGTACTTGTTGATTGATTGTATATCCTCCTCTGTGAAGTGTCTGTTAAGATCCTTGGCCCATTGTTGATTGGGTTATTTGTTATCTCATTGTTTAATTGTTTTGAGTTCTTTGTATATTCTAGATATTAGGGCTCTATCTGAAGTGTAAGGGGTAAAAATTTGTTCCCAGGATGTAGGCTCTCTATTTAACTCTCTTATTGTTTCTCTTGCTGAGAAAAAACTTTTTTAGATTAAGTAAGTCCCATTTGTTTATTCTTTTTATGAACTCTTGGGCTATGGGTGTCCTATTAAGGAATTTGGAGCCCAACCCCACAGTATGTACATCGTAGCCAACTTTTTCTTCTATCAGACGCAGTGTCTCTGATTTTATATCTGGCTCCTTGATCCATTTTGAGTTAACTTTTATGCATTGTGAGAGAAAGGGATTCCGTTTCATTTTGTTGCATATGAATTTCCAATTGTCCCTGCACCATTTGTTGAAGATGCTATCCTTCTTACATTGCATGCTTTTAGGTCCCTTTTCAAATATAAGAAAGTCGTAATTTTGTGGATATGTCTCTGTGTCCTCTATTCTGTACCATTGGTCCATCTGCCTGTTTTGATACCAGTACCACACTGTTTTTGTTACTATTGCTTTGTAGTACAGTTTGAACTCTGGATTCACACTTCCTGCTTAGAATTGCTTTCGCTATTCTGGGTCTTTTGTTGTTCCATATGAAATTCATGATTACTTTATCTATTTCTACAAGAAATGCCATTGGGTTTTTGATTGGCATTGCATTAAACCTGTAGAGAACTTTGGGTAATATCGCCATTTTGATGATGTTATTTCTGCCTATCCATGTACAGGGCATATTTTTCCATCCTCTAACATCTTCTTCTATCTCTCTCTTTAGGGTTCTGTAGTTTTCATTGTATAAATCTTTCACCTCTTTGGTTAGGTTGATTCCCAAGTTTTTTATTTTCTTTGAGTATACTGTAAATGGAGTGGTTTTCCTCATTTCCATTTCAGAAGTTTTGTTGCTGATATACAAGAATGCCTTTGATTTATGCGTGTTGATTTTATATCCTGCCAATTTGCTGAATTCATTTATTAACTCTAGCAGTTTCTTTGTAGACCCTTTTGGGTCTGTTAAATATATTATCATGTCATCCACAAATAGCGATAATTTAAGTTCTTATTTTCCTATTTTTATGCCTTTAATTTCCTTTGTCTGTATCATTGCTCTGGATAGTATTTCAAGAACTAAATTAAATAGAAGTGGTGATAGAGGGCATCCCTGTCTTGTTGCAAATTTTAGAGGGAATGCCTTCAGTTTTTCTCCATTTAGGATGATGCTAGCCTGAGGTTTAGCATATATAGCTATTACCATGTTGAGGTAAGTTCCTGTTATTCCTAGTGTTTTATAGAGTTTTAAAGAAAAATGGATGCTGTGCTTTGTAGAATGCTTTTTTTGCATCTATCGAGATGATCATATGGTTCTTCTCTTTAAGTCTATTGATGTGATGGATTACATTTATTGATTTCCGTATATTGAACCAGCCTTGCATCCCTGGGATGAATCCCTCTTGATCATGAAGCACAATTTTTTTATATGCTTTTGTTTTTTATTTGCCAGGATTTTATTGAGAATTTTTGCATCCAAGTTTATTAGAGATATTGGTCTGTAGTTTTCTTTCTTTGAAGTGTCTTTGTCTGGTGTTGGGATCAGGGTGATGTTGGCCTCATAGAATGAATTTGGAAGAACTCCTTCTTTGTCTATTTTTTGAAATAGCTTGAAAAGTATTGGTATTAATTCATCTTTGAACGTTTTGTAGAACTCTGCTGTATAACCATCTGGTCCAGGGCTTTTTTTGGTTGGTAGTCTTTTGAAGGTTTCTTCTATTTCTTCCTTTGTTATTGGTCTATTTAAATTGTGTGAGTCTTCCGGACTCAAACTTGGCAGATTATATGACATAAGAAATTTATCAATATCTTCATTATCTTCTGTTTTATTGGAATATGGGGTTTCAAAATACTTTCTAATTATCATCTGAATTTCTGTAGTGTCTGTTGTGATGTTGCCTTTTTTATCCCATATGTTAGTAATTTGAGTTCTCTCTCTACTTCTCTTCATTAGCATGGCTAAGGCCCTGTCGATTTAATTTATTTTCAAAGAACCAGCTTTTATTTTTTCAATTTTTTTTGTTTCAATTTTGTTGATTTCTCCTCTAATTTTAATTATTTCTTGTCTTCTACTACATTTGTTGTTTTGCTTTTTTTTTTCTAGGTTTTTGAGATGTAGTGTGAGATCATTTATTTGTTGTTTTTTTTCTTTTTTTTTTTTTGAGGAAAGAATTCCAAGAAATGAATTTCCCTCTTAAAACTGCTTTCATTGTTTTCCATAGAATCCGGTATGTTTTGTCTGTATTGTCATTTGTCTCTAAGAAATTTTTTATCTCCTCCTTTATGTCTTCTGTAACCCATTGATCATTCAGTAACATATTGTTCATTTTCCATGTGATGTAGAATTTTTCCTTCCTTCTTCAATCATTAATTTCAAGTTTCATTCCATTATGATCAGATATGGTGCATGGTATTATCTCCATACTTTTATATTTACTAAGAGTTTCCATATGGCATAATATATGGTCTATATTTGAGTAGGACCAATGTGCTGCTGAGAAGAACATGTATCCACTTTATGATGTTTGATATATTCTATATATGTTGGTTAAGTCTAGGTTATTGATTGTTCTATTAAGTTCTATAGTTTCTTAATTCAGATTTTCTCTAGAGGATCTGTCCAATTGCGAGAGTTGTGTGCTGAAGTCACCCGTAATTATTGTGTTATAGCCTATATGACTCTTGAAGTTGAGGAGAGTTTGTTTTATGACTTTGCACCACCATTGTTTGATGCATACAAATTGATAATTGTTATGTCTTGTTGGTTAATGGTGCCTTTTAACAGTATATAGTGTCCTTCTTTATCACTTTTGATTAACTTAGGTTTAAGTTGATTTTAATCGATATGAGTATGGCCACTCCTTCTTGCTTCCGAGGGCCAACAATGGCTGCAAAGTCTTTCAGAATAAAATCATGTGATTTCCTGGCTGAGATTCCCATTGCTCTGTGGAAAGCCACCTTGGGCCTAGATCTCAGTTTCAAAGGGTGACATTCATGCGTGGCCTCCTAAAAACCAACACAATTCATTTCAATACTTCTATGAGGTACGTTCCAGAACTCAGGCTCTAAGGGAAATCACACCAGAGTTCAAGCCCAGGTGGACCAAGTCATCTCTTCCAACCCCCACACAAATGACCACAATTAGAACAAAAAAACTCCCACATGGCCCTCATCTTCGTCCATAAAGACCCTCATCAAAAGTTCTGGATGGAAGTTTTCATGAGGGTCGCAACCAAAGACAGTTTCCAGAATAAGCTCCCTTGCCTCTAATTTCCCTAAAGTCAGGGTGGCCTGGACACCCTTCCTGTGAACCAGGAGTGATCAAAAAGGCCTGCCATTAAATCCGCTCTGTTTCTATAATTTGAGGCTTACTGAATGTCAGGTATAGATTTTTTATGTGATTTGGAGTCATGAGAAAACCCAAGCATATCTGCAGAGCATTGAAGAATTCATTTGACAAAGAGGATCCCTATTCTCACTTGAAGGGGGTCAGGAACCTAACAGAGAAAGGCAAGAATCTTCATCCACAATGACTGCTCTTTTTGCCATTTTGGTTTTGAATGCACACATGGGTTCTTTCTTTAGATCCATTAGGTGCTGAGAATCTAAGCCACAGCCTCACACAGGGCCAAGAGGCAGATTCAGACAAATCCCTTTCCAAAGCAATTAAGCAAAGAGCCACAGGTGATGTCCATTTATTTCCATTTGAAAATTTTTTCTTCAGGCTTCACAAAGGGGTGGCCTGAGGCAAAGACCTTCCTGACATTCAGGGCAACAGAACCCTTGATTTGTATACTTAGCTTGAATTATGTTCTGCACCGAGGTCTCAGATAAATCGATATACAATGGCATAGGACCATGTACCTCGGATGATTGAATGTAGAAGAGAACATCCAGTCAAAAAGGGATAGTCTGTAGGATTAGGAAGATAGTCAGTAGGTTTAGGAAGAAGAGTGACTCTAGGAGTTGGACCAAAAGTTCTTTAGCAATAGGGTTTCAGTTAGAGAGTGAATGTAAATGTCAGCACATGTGAAGAGACAGTCACAATGATGAACTGGGAAAAATATGTAGGAAAGCAGATATCAATAGAAAGATTAGGAAATCAGGCAAAGTATAAAGTGAGTGATAGGATTAGACATTTTCAACAGGCTTGAGGTTGAATATATAATCTTAGGAAGAAACAAATATGTAGTAATCAATAGGATTGACATTTGAGAGCATTAGGCACCCTGGACATGGATGTTTTTAGTAATCCATGGTCACTTTCCATTTAGGCTTTGGTACAATCATATGTGTGACCTTTGCATTTTGTGTCCAGAATACTACCGTGATAAATTGTATATGTTGATAAGGTGACATGAGTATTTCTTCCACCATTATGGGGAGTAATATTCTGGAAACTTATAAATTAGTACTGGTGATACAAATAGGTGTACCTTGTGTTGATGATTATTGAGATGTTGCATGAATAGACCATATTGTGATAAAGTATATAACTAGTTCCAACTTTAAATAATGGATTGAGTTTGCATCTGAAAATATATTGGAAATCTTATATTGATATATATACAATCATTCCAACCAGTTATATATGTAATGGTAATATTAGGGTTACGGTTTATCGTGAAGGGTGAGTATTGCTTCAAAAATGATTATGGAATAAAAAATAATGTGTTTAGAAAGAAGTCTAGTGAAAAGACCAGTAAAGAAACATGGAGGAATACATGTGTTCTTAAGTAGTAAGTAAATGAATGTGAACCAAATGCCTATAATTTTGTGAAGTTGTGGATGAAAAAATATATCCTATGATGTCCATAAACAGATAAAATAGTAATATACCAGTGTTGAATAAAAATGAACTTCAAAATACACATCATGTCCCATAGCAATATACTTGCATTGATGTTAAACTGGGTCAGGTACTGTAGAAATATTAGGATTTGTATGCACCACCTACTGAACTTAGTTTTCAGTAGTAGGAAACAAAAATGTATTACAGGAATATAAATATTGCTGAAAATAATCTTGTAAAGATTGGATTTTGAACCCACATACATGAATATAAATGAATTTAGGGAGTGTATAATAAGACACATATTTTTCATATTTTTTTTAAAATCTGGAGGAAGAAAAAAAAAAAAAAAATATATATATATATATATATATATATATATATATATACATATATATTTTTTCCAGATTTAAAAAAAATACACAAACACACACACACACACACACACATGCACACATACACACACACACACACACATTAATATTTAGCAATATATATGCCAATCGAAATTCATCATGAAATATAATTCATCCACGTATTCAAAAATATTCATTTTACTGAACATGGATTTATGTATAGTGTTTTTCACTAGGAAGCTCACCCATAGGTTGAATTTTCAGTTCCATCATTATTTAGGGAGAGTCATCTGTTCTCACAATTTTATATTCCAAAGTCAGGGAGCTCAAAAGAATGTCCATGTGATACCAGGTAGGATATTATATATATGCATAAAAAAATACATGTGCTGAATAGGATACAGAGAAAGGGAGACAGGAATTTATATATGTGATAATTTTAAAAAATCATGGAGAAATATTACAATGAAAAGTTGACTAGATTTAAAACACATACTCTTGATAATGCAGAAGGCAAATAGAAGTATACACCATGCTTCCTATGAAAGGCCTGTATTTCTATTCGGTTAGGTTTCTTTCTCTCCATGATATTAGGATTAGTAGTCAGAGTCTAGTAGGGTATGGGTTAGTGTCAGGGATTCAGTATTTCAAATGGAAAAAAGGAAAATGAATCTAATGTGTATGCAAAAATGTGATACACATAAATCTTCCCTCTCTCATCCAGAACAATGCCTTGACATAACCATCGCTAAAAGTAAGACACAATTAGAGGAGAGGAGTTAGAAAATCTGTGAATTTATGTGGAATGGAAAATGCTCAGGAGTTCACAACACTGGAGGTGGTAGAACAGTTTCCAAAAGTAAGGGAGAGGGTAAACAATCCAGAAACATGGAGCTGTGGTGGCCTAAAGACTTCTTGAGAAACTTCCTCTGAGGTTGGGAACAAGAAATATATGTAATTGTCAGGAGATTTAGCTTCGTTTGTAGTGACACCATGAAATCTGGGTCTGCATCTATGTTACCTGGAGAACATGGTTTCTTATTTTCCCATGATCATGAGGCAGCGGTGCTGAATTCTCTCTTTGTAGGTAAACTGAGGCCACTCTGCTGAAGTGTCTCCCATGTGGACTGTGAAGCCATTTGGTGATCCTCCACTTTCCAGGGTGTTTCTTACTGCTGCACTGGGAGTTTGGTACTTGCTTCACGAAATACAAGGAGTTCAACTGGGATAAAAATGCTGGAGGAGTTCTGTCATGTGTGGTTGGTCAGGGTCGCGAAGAGAATGTACGAATCAGGCTTCTATCCTACATAGCTTTCCCCTTGACTATAGCAACCTGATTCTGAACATTGCCCTGAAACCTCTCCATATGACAAGATGCCTTTACATATAAAGGTCTGCTGCCTGCACCATGTCAGTCGCAAGTCTTTCAAAGCCAATGGAAGATCCAGGCGGTCCTACCAAAAATATTTATTTACACACCTACAGTCCACTTCTCTACACCCAGTACTCAGCAGGATCCAAATTACTGGCATCTCTGTTCTACACCATTTTCACGAAACCCAGTCAATCAAGGCACTCTTTGGTACACTCATGATCAGCAACAGGAAATCCAAAGTTTATCCAGTGCCACCTGGTCATGGGAATTTCAGAAATTTCATGGTATTAATCTAGTCATATTTCAATAATGAAGTTAGAGGCACTGTGGGTTTCAATTAATTCAGGAACCATTAAATGGTGAGGAAGCTCATTTCAATGAAAGCTCTGGAGAACACTCACAGAAAAGCCTTCCAAAAGACTGGCAAAAAGGTCACATGAATCCAGACACATTGTGGTCTACAATGTGAGGTCCATATGTGTTTGGACTCTCAACTAGGGCTGCCAAGTCTTCAAGAAGTAAATCATGTGATATCCTGGCTCAGAATCCCCGAGCTCCGTGGAAAGCCATCCTGGGCCTAGATCTCAGTTTCCAAAGGCGATTCTCACGCGTGGCCTAGTAAAATCCCAAGAGAATTCACGGCAATACTTCTCTGAGGTCAGATCCAGAACTCATTCTTTAAGGGGAATCACACCAGAGTACAAGCCCAGGTGATCCCAGTCATCTCTTCCAACTACCACACAAATTACCACAATTAAAACAAGAACACTCCCATATGGCCCTCATCTTCTTCCATATTGACACTCATCATAATTTGGCTGGATGTTTAAATGAGGGGCGCAGACCAAGACAGTGTCCAAAATAAGCTCCTTTGACCCTCATTTGCCTAAAGTCAAGGTGGCCTGGACACCCATCCTGTGAACCAGGAGTGATCAAATAGGCCTGCCATTAATACCGCTCCAATTCTCCAATTTGAGGCCTACTGACTGTGGGGTTTAGATTCTTTATGTGAATTTTAGTCATGATAAAACCAAACACCTATGGGCTAGCCTCTGTAGGTTTTGAAGAACTCATTTGACCCAAAGGATCCCTATTTTCACTTGATGGAGTTCAGGAACCTTACAGAGGAAGTCAAGAGACTTCATCCCAGTGACTGCTCTTTTGGCCATTTTTCATTTGGATGCAAACATGGGAACTTTCTTTAGATCCATCAGGTGCTGAGAATCTAAGTCACAGCCACACACAGGGCCAGGGGGCTGATTCATACACATCCCTTTTCAAAGCACTTAAGAAAAGAGCCACAGGTATGCCCAATCATTTCCCTTTGAAAACTGTTTTCTTCATGCTTCAAAAAAGGGTGGCCAGAGGCAAAGACCTTCCTGACATTCAGGGCAACAGAACAATTGGTAAGTAAAAGGCCCAAAGCAGGGTTTCTCCACTGAGACTTTCCTGGTCACACTGATATCTGAGTTTTCTGAGATGCTCCCCATTCCCTACAGCTATCCAGTACATTGTTATGTCACAGAGCTTTGAGGTGGTAAAGATCTTGGACACAAAACCATAGGCCTATTCTTGAGATTGGCCGGAATTCAGGAAGAAAACAGGAACTTAGGAAGATAGCAGGTGTTGCACATCAATAAGGCAAGCTACAGTCCATTCATAAATGGGTCAATATGAATGCTGAGAAGCTTTCTACTAGACAAGACACATCCATTCATGAATTCTCTTTTCTAATGTCTACAACCACGGACACAGTGAGATACACAGACAGAGAAACACTCGCCATGTTAAACGACTTACTAGAAACAGTCCACTTCCAACGAAACAAACTGACTTTCCTACCTATTCTCAGAGAATGAGAAAAAACCACAAACCCACAACCACACCCACAAAGGCACCTTCTTCCCCCAAGTAGGTCTTTGACTATCCGGAGTGTCCTCTGACTTGTAGGCCATAATATGTTCCCCCAAAATAGCCTGTCCTGTCTCAGATCTGGTCTCCTTGGCAAACTCTGTGAACTTCTCAGGAGCCAACGGTGAGCCACTAACTGCTTTCTCAAGAAAAGCAACGCTTCCGAGCTTTCCTGGCATTTGTTCTTCTCACGTCTGAAGGTACCAAGAAAGACTGACTGTCCTTGGTAAATTCAAATAAGTGAGACCACAGGGATGGGGACTGGGACTGGCTCTGTGTGCCTGGCTTCCTGGATCCAAAGTTCAGAAAGTTCCATCACCAAGGAAGTGAGGTGAGGTCATTTCCTTCCTGAACTGAATGAGGTCCCTGTCTTGGCAACCACTTTGTCTTAACTGTTGCTTCCAAGGGTCCCATGAGATTGAGGCTGCCCCTACTTCCTGTGACACTTTCACAAGTTAGAATGGTATATCAACCATAGGCACCCAGGAATAGATCTCCACACAGGCCTGTTTTGGTCCATGTTCTCTACAATAAGAAGAGAGAGGCTGATTCATACATATCCCTTCATCCTGACCAGGTTGTTTGCATTGGAAGATGACTTTTGCTCTCTCAGGTCCTTCATACCTGCCTACAACTTCTCCAGGTATCATTTCTGCATGGACCTTTGAAGTTCTCAGCAGGTGGAAGGTCCCCAAGTTTCCTGTATTGTAAAAACCACTCTGTCCCTGCTCTTCTGTAAAATGAGATTGAGGGAACAGAGTATGTTTAGGGTTAATAACAGGTTTGATTTGGGTTACGAATCATTCTGTGCGATGAATAATGCTATTGGGAACCTGCGATATTTACAAGAATATAGAGGTGAAATATAAGTATGAAAACAGAAATCTAGGTATGATTTGAAGCCCAGAAGGACATTGGGCCCTTGATTGGGATACTTAGCTTTGAATTATGCTCTGCAAAATTGTCTCAGATAATTCGATATACAATGGCATAGGACATTTTATTGAATGTAGAAGAGAACATCCAGTCAAAAAGGGATAGTCGGTAGGATTAGGAAGATAGTCGGTAGGTTTAGAAAGAAGAGTGAGTATAGGATTTGGACCAAAAGTTCTTTAGCAATAGGGTTTCGATTATAGAGTGAATGTAAATGTCAGCACATATGAAGTGTCAGTCACTAGGATCAACTTGGGAAAATTTGTTGAAAAGCAGATATCAATAGAAACATTATGAAATCAGGCAAAGTATAAAGTGAGTGATTGGATTAGACATTTCCAACAGGGTTGAGTTTGAATATATAAATTAGGAAGAAACAAATATGTAGTCACCAATAGGATTGACAATTGACAGCATTAGGCAACCTGGACATGGATGTTTTTAGTAATTCATGTACACTTTACATTTAGGCTTTGGTACAATCATAAATGTGACCTTTACATTTTTTTGTCCAGAATATTACTTTGATAAAATGTATATGTACATCAGGTGACATGAGTATGTCTTCCAACATTTCTGCAAGCAATATATTGAAGATGTAAAATTAGAATCGGGGGTACAAAGAGGTGTACCCTGTGTCTATGAATATAGAGATAAAGAATGAATAGACCGTAATGTGAATGAATAATATAACTTTTTTCAACTTTAAAAAATGAATTGATCTAATATCTGAAAAATCACAGGAAATCGTATATTGATATACAATCATTCATTCCAAGCAGTTATACATCTAATGGTAATATTCGTGTTTTGGTTTATCATGAAGAGTGTGTGAGTTTTGCTTCAAAAGTGACTATGGAAATAATGTGTTTGGAAAGAAGACTCATGAAAATACCAGTAAAGAAACCTTGACAATACATGTGTTCTGAAGCAAAAAGTGATTAAATTTGAAACAAATGCCTACAAATTTGTGAACTTGTGGATGAAATGTATATCCTATGATGTGCAAAAACTGAAGAAATAATAATGTAAAAGTGTCGAATACAAATGAATAAAGAATTACATATCATGTCCCATTGGAATCTACTTGCATTGATGTTAGACTGGGTCAGTTACTGTAGAATAATTAGGATTTGTATGCATCATTCCCTGAAGTTAGTTTTCAGTACTAGGAAACAAATATGTATTTCAGGTGGATGAATATTTCTGAATATTTTTAATCAACTTTTCACAAGAATAATCTTGTGAAAAGTTGATTAAAAATCCACATACATGAACATAAATGAATTTAGAGAGTGTATATTTGACACATATATTTCATATTTTGAAAAATCTGGAGAGTGTACACACACACACACACAAACACACACACAAAACACTCACAGACATTAAAAAGTAGCAATATAAATGCCAATCGAAATTCATCAGTAAATATATATCATCCACAGATGCAAAAATATTTATTTTACTGAACATGAGTTTACGTATAATGTTGTTCTACTAGGACGCTCCTTATAGGTTGAATTTTCAGTTCCAACAGCATTTAGGAGGAGTGATCTCTTCTCACAATTTGTATCTGCCAAGTCAGCCACCTCACAAAGATGTACGTGGGATACCTGGTAGGATTCTATATATGCATATAAATATACAAGTGTGAATAGGCTAAAGAGAAAGGGAAACATGAATTCTCATATTTGTTAACTTTAAAAACACATGGAGATCTTTTTCTATTAAACATTGACTAGATTTATAACTCCTACCTTGTATAATGCAAAATGCAAGTCCAACTATACAACATGCCTCCAATGAACTGCTTGTATTTCTATAGGTTTGTGTTATTTTTCTCTATCATATTAGGATGAGTTGTCTGACTCTAGTATGTATGGGTTAGTGTCAGGGATTCAGTATTTCAAAAGGAAAATTGGAAATTGAATCCAATTTGTATGCAAATATATGCTACACAAATATCCTCCCACTCTCATCCAGAACAATGCCTTGAAATTACCTTCACCCCAAGTAAGACACAGTTAGAGGAGAATAGATAGAAAATCAGTGAATACATATCTGGAATGGAAAATGCTCAGGAGTTCACAACCTTGGAGGTTGTAGAGGAGTTTCCAAAAGTAAGGGACAGGGTAAACACTCCACAAACATGGAGCTCTGCTGGCCTAAAAACTTTTAGAGCAACTGCCTCTGAGTTTGGGAACGTGAAAAATATGTTGTTGTCAGGAGAATTGGCTTCCTTTGTAGTGAGACCATCAAAGCTGGGTCTGCCTCTATGTGATGTGGAGGACATGGTATCTTATTTTCCAATGAACATGAGGTAGCAGTGTTGATTTTCTTCTTTTTAGGTAAACTGTGGCCTCTGGGGGCTAAGTGTCTCCCCGTTGGACTGTGAAGCCATTTGGTCCTCCTCCACTTTTTGTGGGGTTTTTGCTGCTGAACTGGGAGTTTGGTATTTGCTTCATGAAATTCAAGGAGTTCAACTGAGACACAGTGCTGGAGGGAGTTCTGTCATGTGTGGTGGTTCAGAGTCTGCAGAAGAACTCACCAACCACGCTTCTATCCCTCAAAGCTTGCCACATTGCATCCTTGTCCATAGCAACCTGATTCTGAACATTGCCCTGAATCCTCTCCATATAACAAGATGCCTTTAATTACAAGGGTCTGCTGGCTGCTTCATGTAATCCACAAGCCATTTGGAAGTCAATGGAAGATCCACATTGCTCCAACACAGATGTTTTATCACACTCCTGCCCACCACAGCTCTAGGCCCACTTCTCAGCAGGCTGCAACTTTCTGGCACCTCTGTTCTACACAATTTTCATAAAACCCAGTCAAGCAAGGCACTGTCTGGTACATCCATGATCAGCAACAGGACATCCAAAGATTCTCCAGTGCCACCTGGTCATGGGAATTTCAAAAATTTCATGGTATTTATTTAGACATTTTTCAAGGATGAAGTTGGAGGCACTGTGGGTTTCAATTCATTCAGGAACCAGTAAATGGTGAGCAAGATTATTTCAATGAAAGCTCTGGAGAACCCTCACAGGCAAGGCTTCCCAAAGAATGGCCAAAAGGTCACATTAAGCCAGGACCATTAAGGTCTACAATATGAGGTCCATGTGTGTTTTCACTCTCAACTATGTCTGCCAAGTCTTTCGAATAAAATCATGTGTTATCTTGGCTGAAATTCCCAGTGCTCTGTGGAAAGCCACTCTGGGGCTAGATCTCAGTTTCCAAGGGTGACTCTCATACATCGCCTCTTAAATCACAGCACAATACATGGCAATACTTCTCTGAGATCAGTTCCTGAACTCAGTCTATAAGGGGAATCACACCAGAGTTCAAGCCCAGGTAGACCTTGTTATGTCTTCCAAGTGTCACACAAATATCCACAATTAAATCCAAAACACTTCCACATGGCACTCATCTTCTTCCATTTACACAATCATCATAATCTCTGGCTGGAGGTTTCCATGAGGGGTGCAGCCCAAGACAGTGTCCAATATAACCTCCCTTGCCCCTCATTTGCCTAAAATAAGGGTGGCCAGAACATCCTTCCAGTGAACCAAGAGTGATCAAATAGGCCTGCCATTAATATGGCACTGCTTCTCCAATTTGAGGCCTACTGACTGTGTGTTTTAGATTCTTTATGTGAATTGGAGTCTTGAGAAAAACCAAGCACATATGGGCTAGCCTCTGCAGGGTTTTGAGGAACACATTTGAACCAAATTATCACTATTCTCACATGATGGATGACAGGAACCTTACAGAGGAATGCGAGAGACTTCATCCACACTGACTGCTCTTTTGTCCATTTTGGTTTTGGATGCACACATGGGATCCTTCTTTAGATCCATCAGGTGCTGAGAATCTAAGCCACAGTCTCACACAGGGCCAAAAGGCTGATTCAGACACATCCCTTTCCAAAGCAATTAAGCAAAGAGCCACAGGTGATGCCCTTTCATTTCCATTTGAAAACTGTTTCTTTAGGCTCTACAATGGTGTGGCCTGAGGCAAAGACCTTCCTGACATTCAGGGCATCAGAACAATTGGTGAGCAAAAGGCCCAAAGCAGGGTTTCTTCACTTAGAATTTCCTGGTCAAACTAATATCTGAGTTTTCTGAGATGCTCCCATTTCTTTCAGCTATCCAGTACATGGCCATGTCACAGAGCTTGGAGGTGGTACATATTTTGGACAAAAAACCATGAGCCTATTCTGGAGAGTGGCCAGAATTCAGGAAGAAAAGAGGAACTTAGGAAGATTGTTGGAGTTGTCCACCCATAAGTCAAGCCGCAGTCCATTCATAAATTGGGCAAGTTGAGTCTAGACAGGACACATCCAATGATTCATTCTCTTTTCTAATATCTAAAACCACGGACACAGTGGGATACACAGACAAAGAAACACTGGCCTTGTCAAACGACTTACCAGAAACAGTTCACTCCAAACCAAACAAACCGCCTTTCCTACCTATTCTCAGAACATGAGACAAAATCTCAAACCCACACCCACACACACAAAGGAAGCTCCTTCCCCAAGTAGGTCTGTGACTATTGGGAGTGTCTTCTGACTGGTGGGCCAAACTATGTTCTGATGAAATCGCCTGTCCTGTGTCAGATATGGTCTCGTTGGCCAAATCTGTGAAGTTGTCACTAGCCAGCGGTGAGCCACTACCTGCTGTCTCAGGAAAGGCCCCTCTTCAGAGCTTTCCTGACATTTGTTCATCCTCACCTCAGTAGGTACCAAGAAAGACTGACTCTGTCCTTGGTAAATCCAAAAAATAAGACCACTGGGACTGGGACTGAGACTGGCTCTGGGTGCCTGGCTTCCCGGATTCCAAGTTCAGAGAGTTCCATCACCAAGGAAGTGAGGTGAGATTACTTCCTTCAGGAATTCTTTGAGGTCATTGCCTTGGCAACCACTTTGTCCTATGAGATGGAGGCTGCCCTTACTTCCTGTGACACTTTTACAAGTTAGAATGGTATATCAACCATAGGCACCCAGGAACAGCTCTCCACACATGCCTGGTTTGGTCTATCTTGTGTACATTAACAAGAGAGAGGCTTATTCAGACACAACCCTTCATCCTGGAAAGGTTGTTTGCGATGGAAGATGACATTTGCTCTCTCAGGTCCTTCATAGATGCCTACATCTTCTCCAGGGATCAAATTTGCATGGACATTTGAGGTTCTCAGCAGGAGGAAGATACCCTACATTCCTGTATTGTAAGACGAACTCTGTCCCTGCTCTTCTGCAAAGTTAGATTGAGGGAAGAGTGTATGGTTAGGGTTAATAACATGTTTGATTTGGGTTACGAATCATTGCGAAGGATGATTAATAGTATTGGGAACCTGCGATATTTATAAGATTATAGAGGTGAAATATAAGTATGGAAACAGAAATCTAGGTAAGATTTGAAGCCCAGAAGGGCATTAGGCCCTTGATTGGGATACTTAGCTTATAATTACGTTCTGCGCAGATGTCTCAGATAAATCGATAATCAATGGCATAGGACCTTACACCTTGGAAGATTGATTTTAGAAGAGAACATCCACTCAAATTGAGATAGTCGGTGGGATTAGGAAGGTAGTCATTAGGTTTAGGAAATAGAGTGAGTATAGGACATGGAGCAAAAGTTCTGTAGCAATAGTGTTTTGGTTATAGAGTGAATGTAAATTTCAGCACATGTGAAGAGTCATTCACAATGATTAACTGGGGAAAATATGTAGAAAGGAAAATATCAATACAGACCTTACGAAATTAGGCAATTATACAGTGAGTGATAGGATTAGACATTTTCAATAGGGTTGAGATTGAATACATAATCTTAGGAAGAAACAAATATGTCGTCACCAATATAAATGACATTTGAAAGCATTAGGCAACCAGGACATTTATCGTTTTAGTAATCCATGTTCACTTTCCATTTAGGATTTGGTACAATCATAAGTGTGATTTTTGCATTTTGTGCCCAGAAAAATATTGTGATCAAATGTATATGTAGATCATAAGACATGAGTATTTCTTCCACTATTACTGGGAGCAATATTTGAAGACATATAAATTAGTATTGGGGGTACAAAGTGGTGTACCCTGTGTCTATGAATATAGAGATAATGCATGAATAGACCATACTGTGAATAAATATTATAACTGGTTCCACTTTAAATAATGGATTGAATTGATATCTGAAAATATATAGGAAATCATATATTGACATACAATCATTCACTCCAACCAGTTATATATCTAATGGTAATCTTAGGGTTATTGTTTATCATGAAGTGTGTGTGAGTTTTGTTTCAAAAGTGATTATGGAAATCGAAAATAATATGTTTGGAAAAAAGTCTCATGAAAAGACCAGTCAAGAAATATGGAGGAATCCATGTGTTCTGAAGCAGGAAGTGATTGAAAGTGAAACAAATGCCTATAAATTTTCTAAATTGTGAATGAAATATATATCCTGTTATGTGCATAAACTGTTGAAATAGTAATGTATCAGTGTTGAATAAAAGTGAAAGTCAAAATACACATCATGTCCAATAGGAATCTACTTGCATTGATGTTAAACTGGGTCAGTTACTGTAGAAATATTAGAATTGTGTGCATTATGCACCAAAGATAGTTTTTTTTTTTATTTTTATTTATGGTTGTTCAGAACATTACATAGTTCTTGATATATCATATTTCACACTTTGATTCAAGTGGGTTATGAACTCCCATTTTTACCCTGTATACAGATTGCAGAATCACATCAGTTACACATCCATTGATTCACATATTGCCATACTAGTGTCTGTTGTATTCTGCTGACTTTCCTATCCTCTACTATCCCCCCTAGCCTCCCTGCCCCTCCCCACTTCTCTCTCTACTCCCTCTACTGTAATAAATTTCTCCCCCTTGTATTATTTTTCCCTTTCCCCTCAATTCCTCTTGTTTGTAATTTTGTATAACCCAGAGTGTCTCCTTCCAATTCCATGCAATTTCCCTTCTCCCTCCCTTCCACCTCTCATCCGTGTTTAATGTTAATCATCTTGTCATGCTCTTTGTCCCTATCTGTTCTTAGTTACTCTCCTTATATCAAAGATGACATTTGGCATTTGTTTTACAGGAATTGTGTAGCTTCACTTAGCATAATCCAGTCTAATGCCATCCATTTTCCTGCAAATTCTGTGATTTTTTCATTTTTCAATGCAGAGTAATAATCCATTGTGTGTTAATGCCACATTTTTTTTATCCATTATTCTATTGAAGGGCATCTACGTTGGTTCCACAGTCTTGCTGTTGTGAATTGTGCTGCTATGAACATCGATGTAGCAGTGTCCCTGTAGCATGCTCTTTTTAGGTCTTTAGTGAATAGACCAAGAAGGGGAATAGCTGAGTCAAATGGTGCTTCCATTCCCAGCTTTCCAAGAAATCTCCATACTGCTTTCCCAATTGGCTGCACCAATTTGCAGTCCCACCAGCAATGTACAAGTGTACCTCTTTTCCCACATCCTTGCCAGCACTTCTTGTTGTTTGACTTTATAATGGCTGCCAATCTTACTGGAGTGAGATGGTATCTTAGGGTGGTTTTAATTTGCATTTCTCTGACTGCTGGAGATGGTGAGCATTTTTTCATGTACTTATTGATTGATTGTATGTCCTCATCTGAGAAGTGTCTGTTGAGGTCCTTGGACCATTTGTTGATTGGGTTATTTGTTATCTTATTGTCTAATTTTTTAAGTTCTTTGTATACTCTGGATATTAGGGCTCTCTCTGAAGTGTGAGTAGTAAAGATTTCTTCCCAGGATGTAGGCTCCATATTTACCTCTCTTATTGTTTCTTTTGCTGAGAAAAAACTTTTTTAGTTGAGTAAGTCCCATTTGTTGATTCTAGTTATTAACTCTTGTACTATGGGTGTCCTATTGAGGAATCTGTAGCCCGACCCCACAGTATGTACATCGTAACAAAATTTTTCTTCTATCAGACAGTGTGTCTCTGATTTGATATCAAGCTCCTTGATCCATTTTGAGTTAACTTTTGTGCATGGCGAGAGAAAGGGATTCAGTTTCATTTTGTTACATATGGATTTTCAGTTTTCCCAACACCATTTGTTGAAGATGCTATCCTTCCTCCATTGCATGCTTTTAGCCCCTTTATCAAATATAAGATAGTTGTAGTTTTGTGGATTGGTTTCTGTGTCCTCTATTCTGTACCATTGGTCCACCTGCCTTTTTCGGTACCAGTACCATGCTATTTTTGTTACTATTGCTCTGTAGTATAGTTTGAAGTCTGGTATCGCTATACCACCTGATTCACACTTAATGCTTAGCATTGTTTTGCAATTCTGGGTCTTTTATTTTTTCATATGAATTTCATGATTGCTTTCTCTATTTCTACAAGAAATGCCTTTGGGATTTTGATTGGCATTGGATTAACCCTATAGAGAACTTTTGGTAATATCGCCATTTTGATGATGTTAGTTCTGCCTATCCATGAACAGGGTATATTTTTACATCTTCTAAGATCTTCTTCTATTTCTCTCTTTAGGGTTCTGTAGTTTTCATTGTATAAGACTTTCACCTCTTTTGTTAGGTTGATTCCCATTTTTTTTTTTAGGATATTGTCAATGGAGTGGTTGTCCTCATTTCCATTTCAGAGGATTTGTCGCTGATATACAGGAATGCATTTGATTTATGCGTGTTGATTTTATATCCTGCCACTTTGCTGAATTCATTTATTAGCTCTATTAGTTTCTTTGTAGACCCTTTTGGGTCTGCTAGGTATAGAATCATGTCATCTGCAATAGTGATAATTTAAGTTATTCTTTTCCTATTTATATGCCTTTAATTTCTTTCATCTGTCTAATTGCTCTGGCCAGTCTTTTGAGAACTATATTGAACAGAAGTGGTGAGAGCGGGCATCCCTGTCTTGTTCCAGATTTTGGAGGGAATGTCTTCAATTTTTCTCCATTAAGAATGACGCTAGCCTGCGGTTTAGCATAGATTGTTTTTACAATATTGAGGAATGTTCCTGTTATTCCTAGTTTTTCGAGAGTTTTGAACATAAAGGGATGCTGTACTTTGTCGAATGCTTTTTCTGCATCTATCTAGATGATAATATGGTTTTTATTTTTAAGTCTATTGATGTGGTGAATAACACTTATTGATTTTCGTATATTGAACCCTCCTTGCATCCCAGGGATGAATCCTACTTGATCATGGTCCACATTTTTTTGATATGTTTTTGTAACTGATTCTCCAGAATTTAATTTAAGATTTTTGCATTTAGGTTCATTAGAGATATCGGTCTTTAGTCTTCTTTCTTTGAAGTGTCTATCTGGTGAAGGAATCAGAGTGATATTGGCCTCGTAGAATGAATTTGGAAGATCTCCCTCTTTTTCAATTTTCTGAAATAGCTTGAAAAGTATTGGTATTAGTTCATATTTAAAGGTTTTGTAAAAGTCTGATGTATACCCATACTGTCCTGGGATTTTCTTAGTTGGTAGTCTTTGGATGGTTTCTTTTATTTCCTCAATTGATATTGGTATGTTTAGGTTGTCTATATCCTCCTAACTCACTCTGGTCAGATCATATGACTTAAGAAATATTTCGATGCCTTCACTATCTTCTATTATTTTGGAGTATAAGGATTCAAAGTAATTTCTGATTATCTTCTGTATTTCTGAAATATCTGTTGTAATATTGCCTTTTTCATCCCATATGATAGTAATTTCAGTTCTCTCTCCTCTTCATTAGCATGGCTAGGGGTCTGTCCATTTTATTTATTTTTTCAACGAACCAACTTTTAGTTTTGTCAATTTTTTCAATTGTTTCTTTTGTTTCGATTTCATTGATTTCTGCTCTGATTTTAATTATTTCTTTCCTTCTACTTCTTTTGCTGTTGTTTGCTCTTGTTTTTCTAAGATTTTGAGATGAAGTATGAGATCATTTATTTGTTGTTTTTTTCTTTTTCTAAGGAATGAACTCCAAGCAATGAATTTTCCTCTTAGAACTGCTTTCAATGTGTCCCATAGATTCCGATATATTGTGTCTGTGTTTTCATTTTTCTCTAAGAATTTTTTATTTTCCTCCTTGATGTCTTCTATAACCCATTGATCATTCAGTAACCTATTGTTCATTCTCCAAATGATGCATGGTTTTTCCTTCCTTCTTTTATCATTGATTTTTAGTTTCATTCCATTATGATAAGATAAGATGCATGGTATTATCTCTACTCCTTTAATTTGTCTAAGAGTTGCCCTGTGACATAATATATGATCTATTTTTGAGAAGGATCCATGTGCTGCTGAGGAAAAATGTAACTGCTTGATGTTGGGTCGTATATTCTATATATGTCAATTAAGTCTAGGTTATTAATTGTGTTATTGAGTTCTATAGTTTCCTATTTCAACTTTTGTTTGGAAGTCCTGTTAGAGTGGTGAGAGAGCTGTGTTGAAGTCTCCCATGATTATTGTATGGTGGTCTATTAGACTCTTGAACTTGAGAAAAGTTTGTTTGATGAACATAGCTGCACCATTGTTTGGGGCATACATATTTATGATTGTTATGTCTTGCTGGTGTATGGTTCTCTTGAACAGTATGTAGTGTCCCTCTTTATCCCTTTTGATTAACTTTGGCTTGAAATCTATTTTATTTGATATGAGTATGGACACTCCTGCTTTTTTCCGAAGTCCATATGAGTGATATGATTTTTTCCAAACTTTCACCTTCAGTGTATGTATGTCTTTTTCTTATCAAATGCGTCTCCGGTAGGCAGCATATTATTGGGTCTTGTTTTGTGATCCATTCTACTGGCCTGTGTCTGTTAATTGGTGAGTTTAAGCCATTAACATTTACAGTTATTATTGAGATAAGGGTTGTTCTTCCAGCCATATTTGTTTATTTATGTTATTAAACATGGATTGTTTTCCTCTTTGATTATTTCCCCCCTTTAATGTCCTACCTCCCACTGTTGGTTTTCATTATTTTCCAATTACTCTTCCTGTAATATTTTGCCAAGGATGTTTTGAAGAGATGGTTTTCTAGCTACAAATTCTTTTAACTTTTGCTTATCATGGAAAGTTTTATTTCATCTTCCATCCTGAAGCTTAATTTTGCTGGATACACAGTACATGGTTGGAACCCATTTTCTTTCTGTGATTGAAAAATGTCATTCCAGGATCTTCTAGCTTTCAGAGTCTTTGTTGAAAGATCAGCTGTTATCCTGATTGGTTTACCCCTAAATGTAATCTGCTTCCTTTCTCTTGTAGATTTTAAAATTCACTCCTTATTCTGTATATTGGGCATCTTCATTATAATGTGTCTAGGTGTGGATCTCTTATGATTTTTCACATTCGTCGTCCTGTAGGCTTTTAGAATATGGGAGTCTGTCTCATTCTTCAAGTCTGGGAAGTTTTCTCATATTATTTCATTGAATAGATTGCTCATTCCTTTGGTTTGGACCTCTATACCTTCCTGTATCCCAATGACTCTTAAGTTTGGTCTCTTTATTTTATCCCATATTTCTTGGATGTTCTGTTCATGGTTTCTTAACAGTTTGGCTGAGCTGTCTATGTTCTTTTCAAGTTGAAATACTTTGTCTTCATTGTCTGATGTTGTATCTTATAAGTGTTCTACTCTGATGGTAGTATTCTCAATTGAATTTTTAAGATGGTTTATTGCTTCCTGCATTTCTAGGATTTCTGTTTGTTATTTTTTACAACCTCTATCTCCCTGTATAGTTGATCTTTTGCTTCTTGCTTTTGTTTATGTAATTCATTGTTGAAGTGATCTTTCATTGTCTGATTTTGCTGTCTAATGTCTTCCTTGAGACTTCAGATCATCTGAAGAATGTATATCCTGAGTTCTTTATCTGACATTCCATCTGCTGCAGCTATTACCTCTTCTAAAGTTGTGTTGACCTGCATTGCTTGTGGTTCTTTTTTCCTTTTCTTTTCATACTGCTCGCGTTTCTTTCTGCTTGGTGAAACTGTTGTGATTTTGAAATTTTCTTCCTATATATTTATATTGCTCTTGTATATTTGAAAAGTCTTCATTGCAGGGGCAGGGGTGGCTGTGCTGTTCCACCAATTGGGGTGATATATCTACCACGCTGATGGGTCGCTAGGCCTGTTATTCTGATCGGTCGCAGGTCTGCTTACCATGCAGGCGCAGGAGGCTGCTCTCCTCTGCCCCTCCTCCAATTGGTGTGACGTGTCTACCACGCCCGTGGACCCCTGCGGTGTTCTGCCGATCGGTCGCAGGTCTGCCTACCTTGCTTGCGTGGGCGGCGACTCTGCTCTACCCCTACCCCAATTGGGGTGACGTGACTACCACGCCAGTGGGCCGCTGGGCCTGGTCTGCCGGTTGGTCGCAGGTCAGGATACCTTGTGAGCACGGGCTACAGATCTGTTCTGCCCCTACTCCAAATGGGGTAAAGTGTCTGCCGCGCCAGCAGGCCGCTGGGCCTCTTCTTCTGGTCAGGTGCAGGTCTGCTACCTTGCAGGCGCGGGTGGTGGCTCTGCTCTGCCCCTACTCCAATTGGTGTGTCGTGACTACCATGCCTGCAGGTTGCTGGGCCTGTTCTGGGCATGGGCAAAGGCTCTGCTCTGCCCCTACTCCTATTGGGGTAATGTGACTACCATGCCGGTGACCCACTGGGATTGTACTAGGCACGGGAGAAGGCTCTGCTCTGCAACAACTCCAATTGGGGTGATGTGACTACCACACCTGTGGGTCGCTGGGCCTGTTCTGGGCCCGGGTAGCAGCTCTGTTCTGCCTCTACTCCAATTGGGTTGACGTGACTACCATGCAGGTGTATCACTGGGTCTGTTCCAGGTGCGGGCAGCTGCTCTGCTCTGCCCCTCTGGCTTGATGACAAAGTGAGAGAGACCCGGGTGTTTGTGACTCACTTTCTTCACCAGGAGACCAACTGTTTCTGTCACTGCTGGTATCAATGAAGTTATCTCCTCTGCTGCTTTCTGATGACATCAGAAATTTGTCATGTTGGTATCCCATGTGAAAGGCAGCATTTTGTTCCCTTTTCTGGGTGACCAAAGCAATGGGTGAGTCCTGTCTTGCCCTCACAAGCCTCGTCTCAATCCTGTTGCCACTGCCTATGAAGGCTCGGTTGATATTTACCTCCACATTATTCAGCAAGACCCGGACCGGGAAGCAGAATCCACACCGCTGTATATTTGCATTGCTATCTCTTCGTTTCCCAGTGCACGCCGCAGACTCTAGCCGCAGACCGATTTCCTGAATAAGCAGCATGACCCTCTATGCGGACAAATCACTCGTGTTTGAGCCCGCGTAGCTGATCCTCGTGAGATGGAAATATGTCGACTAGGTTTTGGAGCACCCCAATTTTGCTGGAAATTTCTAACAAGATAGGTTTTAGCGATTATAACTCGTCATTCTCCCGCACAGTGACGCGGTACATGGGGGTGATGCACTCCCTTCACCACCATCATATGATCCCCGAAAGTTAGTTTTCAGTACTAAGAAACAAATATGTATTTCTGGTGGATGAATAATTCTGAGAATATTCTTGTGAAAACTTGATTATTAATCCAAATACATGAATATGAGTGAATTTAGGGAGTGTATAATAAGAAAAATATACTTCATATTTTGAAAAATCTGCAGAGTGAATATATATATATATATATATATATATATATATATGTATACACACACACACACACATACACACACAGACATTAAAAAGTAGCATTATGTATGCCAATCGAAATTCACCACGAAGTAATATATCATCCACAGATCCAAAAATATTCATTTTAATGAACATGGATTTATGTTGTTCAAATAAGAAGCTCACTCATATGTTGAATTTTCAGTTCCAACAGCATTTAGTAGGAGTGATCTCTTCTCACAATTTGCATCTGCCAAGCCAGCCACCTCACAAAATGTACGAGTGATACCAGGTAGAATTCTATATGTGCATATAAAAATACATGTGATGAATAGGCTACAGAGAAAGGGAGACAGTTATTCACATGTTTGTTAACTTTTAAAACACATGGAGAACTATTTCAATTAAAATTCGCTAGATTTATAACACCTACCATTTATCATACGAAAGGCAAGTCCAACTATACACCATGCCTCCTGTGAACCTCTTGTATTTCTATTCTGTTTGGGTTATTTTTCTCCACCATATTAGGATTAAAAGTCAAAGTCTAGTAGGGTATGTGTTAGTGTCAGGGATTCAGTATTTCGAATGGAAAATTGGAAAATGTATCAAATGTGTATGCAAATATGTGCTACACAAAAATCTTCCCACCCTCATTCATCACAATGCCTTGACATTACCTTCGCCCCACATAAGACACAATTAGAGGAGAAGAGTTAGAAAATCTGTGAATACATATGTGTAATGAAAAATGCTCAGGAGTTCACAAATTTGCAGGTGGTAGAGGAGTTTCCAAAAGTAAGGGACAGGGTAAAAACTCCACAAACATGAAGTTCTGCCAGCCTAACATCTGGAGAAACTGCCTCTGAGGTTGGGCAATGAAATATATGCTGTTGTCAGGAGCATTAGCTTCATTTGTTGTGAGACCATCATAGCTGAGTCTTCATCTATGTGATCTGGATGACATAGATTCTTATTTTCCAATGAACATGAGGCAGCAGTGCTGAATTTTCTATTTGTAGGTAACCTGTGGCCACTGGGGTCTAAGTGTCTCCCCTTGTGGACTGTAATTCCATTTGGTCATCCTCCACTATTCGTGGTATTTCTTGCTGCTGCACTGGGAGATTGGTGTTTGCTTCATGAAATACAAGGATTTCAAATGGGACACAGTGCTGAAGTAAGTTCTGTCAAGTGTGGTGGGTCAGGTTCGTCAGGAGAATGCACCAACCAGGCTTCTATCCCACATAGCTTGCCCCATTGACCATAGCAACCTGATTCTGAACATTGCCCTAAAACCTCTCCATATAACAATATGCTTTTACATATAAGGGTCTACTGGCTGCAAAATGTCAGTCACAATCCATTTGGAAGCCAATGGCAGATCCAAATGCCCCCACCACAGATGTTTTATTACACACCTGCCAACCACTACTCTAGTACAACTACTCAGCAGGATCCAACTTACTGGCATCTCTGTTCAACACCATTTTCATAAAACCCAGTCAATCAAGGCACTGTCTTGTATACTCATGATCAGCAACAGGACATCCAAATATTCTCCAGTGCTACCCGGTTATGGGAATTTCAAAAATTTCGTGGTATTGATATAGCCAATTTTCAAGGATGAAGTTGGAGGCACTGTGAATTTTAATTCACTCAGAAACCATTAAATGGTGAGGAAGCTCATTTCAATGAAAACTCTGGAGAATTCTTACAGGCAAGGCTTCCAAAAGTGGCGATAAGTCAAATTAAGCCAGGCCCCTTGAGGTCTACAATGTATGGTCCATGTGTGTTTCGACTCTCAAATATGGCTGCCAAGTCTTTAAGAATAATATCATGTGATATCCTGGCTGAGATTCCCTGTGCTCTGTGGAAAGTCAACTTGGGCCTAGATGTCACTTTCCAAGGGCAACTCTCATGCATGGCCATCTAAAATTCCAACACAATATCTGGCAATAATTCTCTGAGATCAGGAAAAGAACTCAGTCTCTAAGGGGAATCACACCAAAGTGCAAGCCTAGGTGGACCCAGAGATCTCTTCCAACCGCCAGACAAATATCCACAATTTAAACCAAACACTCTCACATGGCCCTCATCTTCTTCCATATAGACACTCATCATATTCTCTGGCTGGAGGTTTCCATAAGGGACGCAGCCCATGACAGTGTCCAAAATAAGCTCCGTGCCCCTCATTTGCCTAAAGTCAGGGTGGCCTGGACTCTCTTCCTGTGAACCAGTAGTGATCAAATAGGCCTGCCTTTAATATTGCTTGGCTTCTCCAACTTGAGGCCTTCTAGCTTTGGGGTTTAGATTCTTTAAGTGAATTGGAGTCATGAAAATCAAACACCTATGGCCTAGCCTCTGCAGGGCTTTGAAGAACTCATTTGACCCAAAGGATCCCTATTCTCACTTGATGGATATCAGGAACCTACCAGAGGAAGGCAAGAGAGTTCATCAACAATATCTGATCTTTTTGCCATTTTGGTTTTGGATGCATGCATGGGATCTATCTTTAGATCCATCAGGTGCTGAGAATCTAAGCCACAGCCTCACACAGGGCCAACAGGCTGATTCAGACATATCCCAATCCTAAGCAATTAAGCAAAGAGTCACAGGTGATTCCCATTCATTTCCATTTGAAAACTGTTTTCTTCAGGGTTCACAAAGTGGTGGCTTGAGGCAAAAAACTTCCTGACATTCAACAGAACAATAGGTAAGCAAAAGGAACAAAGAGGGGTTTCTCCACTGAGACTTTCCTGGTAAACAGATATTTGAGATTTCTGAGATGCTAGCCATTTCTTTCAGCTATCCAGTACATAGCCATGTCACAGATCTTGGAGGTACAAATCTTGGACACAAAACCACGATACTATTCTGGAGAGTGGCCAGAATTGAGAAAGAAAACAGGAAATTAGGAAGCTTGTAGGTGTTGCCAATCCATAAGGCAAGCCAGAGTCCACTCATGAATTGGGCAGGATGAATGCTGGGAAGCTTTCTACTAGACAGGACACATCCATTGATGCATTGTCTTTTCTAATGTCTACAACAATGGACTCAGTGGGATACACACACATAGAAACACTCGCCTTGTCAAAGGACTTAATAGAAATATTCCACTCCATACCAAACAAACCGCCTTTCCTACCTATTCTCAGAACATGAGACAAAACCACAAACTCACACCCACACCCAAAAAGGCACCTCCTTCCCCCTAGTAGGTCTGTGACTCCCTGGAGTGTCGTCTGACTGGTGGGCCATTCTATGTTCTTCCAAAATGACCTCTCCTGTCTCAGATCATGTCTGCTTGGCCAACTCTGTGAAGTTCTCAAGAGCCAGCGGTGAGACACTACCTGCTTTCTCAGGAAAAGCCCCTCTTCAGAGGTTTCCTGGCATTTCCTTCAGAGGTTTCCTCACATCTGTAGGTACCAAGAAAGACTGACTCTGTCCTTGGTAAATCCAAACATGTCAGACCACTGGGACTAGGACAGGGACTGTCTCTTGGTGCCTGGCTTCCTGGATTTCAAGTTCAGAGAGTTCCATCACCAAGGAAGTGAGGTGAGATCACTTCCTTCAGGATATGAATGATGTCACTGCCTTGGCAACCACTTTGTCCTAACAGTTGCTTCCAAAAGTATCATGAGGTGGAGGCTGTCCTGATTTTCATGGGACACTTTCTCTAGTTAGAATGTTATATCAACCATAAGCACCCGGGAACAGCTTCCACACAGGACTGGTTTGGTCCATGTTCTATACATTAAGAAGAGAGAGACTGATTCAGACACAACCCTCCATCCTGACCAGGATGATTGCCATGGAAGATGACTTTTGCTTTCTGAGGTACTTCATAGCTGTCTTCATCTTCACCAGGGATCATTTCTGCATGAACATTTGAGTTTCTCAGCAGGTGAAGATCCCCTAGATTCCTGTAGTTTAATACCCACACTGTTATTGCTCTCCTGCAAAGTGAGTGTATGGTTACGGTTAATAATATGTTCGATTTGGGTTAGGAATCATTCTGCAGGAAGAATAATGAGATTGGGAACCTGCGATATTTATAAGAATATATACGTGAAATATATGTATGAAAACGGGAATCTAAGAAAGATTTGAAGCCCAGAAGGGCATTGGGCCCTTTATTTGGATACTTAGTGTTGAATTATGTTCTGTACAGTTGTTTCAGTTAAATCGAAATACAGTGGCATAGGACCTTGTACCTTGGATGATTGAATGTAGAAGAGAACATCCAGTCAAAAAGGGATAGTCAGTAGGATTAGGAAGATAGTCAGTAGGTTTAGGAAGAAGAGTGAGTATATGATTTGGAATAAAAAGCTTCTTTAGCAATAGGGTTTCGTTTAGAGAGTGAATGGAAATGTCAGCACATGTGAAGAGTCAGTCACAATGATAAACTGGGGAAAATATGTAGGAAAGCAGGTGTCAATAGAGACATTACGAAATCAGGCAAAGTATAAAGTGAGTGATAGGATTAGACATTTTCAACAGGGTTGAGTTTGAATACATAATCATAGGAAAAAACAAATATCTCGTCACAAATGGGAATGACATTTGAGAGCATTAGGCAACCTGGACATGGATGTTATTTGTTATCCACGTTCACTTTCCTTTTAGGCTTTGGTACAATCATAAGTGTGACATTTTTATGGTTTTTTTTTGTTCAGAATATTACTGTGATAAAATGTATATGTAGATCAGGTGGCATGAGTATTTCTTTCACCATTTCTGGGAGCAATATTTTGAAGACGTATACATTAGTATTAGGGGTACAAAGAGGTGTACCCTGTGTCTATTAATATAGAGATAATGCATGAATAGACCATACTATGAATAAATAACGTAACTGATTCCACTTTAAATAATGGATTGAATTGATATGTGAAAATATATAAGAAATCTTATATTGATATACAATCATTCATTCCAACCAGTTATATTTCTAATGGTAATATTAGGATTATGGTTTATGATGAATGGTGTTTGAGTTTTGCTTTACACGTGATGATGTTAAACAAAAATAATATGTTTGGAAAGAAGTCTCATGAAAAGACCAGTCAAGAAACATGGAGGAATACATGTGTTCTGAATCAGGAAGTGATTGATCGTGAAACAAATGCCTATAAATTTTCTAATTTGTGACTGAAATATATATCCCATCATGTGCATGAACTGAAGACATAGTAACGTACAAGTATTGAATAAAAATGAAAGTCAAAATACACATCATGTCCCCTAGGAATCTACTTGCATTCATTTTAAACTGGCTAAGTAACTGTAGAAATATTAGGGTTTGTATGCACCATTCACTGAATTTAGTTTTCAGTACTAGGAAACAATATGTATTTCAGGTGGATGATTATTTCTGAAAATAATCTTGTTGAAAGTTGATTATAAATCCACAGATATGAATATGAATGTATTTAGGGGCGTGCATAATAAGACACATATATTTCATATTTTGAAAAATCTAAAGAGTATATATATATATATATATATATATATATATATATATATATACACACACACACGCAAATGCACAGATATTAAAAAGTAGCAATACAGGAGATCCATTATGAAGGCAGGCATGGAGAATTCAAGTCTCTGATCTCTTCAGCTGCGCGGGCATAGGGAGTCGTAAACTGTCTAAATGCTGTTTGCTCAGAATCACTAGGCAATATTGACCTGTTGTGAATCTGGGGCGAACAGTCTGGGCCCCTCAGAACACACACAAAGCCCGGATTGGCTGCATTCAAGCTTAGATTCATCTGGTTTTTGTGACTCAGCACTAACATTCCCGCTGAAATAATTGGTCGGGCTTTCGGAATTGACAGAGTTAAAAGCCAACTGAGCCTTCATAGGCAGTGGCCACAGGATTGAAATGGGGCTTGGGAGAGATAGTCAGGACCCACCTGTTGCATTGGTCTCCCAGCAAAGGGAATGAACGGTCACCATTTTAATGGTATACCACCATGGCAGCGAACTGACGTCACAGTCGGAGGAGATAACTTCATTACCAGTGCAACAAGTATGTTATCCCATTGCCATCTCTCTCAACACCGCAGGGAAACCTCAAGGGCCCTTCCCACCTCTGCCGTAATGGCCCCTCCCAGCTCTCCAAGGAGCGCAATACCCAGACCTAGGGAATCAGGATTGGCTCGGGACTCGAGGCGTGTAATTGCCGGCTACCGCTCCCACCAGTGCTGACAACTGAGGTCTCTTACACCACCTACCGGGTCCATGGCTCCCGAAGGGCAAGCAAATTCGCTGGGGTTTCTCAGCCCCAAGCTCTACAAACTTAGGGTCTGAGGGAGGCAATTAAGGAGAGTGTGCCCAGCCGTTCATGGAAACAGGGCTACCAGGAGCAGAGGCCTGGCTTGTAACCAGTATTGTGGTGAGCGTCACAGGTGAGTGGGGTCTGGCTTGAGGAAGCACAAGAGAAGGTCCTAGGCACTCAGGGTTGGAGACCCGCCCAGTCTGGGAGGAAGAGCTGCTGCACAGTGATTGGTTCCCACTTATTGAGAGGAGAAGCTTGGCCCAGTGCGCACAGCTCCACCTACTGGAAGAGAAGTTAATTGAACTCTAGGACTGCATGTATTATTACTATTTTTTTATTTGTATTTTTTTCTTTTTCTTTCATTTTCATTTTTGTTGTTGTTGTTCATTAACTTTTTAAAATGTTTTTATTTTTTTAATTTCTTTTATTTTATTATTATTATTATTAATATTATTATTTTAAATTTTAATTTTCAATTTTTTAATCATCATTATTACTTAAAATTTTCTTTCTTTATTTTCTATTTTTTTTTGTCTTTTCATTTCATTTCAATTTTTTTATTCCCCCTTACTTGAATTCTACCTGCCTACTCTCATTCTCTTTAGTGACTTCTCCCTTCCCTTCTAATATCTTTCCTCTCAAGCATCAAATAAATTTATAAGAGTAAGCAGTAACTCAGTAGTCAAACAGAACGAGAAGTAACATGAGCAGCATAAAAAAGCAAGGAAGAAAAGAGTACGAACAATGAAGGACAGCCTAAATATTCAAGAGCACCTAGAGTCATCAGAAAAATGGTCATATAAAGAACTCAAGGAATACCTTAGACAGATGGAATGGAACCTTAAAGAGGATACGAGACAGCAAAAACAAACAGTGATAGAACACATTGAAAATAAATTACATAAACAGATAAAATGAGAAATTAAGCATCTTTATCAGGAGATAGAGATTATTAGAAAAATCAAACAATAATTCTAGAAATCAAGGAAATGATAAACCAAATTAAAAATTCAATTGAGAGTATCACTAACAGTGTAGAGCAAGTAGAAGACAGAATGAAGACAAAATATATCATCTTGAAAAAAGTCTAGCCAACAAAGAAATGCTGTAAAAATTTATGAGAAAACATTCAAGAGATATGGGATAACATAAAAAAAAAAAACTAATGAGTCATATGGATAGAGGAAGGTACAGAGATTCAAACCAAGGGAATGAGAAACCTGCTGAATGAAATAATTACAGAAAACTTTCCAGAAATAAAAATGGAAAGGGATAAACAAATTGTAGATGCTTACAGGACATCGAGCACACAAAATCACAGTAGACCAATGCCAAGACACATTGTTATGAAGATATCCAATATACAGAACAAAGAGAAAATATTAAAAGCTACCAGAGAAAGGAGGCAGATTAGAATCATTACAATCAGGGGTAAACCAAAAAGGTTAACAATGGATTTTTCATCATAGATGCTGGAAGTGAGAAGATCCTGGAACAACGTACTTCAAACACTGAAAGACAATGGATGCCAACCAAGAATTATGTATCCAGCAAAATTAAGCTTAAGGTAAGACAACGAGATAAAAATATTTCATGATAAACAAAACCTAAAAGAATTTGCAGCCAGGAAATTGAACAAATTCTCAGGAATTTGCAATAACCAGCATTGCAAAGCATCTTGAGCAAAACACTACACGAGGAAGAAATGAAAATCAACAACGAAAACCATGAGTGAGAAGTGCCTCAGTAATGACAGAGGGCGGGGGAAAAGCTAATCATGGAGAAACAAACTAATTTAAAAAAAAGATATAAGCAAACATGGGTGGCAGTACAAACCATATATCAATAGTAACTCTAAAAGTAAATGGCTTAAACTCTCGAATAAAGTGACATAGGCTTGTAACTTGAAATAAAAAAAAAATCCAACAATATATTGCCTCCAGGGGACACATCTGAATGGAAAAGACATACACAGGCTGAAGGTGAAAGATTGGGAAAATTTATACCATGCACACGGTCCTCGTAAGCAAGCAGGGGTGGCCATCCTCCTATCGAATAAAATCGACCTCAAGACTAATTTAATCAAAAGGGATAAAGAAGGACATTATATACTGCTAAAATGAACCATTCACCGACAAGACATAACAATTATCAATATTCACGCAGCAAATAATGGTGCTGCGATGGTCATAAAACAAATTCTCCTCAAGTTAAAGAATCAAATAGACCACAATACAATAATTATGGGTGATTTCAACTCACCTCTCTCACCATTGGACAGATCCTCCAAACAAAAGTTGAAAAAAGAAACTATAGAACTCAATCTCGCAATCAATACCCTAGACTTAACTGACATATATAGAATATATCAACCATCATCAAGTGGATATACTTTTTTCTCAGCAGCACATGGATCCTTCTCAAAAATAGACCATATGTTATGCCATAGGGCAACCCTCAGTAAATATAAAGGGGTGGAGATAATACCATGAATTTTTTGTGATCATAATGGAATGAAACTGGAAACCAATGATAAAAGAAGGAAGAAAAAATCATACATCACATCCAAAATGAAGAATATGTTACTGAATGATCAATGGGTTACAGAAGACATAAAGGAGGAAATCAAAAAATTCTTAGAGATAAATGAAAATACAGACACAACATATCAGATTCTATGGGGTACAATGAAAAGAAGTTTTAAGGGGTAAATTCATCGCCTAGAGGTCATTCCTCAAAATAGAAAAGAAAAACAAATAAATGAGCTCACACTTCATCTCAAAGCCTTAGAAAAGGAAGAGCAAAACAACAGCAAATGTAGCAGAAGGCAAGAAATAATTAAAATCATAGCGAAATTGAAACAAAAGAAACTATTGAAAAAATTAACAAAACTAAAAGGTGGTTCTTCAAAAAGATAAATAAGATAGACAGACCCTTAGCCATGCTAACGAAGAGAAGAAGAGAGAGAAATCAAATTACTAACATACGGGATGAAAAAGGCAATATTACAACAGATGCTACATAAATACAGAAGAAAATTAGAAATTATTTTGAAAACCTGTATTCCAATAAAATAGAAAATAGTGAAGACATCGATAAATTTCTTAAGTCATATGATTTGCCCAGACTGAGTCAGGAGGAAACACACAATTTAAACAGACCAATATCAATGGATGAAGTAGAAGAAGCAATCAAAAGACTACCAACCAAGAAAAGCGCAGGACCGGATGGGTATACAGCAGAGTTTTACAAAACCTTTAAAGAAGAATTAATACCAATACTTCTCAAGTTATTCAGGAAATAGAAAAACTGGGAGCTCTGCCGAATTCATTCTATGAGGCCAACATCACCCTGATTCTGAAACCAGACAAAGACACCTCAAAGAAAGAAAACTACAGACCAATATCTCTGATGAACCTAGATGCAAAAATCCTCATTAAAATTCTGGCGAATTGGATAGAAAGGCACATCAAAAAAATCGTGCACCATGATCAACTTGGATTCATCCCTGGGATGCAAGGAGGGTTCAATATATGGAAATCAATAAATGTTATTCACAACATCAATAGACTTAAAGATAAGAACCATATGATCATCTCGATAGACGCAGAAAAACCATTCAACAAAGTAGAGCATTTCTTTATGTTCAAAACATTTTAAAAACTAGGGATAACAGGAACTTACCTCGACATTGTAAAAGCTATCTATGTTAATCCTCAGGCTAGCATCATTCTGAATGGAGAAAAATTGAAGGCATTCCCTCTAAAATCTGGAACAAGACAGGGATGTCCTCTATCACCACTTCTATTCAATATAGTTCTCGAAAAACTGGCCAGAGCAATTAGAGAGATGAAAGACATTAAAGGCATAAAAATAGGAAAAGGAGAACTTAAATTATCACTATTTGTAGATGACATGATTCTATACATAGAAGACCCAAAAGGGTCTACAGAAAAAACTACTAGAACTCATAAATGAATGCAGCAATGTGGCAGGATACAAAATCAACATGAATAAATCAAAGGCATTTCTGTATATCAGCGACAATACTTCTGAAACAAAAATGAGTCAAAACACTGCATTCCCAATTTCCTCAAATAATTAAATACTTGGGAATAAACCTAACAAAAGAGGTGAAAGATTTATATAATGCAAACTACAGAACCCTAAAAAGAGAAATAGAATAAGATCTTAGAAGATGGAAAAATATACCGTGTTCATGGATAGGCAGAACTAACATCATCAAAATGGTGATATTACCAAAAGTTCTCTATAGGTTTAATGCAATGCCAATCAAAATCCCATAGAAACTTTTTGTAGAAATAGATAAAGCAATCATAAAATTCAAATGGAAAAATAAAAGACCCAGAATAGCAAAAGCAATTCTAAGCAGGAAGTGTGAATCAGGCAGTATAGCGATACCAGATTTCAAACTATATTACAGAGCAATCATAATAAAAACAGCATGGTACTGGTACCAAAACAGGCGGGTGGACCAATGGTACAGAATGGAGGACACAGAAACTAATCCAAAAAGCTACAACTATCTTATATTTGATAAAGGAGCTAATGGCCTGCAATGGAGGAAGGATAGCATCTTCATCAAATGGTGTTGGGTAAACTGGAAATCCATATGCAACAAAATGAAACTGAATCCCCTCCTCTCGCCATGCACCAAAGTTAACTCAATGTGGATCAAGGAGCTAGATTCAAACCAGAGTCTCTGCGTCTGATAGAATAAAAAGTTGGCTCCGATCTACATATTGTGTGGTCAGGCTCCAAATTCCTTAATAGGACACCCATAGAACAAGAGTTAATAATAAGAATCAACAAATGGGATTTACTTAAACTGAATTATTTTTTCTCAGAAAGAGAAACAATAAGAGAGGTAAATATGGAGCTTACATCATGGGAACAAATTTTTAGTCCTCACTCTTCACATGGAGCCCTAATACCCAGAGTATACAAAGTATACAAAGAACTTAGAAAATTAGACAATAAGATAACCAATAACCCAATGGGCCAAGGACCTGAACAGAAACTTCTCAGAGGAGGACATAGAATCAATTAACAAGTACATGAAAAAAATGCTCTCCATTTCTAGCAGTAAGAGAAATGCAAATAAAAACCACCCTAAAATACCATCTCAATCCAGTGAGATTGGCAGCCATTATGAAGTCAAACAACAACAAGTGCTGGCGAGGATGTGGGGAAAAGGGTACTCTTGTACATTGCTGGTGGGACTGAAACTGGTGTGGCCAATTTGGAAAGCAGTATGGAGATTCCTGGGAAAGCTGTGAATGGAAGCACCATTTGACCAAGCTATTGCCCTTCTCGGACTATTCCCTGAAGACCTTAAAAGAGCGTACTACAGGGATACTGCCACATGGATTTTCATAGCAGCACAATTCACAATTGCTACACTGTGGAACCAACCCAGATGCCCTTCAATAGATGAATGGATAAAAAAATGTGACTTTTATATACTATCGAGAATTACGCAGCACTAAAAAATGACAAAATCATGGAATTTGCAGGGAAATGCATGGCACTGAGCAGATTATGCTTAGTGAATCTAGCCAATCCCTAAAAAACAATTACCAAATGTCTTCTTTGATATAATGAGAGCAACTAAGAACAGAGCAGGGAGGAAGAGCATGAAGAAAAGATTAACATTAAGCAGAAACATGATGTGGGAGGGAAAGGGAGAGAAGAGGGAAATTGCATGGTAATGGAGAGAGACACTTATTGTTACACAAAATTACATATAAGAGGTTGTGGGAAAATAAACAAGGAGAGAAATGAATTACAGTAGGTATGGTAGAGAGAGAAGATGGGAAGAGAGGGGAGTGGGGATAGTAGAGTATAGGAAAGGTAGCAGAATACAACAGTAACTAATAGGGCATTATGTAAAAATATGGATGTGTAACTAATGTGATTCTGCAATCTGTATTTGGAGTAAAAATGGGAGTTCATAACCCACTTGAATCTAATGTATGAAATATGATATTCAAGAGCTTTGTAATGTTTTGAGCAACCAATAAAAGAAAAAAAAAAGTAGCAACATATATGCCAATAGAAATTCATCATGAAAAGTATATAATCCACAGATCGAAAAATGTTCATTTTACTGAACATGGATTCATGTATAATGTTTTTCAACTAGGAAGCTCACCCATAGGTTGAATTTTCAGTTTCAACAGCGTTTAGGAGGAGTGAACTCTTCTCTCAATTTGCATCTGCCAATTCAGCCACCTCACAAGTGTATACGAGTGATATCAGGTAGAATTCTATATGTGCATATATAAATACATGTACTGAATAGGCTACAGAGAAAGGGAGACAGGGATTCACATATTTGCTAATTTTAAAAACACATTTAGAACTATTTCAACAAAAAAATTGACTAGACTTATAACTCCTACATTATATAATGCAAAAGGCAATTCCAACAATACACAATGCGTCCTCTGAACTGCTTGTGTTTCTTCTCTTTTTGGCTTATTTTTCACCATCATGTTAGGATTATTAGTCAGAGACTAGTAGGGTATGGGTTAGTGTCAGGGATTCAGTATTTCAAATGGAAAATTGAAAAATGAATCCAATGTGTATGTAAATATGTGCTACACAAAAATCTTCCCACTCACATCCAGAACAATGCCTTGACATTACCTACGCCCCAAGTAAAACACAATTAGAGTAGAAAAGTGTGAAAATCTATGAATACATATATATGGAATGGAATATGCTCGGGAGTTCACAACCTTGGAGGTGGTAGAGGAGTTTCCAAAAGTAAAGGACAGGGTAAACACTCCACAAAAAGGAGCTCTGCTGGCCTAAGAATTCTTGGGAAACGGCTTCTGAGGTTGGGCACTTGAAATATATGTTGTTGTCATGAGCTTTAGCTTCCTTTGTAGTGAGACCATCATAGCTGGGTCTGCATCTATGTAACCGAAAGACATGGTTTCTTATATTTCAATGAACACGAGGCAGCAGTGCTCAATTCTCTCTTTGTAGCTAAACTGTGTCCATTGGAAGCTAAGTGTCTCCCAGTGGGGACTGTGAAGACATTTGGTCATCCTCCACTTTTCGTGGTATTTCTTGCTGCTGCACTGGGAATTTGGTATTTGCTTCACAAAACATAAAAAGTTCATCTGAGATACAGTGCTGGAGGGAGTTCTGTCACGTGTGGTGGATCAGGGTCTGCAGGAGAATGCACCAACCAGGCTTGTATCCCACATAGCTTGCCCCAATAACCATAGCAACCTGATTCTGAATATTGCCCTGAAAACTCTCCATTTAACAAGATGCCTTTACACATAAGGGTCTGATGTCTGCACTATATCAGTCACAAAAAATTTGGAAGCCAATGGCAGATTCACATGGCCCCAACATGATGTTTTATCACACACCTGCCCACCACTGCTCTAGCCCCCCTACTCAGCAGGCTCCAAATTACTGGCTTCTCTTGTTCTACACCATTTTAATGAAACCCAGTCAAAAACAAGGCACTGTCTGGTATACACATGATCAGCAACAGGACATCAAAAGTTTCTGCAGTGCCACCTAGTCATGGGAATTTCAAAAATTTCATGGTATTTATCTAGAAATTTTTCAAGGATGAAGTTAGAGGCACTGTGGGTTTCAATTCATTCAGGAACCATTAAGTGTTGAGAAAGTTCATTACAATGAACGCTCTGGAGAACTCTCACAGTCAATGCTTCTCAAACAGTTGCCAAAAGGTCTCCTAAAGCCAGGCCAACTGACATCTACAATGTGAGGTCCATGTGTGTTTTGACTCTCAAATATGGGTGCTAAGTCTTTCAGAATAAAATCATGTGATATCCTGGCTGAGATTCTCAGGCCTCTGTGGAAACCACCCTGGGCCTAGATCTCAGTTTCCAAGAGTGAGTCTCATGCGTGGTCTCCTAAAATCCCAACACAATTCATGGCAATACTTCTCTGAGGTCAGTTTCAGAACTCAGTCTCTAAGGGAAATCACACCAGAGTTCAAGCCCAGGTGGAACCAGTCATCCCTTCCATCCGCCAAAAAATGACCACAATTAAAATCAAAACACTCCCACAGGGCCATCATCTTCTTCCATGTAGACACTCATCATAACCTCCAGCTGGAGGTTTCTATGAGCACAAATAAGCTCACTTGCCCCTCATTTGCCTAAAATCATGATGGCCTGGACACTCTTCCTGTGAACCAGGAATGATCAAATATTCCTGCTGTTAAAGTGTTCCACTTCTCCAATTTGAGGCCTACTGGCTGTAGGGTATAGATTCTTTATGTGATTTGGAGTCATGAGAAAACCCAAGCAAATATGGGCTAGCCTCTGCAGGGATTTCAAGAACTCATTTGACCCAAAGGATCCCTATTGTCACTTTATGGAGGTCAGGAACCTAAAACAAGAAGGCAAAAATATTCATCAACAATGACTGCTCTTTTGGCCATTTTAGTTTTGGAAGCACATGGGATCTTTCTTTAGATCTATCAGGTGCTGAGAATCAAAGCCACAACCTCATACAAGGACAAGAGGCTGATTCCGACACATCTCATTCCAAATCAATTAAGCAAAGAGCCACAGGTGATGTCCATACATTTCCATATGAAAACAGTTTTCTTCAGGCTACACAAAGGGGTGGCCTGAGGCAAAGACCTTCCTGACATTCAGGGTAATAGAAATAGAAGTAAGCAAATGGCCCAAAGAAGGGTTTCTCCACTGAGACTTTACTGGTCACACTGAAATCTGAGTTTTCTTAGATGCTCCCATTCCCTTCAGCAATCCAGCACATGGCCATGTCACAGAATCTTGTGGTGTTACATATTTGGGAAACAAAACCATGAGCCTATTCTGGAGAGTGGCCAGAATTCACGAAGAAAACAGGAACTTTAGAAGATAGTAGATGTTGCCCATCCATAAGGCAAGCTGCAGTCCATTCATTAATTGGGCAGTATGAATGCGGGGAAGCTTTCAACTAGAGACAACACATCCATTGATGCATTCTCTTTTCTAATGTCTACAACCACGGATACAGTGGGATACACAGACCTAGAAACACTCACCATGTCAAACGACTTACTAGAAACAGTCCACTCCAAACCAAACAAACCACTTTTCCTACCTATTCTCAGAACATGAGAAAAAACCACAAACTCACACCTACAACGGCAAAGGCACTTACTTCCCCCAAATAGGTCTGTGACTATCCGGAGTGTCTTCTGACTGGTGGGCCATATTATGTTCCCACAAAATGGCCTGTCCTGTTTCAGATCTGGTCTCCTTGTCCAAATCTGTGAAGTTGTCAGGAGCCAAAGGTGAGCCACTACCTGCTTTCTCAGGAAAGGCCCCTCATCAGAGCTCTGCTGGCATTTTTCCATCCTCACATCAGTAGGTACCAAGAAAGACTGATAATGTCTTTGGGAAAAGCAAACAAGTTAGCCCACTGGAACTGGGAGTGGGACTGGCTCTGGGTGCCTTCCTTCCTGGATCCCAGGTTCAGAGAATTCCATCACCAAGGAAGTGAAGTGAGGTCACTTCTTTCAGGAACTGAATATGGTCACTACCTTGGTAACCACTTTGTGCTAACAGTTGCATCCAGGGTTCCCATGAGATGGAGGCTGCCCCAACATCCTGTGACACATTCAGAAGTTAGAATGGTATATCAACCATAGGCACCAGGGAACAGCTCTCCACAGAGGCCTGGTTCAGTCCATCTTCTCTTCATTAAGAAGAGAGAGGCTGATTCAGACTATCAATTAATCCTGACCAGGTTGTTTGCCATGGAAGATGACTATTGCTCTCTCAGGTCCTACATAGCTGCCTATATCTTCTGCAAGGATCATTTCTCCATGGATCTTTGATGTTCTCAGCAGGTGGAAGATCATCTACATTCCTATATTGTAAGACCCACACTGTCCCTGCTCTTAAGTAAGTTATACTGAGGGAACAGTGTATGGTTAGGGTTAATAACATGTTCAATTTGGGTTACAAATCATTCTGCGGGATGAATAATGGTATTGGCAAAATGCGATATTTACAAGAGTATATATGTGAAACATAAGTATGAAAGCAGAAATCTAGGTAAGATTTGAAGCCCAGAAGGGCATTGGGGACTTGAGTGGGATACTTAGCTTTGAGTAATGTGCAGCACAGATGTCTCAGATAAATCAATATACACTGGCATCGTACCTTGTACCTTGGATATTGAATGTTGAAGAGAACATCCAGTCAAAAACTGATAGTCGGTAGGATTAGGAAGGTAGTTGGTAGGTTTAGAAAGAAGAGTGAGTATAGGATTTGGACCAAAAGTTCTTTCGCAATAAGATTTCGGGTAGAGAGTGTATGTAAATGTAAGCACATGTGAAGAGTCAGTCACAATGATGAACTGGGGAAAAATATAGGAAAGCAGATATCAATAGAGACATTAGGAAATCAAGCAAAGTACAAATTGTGTGATAGGGTTAGACATTGTCAACAGGTTTGAAGTTGAATATATAATCTTAAGAAGAAACAAATATGTAGTCAAAAATAGAATTGATATTTGAGAGCATTAGGCAACCTGGACATGGATGTTTTTAGTAATCCATGCTCACTTTCCATTTACGCTTTGGTACAATTGTAAGTGTGACCTTTGCTTTTTGTGTCCAGAATATTTCTGTAATAAAATGTGTATGTAGATCAGGTGAAAAGAGTATTTCTTCCACCAATTCTACGAGCAATATTTTGAAGACTTACAAATTAGTATGGGGGTACAAATAGGTGTACCCTGTTTCAATGAATATAGACATAATGCATGAATAGACCATACTGTGAATAAATAATATAACTGGATCAACTTTAAATAATGGATTGAATAAATATCTGAAAATTTATAAGAAATTTTATATTGATATGCAATCATTCATTCCAACCAGTTATATATCTAACGATAATCTTAGGATTATGGTTTATCATGAAGGGTGTGTGAGTTTTGGTTCAAAATTGATTATGGAAATCGAAAATAATATATTTGGAAAAAAGTCTCATGAATAGACCAGTCAAGAAACATAGAGGAATACATGTGTTCTGGAGCAGGAAGTGATTGAAAGTGAAACAAATGCCTATATATTTGCTAACTAGTGAATAAAATATATATACTGAGATTTGCATAAACTGAAGAAATAGTAATGTACCAGTGTGGAATAAAAATTAATGTCAAAATACACATCATGTCCCATAGGAACCTACATGCATTGATGTTAAACTGGGTCAGTTAAAGTAGACATATTAGGATTTGTATGCACCTTTTACTGAAGTTAGTTTTCAGTACTAGGAAACAAATATGTATTTCGGGTGGATGAATATTTCTAAGAATAATCTTGTGAAAAGTTGATTATTAATCCACATACATGAACATGAATGAATTTAGGGAGTGTATATAAGACACACATATTTCATATTTTTAAAAATATGGAGAGTATATATATATATATATATATATATATATATATATATATATATACTCTCCATATATATATATACATATATATATATATACATAATACACACACACACACACACACACACACACACACACACACACACTAACACAGACATTAAAAAGTAGCAATATATATGCCAATCGAAATTCATCATGAAATATATATCATAAAGATGCAAAAACATTCATTTTAGTGAACATGGGTTTATGTATAATGTTGTTCCACTGGGAAGCTCACCCATAGGTTGAATTTTCAGTTCCAACAGCGTTTAGGAGGAGTGATCACTTCTCACACTTTGTATCTGCTAAGTCATATACCTCACAAGGATATACGTGTGATACCTTGTAGGATTCTATTTGTGCATATAAAAATACATGTGCTGAATAAGCTCCAGAGAATGGGAGACAGTAATTCACATATTTGTTAACTTTAAAAACACATGGAGAACTATTTCAATTAAATATTGAATAGATTTATAACACCTACCCTTTATCATGGAAAAGGCAAGTCCAACTCTGAACTGCAAGTATTTATGTACTGTTTGGGTTATTTTCTTCCATCATATTTGGATTAGTAGTCAGAGTCTAGTAGAATATGGGTTAGTGTCAGGGATTCAGAATTTCAAATGGAAAATAGAAAAATTAATCTTCTGACTCTCATCCAGAACAATGCCTTGTCATTACTTTCGCCCCAAGGGAGACACAATTAGAGTAGAAGAGTTACAAAATCTGTGATTACATTTCTGGAATAGAAAATGCTCAGGAGTGCACAAACTTGGAGGTGGAATAGGAGTTTCCAAAAGTAAGGACAGGGTACACACTCCACAAACATGAAGCTCTGCTTGCCTAAAACTTCTTGAGAAACTGCCAGTGAAATTGGGCACTGAAATATAGGTTGTTGTCAGGAGTTAAGCTTACTTTGTAGTGAGACCCTCAAAGCTGTGTCTGCATCTATGAGACCTGGAGGACAACATTTCTCATTTTCCAATGAACACGAGGCAGCAGTGCTGAATTCTCTCTTTGTAGGTAAACTGTGGGCACTGGGGGCTTATTGTCCCCCGTGTGGACCGTGAAACCATTTGGTCATCCTCCACTTTTCGTGGTGTTTCTTGCTGCTGCACTTGGAGTTTGGTTCATGCTTCACGAAATACAAGGAGTTCAACTGGGAAACAGTGCTTGAGGTAGTTCTGTCACGTGTGGTGGGTCAGGGTCTGCAAGAAAATTCACCAACCAGGCTTCTATCTCTCAAAGATTGCCCGCTTGTCCATAGCAACCTGATTCTGAACATTGCCCTGAAACTACGCCATATAACAAGATGCTTTTACATATAAGGGTCTGATGTCTGCACTCTGTCAGTTACAAGCCATTTGGAAGCCAATGGCAGATACAAATGGCCCCACCATGATGTTTTATCACACACCTCTCCACCACTGCTCTAGGCCCACTACTCAGCAGGCTCCAAAATACTGGCTTCTCTGTTCTAAACAAATTTCATGAAACCCTGTCAATCAAGGCACTGTCTGGTACACTCATGGTAAGCAACAGGACATCGAAAGTTTCTACAGTTCCACCTGGTCATGGAAATTTCAAAAATTTCGTGTTATTTATCTAGCCATTTTTCAAGGACGACGTTGGATGCACTGTGGATTTCAATTATTCAGGAACCATTAAATATTGAGAAAGTTCATTTCAAAAAAATTCTAGAGAACTCTCACAGGCAAGGCTTTCCAAAGAGTGGACAAAGGTCACTTGAAGCCAGGACCATTGAGGTCTACAATGTGAGGTCCTATGTCTTTTGACTCTCAACTATGGCTGCCAAGTCTTTCAGAATAAAATCATGTGATATCCAGGCTGAGATTCCCAGTTCTTTGTGGAAAGCCACCCTGGTCCTAGATCTCAGGTTCCAAGGGCGACTCTCATGCGTGGCCTCCTAAAATCCCAACACAATTCATGGCAATACTTCTCTGAGATCAGTTTCAAAACTCAGTCTCTACGTGGAAACACACCAGAGTTCAAGACCAGTTGACCCAGTCATCTCTTCCAACCGCCACACCAATGACCAGAATTAAAACCAAAACACTCCCACATGGCCCTCATTTTCTTCCATATAGTCACTCATCATAACCTTGGCTGGAAGTTTTTATGAGGCACACAGCCCAAGACAATGTCAAAATAAGCTCCCTTGCCCTTCATTTGTCTAAAGTCAGTGTTTCCTGGACAACGTTCCTGTGAACGAGGACTGATCAAAGAGGCATGCCATTAATACTGTTCCGCTTTTCCAATTTGAGGCATACTGACTGTCGGGTATAGTTTCTTTATGTGATTTGCAGTCATAAGAAAACCCAAGCACCTATGGGCTAGCCTCTGCAGGGCTTGAAGAACTCAGTTGACCCAAAGATCCCTGTTATCACATGATGGAGATCAGGAACCTTACAGAGGAAGGCAAGAGACTTCATCACAATGACTTCTCTTTTGGCCATTTTGGATTTGGATGCACACATGGGATCTTTCTTTAGGTCCATCAGGTGCTGAGAATCTAAGCGATAATCTCAAACTGCACTGAGAGGCTGATTCAGACATATCCCTTTGCAAAGCAATTAAGCCAGGAGCCACAGGTGATGCCCATTTATTTCCATTTGAAAACTGTTTTTTTCAGGCATTGGAAATGTGGGGCCTTAGGCAAAGACCTTCCTTACATTCAGGGCAACAGAACAATAGGTAAGCAAAATCCCAAAGCAGATTTTCTCCACTGAGACTTTCCTGGTCACACTGATATCTGAGTTTTCTGAGATATTCACCATTCTCTTCAGCTATACAGTACATGGCCATGTCCCAGATTGTGGAGGAGATACATATCTTGAACACAAAACCATGAGCCTATGGGAGAGTGGCCAGAATTCAGGAAGAAATCACGAATGTAGGAAGGTAGTAGGTGTTGCCCATCCATATGGTAACCTGCAGTCCATTCATAAATTGGACAGGATGAATTCTGCGAAGATTTCTACTAGACAGGACACATCTATTTATGCATTCTCTTTTCTATTGTCTACAACCACGGACACAGTGGGATATGCAGACATAGAAACACTCGCCTTCTCAAAGGACTTACTAGAAACAGTCCACTCCAAACCAAACAAACCGACTTTCCTACATATTCTCAAAACATGAGACAAAATCAAAAACACACACACACACACACCCACAAAGGCACCTTCTTTCCCCAAATAGGTCTGTGACTATCCAGAGCGTCCTCTGACTGGTGGGCCATACTATGTTCCCCCGAGACGGACTGTGCTATGTCAGATCTGGTCTCCTTGGCCAAAACTGTGATGTTATCAGGAGCCAGCGGTGAGCCACTGCCTGTTTTCTCAGGTAAAGCCCCTCTTCAGAGCTTTCCTGGCATTTGTCCATCTTCAATTTAGTTGCCAAGAAAGACTGACTCTGTCCTTCTTAAATCCAAACATTTGAGACCACTGGGACTTGGACTGGGACTGCCTCAGGGTGCCTGGCTTCCTGGATCCCAAGTTCAGAGTGTTCTATCAACAAGAAAGTGACATAGGTCACTTCATCTAGAACTGAATGAGGTCACTGCCTTGGCAACCACTTTGTCTTAACAGTTGCTTCCAAGGGTCCCTGAGATGGATCCTGCCCCTACTTCCTATGACAGTTTCACAAGCTAGAATGGAATATCAACCACAGGCACCCGGGAACAGCTCTCCACACAAGCCTGGTTTGGTCTATCTTCTCTACATTAAGAAGAGAGAGACTGCTTCAGACACATCCCTTCATCCTGACCTGTTTTTTTTTTTTTTTTTTTTTGTCATGAAAGATGACTTTCGCACTCTCAGGTCCTTCATAGCTGCCTACATCTTCTTTAGGGATCATTTCTGCATGGACCTTTGAGGTTCTCTGCAGGTTGAAGATCTCCTACATTCCTGTATTGTAAGACCAACTCTGTCCCTGCTATTCTGTAAAGTTAGATTGAGGGAACAGTGTATGGTTACGGTTAATAACATGTTTGATTTGGGTTAGGATCATTCTGCTGGATGAATAATGGTATTGGGAACCTGCGATATATATAAGATTATATAGGTGAAATATATGAATGAAAACAGAAATCTCGGTAACATTTGAAGCCCAGAAGGGCATTAGGTCCTTGATTGGGATACTTAGCATTTAATTATGTTCTGCACAGATGTCTCAGATAAATCTATACACAATGGCATAGGACCTGATACCTTGGATGATTGAATGTTGAGGAGAACAACCATTCAAAGAGGGAGAGTCGGTAGGATTAGGAAGATAGTTGATAGGATTAGAAAAAAGTGTGAGTATAGCATTTGGACAAATAGTTCTTTAGCAATAGGTTTTCAGGTAGACAGAAAATGTAAATGTCAGCACATGTGAAGAGTCAGTCACAGTGATGAAATGGGGAAAATATGTAGGAAAGCAGATATCAATAGCGACATTAGGAAATCAGGCAAAGTATAAAGTGAGTGATAGCAATAGACACTTTCAACAGGCTTGAGATTGAATATATAATCTTAGGAAGTAACAAATATGTAGTCACCAATAGGATTGACATTTGAGAGCATTAGGCAACGTGGACATGGGTGATTTTCATAACCCATACTCACATTCCATTTAGGCTTTGGTACAATCGTAAGTGTGACTTTGCATTTTGTGGCCAGAATACTACTGTGATAAAACGTATATGTAGATCAGGTGACATGAGTCTTTCTTGCACCATTTCTTGGAGCAATATTTTGAAGGGGTATAAATTAGTATTGGAGGTACATATAGGTGTACCATGTATGTATGAATATAGAGATAATGCATGAATAGACCATACTGCGAATAAATAATATAACTTGTTCCAACTTTAAATAATGGATTGAATTGATATCTGAAAATACACAGGAATCATATATTGATATATATACATTCATTCCAACCAGTAATACATCTAATGGTAATATTACGGTTGTGGTTTATCATAAAGAGTGTGTGAATTTTGCTTCAAAATTGATTATGGAAATCGAAAATAATGTGTTTGGAAAGAAGTCTCATGAAATGACCAGTCAAAAACAAGGAGGAATACATATGTTCTGAAGCAGGAAGTGATTGAATGTGTTACAAATTTCTTTAAATTTGTGAACTTGTGGATGAAATGTATATTCTATGATGTACAAAAACTGCAGAAATAGTAATGTACCAGTGTTTAATAAAAATGAACGTCAAAATACACATCATGTCCCATAGGAATCTACTTGCATTGATGTTAAAGTGGGTCAGCTACTGTAAAAATAAAAGGATTTGTTTGCACCATTCACTGAAGTAACTTTTTAGTACTAGAAAACAAATATGTATTTCAGGTGGATGAATATTTTTAAAATAATCTTATGAAAAGTTTAATATAAAACCACATACATGAACAAGAATGAATTTAGGGAGTGTATAATAGGACACATATATTTTATATTTTGAAAAATCTAGAGAGTATATATATATATATATATATATATATATATCTATACACACACACACACACACACACACACACACACAAAACACACACAGAGACATTGAAAAGTAGCTATATATATGCCAATTAAAATTCATTGTGAAATATATATCATCCACAGATCCAAAAATATTAATTTTACTGAACATGGATTTATGTATAATGTTCTTGAACTAAGAAGCTCACTCATAGTCTGAATTTTCAGTTCCAAATGTATTAATGAGGAGTGATCTCTTCTCACACTTTGTATCTGCCAAGTTAGCCACCTCTCAAGAATATACGTGTGATACCAGGTAGGATTCTATATGTGCGTATAAAAATACATGTGCTGAATAGGCTACAGAAAAATGGAGACAGGAATTCACAGATGTGTTAACTTTAAAAACACATGCAGAACTATTTCAACAAAAAATTGACAAGATTTATAACTCCTACCCTATATCATACAAAAGGCAAGACCAACTATACACCATGCCTCTTCTGAAGTGCTAGTATTTCTATTCTGTTTCGGTTATTTTTCTCCATCATATTAGAATTAATAGTCAGAGTCTAGTAGGGTATGGGTTAGTGTCAAGGATTCAGTATTTCGAATGGAAAATTGAACAATGAATCCAATGTGTATGTAAATATGTGCTACACAAAATTATTCCCACTCTCAACCAGAACAATGCCTTGACAATCCCTTCACCCCAAGTAAGACACAATTAGAGGAGAAGATTTAGAAAATCTGTGAATAAATTTGTGGAATGCAATATGCTCAGGAGCTCACAACCTTGGAAGTGGTAGAGTAGTTTCCAAAAGTATGGGACAGGGTAAAAACTCCACAAACATGGAGGTCTGCTGGCCTAGAGACTTCTTGAGAAACTGCCTGTGAGGTTGGGCACTTGAAAAATATGTTGTTGTCAAGAGCTTTAGCTTCCTTTCTAGGGAGACCATAAAAGCTTGGTCTGCATCTATGAGACCTGGAGGACATGGTTTCTTATTTCCCAATGTACATGAGGCAGCAGTGCTGAATTCTCTTTTTAGATAAACTGTGGCCACTGGTGGCTAAATGTGTGCCGGTGTGCACTGTGAAGGCATATGGTCATCTTCCATTTTCGTGGTGTTTCTTCCTGCTGCACTGAGAGTTTGGTATTTGCTTCACAAAATACAAGGAGTTCAACTGGGTCACAATGCAAGAGGAAGTTCTGTCATGTATGGTGGGTCAGGTTTTGCAGGAGGATACAAGAACCAGGATCCTATCCCACATATCTTGCCCCCTTGACCATAGCAACCTGATTCTGAACAATGTCCTGAAACCTCTCCATATAACAACTTGCCTTTACATGGAAGGTTCTGCTGGCTGCACCATGTCAGTCACAAGCCATTTGGAAGCCAATGGAAGATTCACATGGCCCCACCACAGATGTTTATCACATACCTGCCCACCACTGCTCTAACCTACTACTCAACAAAGTCCAACTTACTGGCATCTCTGTTCTACACCATTTACATGAAACCCAGTCAATCAAGGCACTGTCTGGTATATTCATGATCAGCAACAGGACATCAAAAGGTTTTCCAGTGCCACCTGGTGATGGGAAATTCAAAAATTTCATGGTATTTATCTAGCCATTTTTTAAGGATGAAGTTGGAGGCACTGTGAGTTTCAATTTTTTCAGGAACCATTAAATGTTTAGGAAGCTCATTTCAATGAAATCTCTGGAGAACACTCACAGGTAAGGCTTCCCAAAGAGTGGCCAGAAGATCATATGATGCTATGCCCATTTAGGTCTAAAATGTGAGGTCCATATGAGTTTTGACTCTCAACTATGGGTGTCAAGTTTTTCAGAATAAAATTTGTGGTATCCTGGCTGAGAGGCTCAGTGCTCTGTGGAAAGCCACCCTGGGCCTAGAACTCAGTTTCCAAGGGCGATGCTCATGCCTGGCTTCCAAAAATCTCAACACTATTCATGGCAATACTTCTCTGAGGTCAGTTGAAGAACTCAGACTCTAAGGGAATCACACCAGAGTTCAAGAACATGTGGACCAAGTCATCTCTTCCAACCGCCACCCAAATGACCACAATTTAAACCAAAACACTCCAACGTGGCGCCCATCTTCTTCCATATAGACACTCACAATAAACTCCACTATGGCTGGAGTTTTCCATGAGGGGCATAGCCCAAGACCGTGTCCAAAATAAGCTCTTTTGCACCTAATTTGCCTAAATTCAGGGTGGCCTGGACACCCTTCTTGTGAACCAGAAGAGATTAAATAGGCCTCCCGTTAATACTGCTCCGCTTCTTCAATTTGAGGCCAAATGACTGTGGGGTTTGGATTCTTTATGTGAATTGGAGTCTTGAGAAAACCCAAGCAACTATGGGCTAGACTCTGCAAGGCTTTGAAGAACTCATTTGACCCAAAGGATCCCTAATCTGACTTGATGGAGGTCAGGAAAGTTACAGAGGAAGGCGAGAGACTTCATCCACAAGGACTGCTCTTTTGGCCATTTTGGTTTTGGATGTACACATGGGATCTTTCTTTAGATCCATCAGGACCTGAGAATCTAAGCCACAGCCTCACACAGGGTAAATAAGCTGATTCAGACACATCCTTTCCAAAGCAATTAAGCAAAGAGCCACAGGTAATGCCCATTCATTTCCATTTGAAAACTGTTTTCTTCAGGCTTCACAAAGTGGTGGACTGAGGAAAAGACCTTCCTGACATTCAGGGCAACAGAAGAGTAGGTAAACAAAAGGCCCCAAGCAGGGTTTCTCCACTAAGACTTTCCTGGTCACACTGATATCTGAGTTTTCTGAGATGCTCACCATTCCCTTCAGCTATACAGGACATGGTCATGTCACAGAGCTTCGAGGTTGTACATATCTTAAACAGAAAACCATGAACCTATTCTGGAGAGTGGCCAGAATTCAGGAATAAAACAGAAACTAAGGAAGATAGCAGGTGTTGCACATCAATAAGGCAAGCTGCAGTCCATTCATAAATAGGGCAGGATGAATGCTGTGAAGCTTTCTACTAGACAGGACATATTAATTGATGCATTCTGTTTTCTAATGTCTACAACCACGGACACAGTGGGATACACAGACATAGAAATTCTCGCCTTGTCAAACGACTTACTAGAAACAGTTCACTCCAAACAAAACAAACCGCCTTTCATACCTATTCTCAGAACATGAGACAAAACCACAAACCCACACCCACACCACAAAGGCACCTCCTTCCCCCAAGTAGGTCTGTGACTATCCGGAGTGTCCTCTGTCTGGTGGGCCTTATTATGTTCCCTGGAAATAGCCTGTTCTGTCTCAAATCTGGTCTTTTGGCCAACTCTGTGAAGTTGTCAGGAGCCAGCAGTGAGCCACTGCGTGCTTTCTCAGGAAAGGCCCCTCTTCATAGCTTTCCTTGCATTTGGCCATCCTTACATCAGTAGGTCCCAAGAAAGACTGAGTCTGTCCTTGGTAAATCAAAATAAGTTTGACCACTGGGACTGGGACTGGGACTGGCTCTGGGTGCCTGGCTTCCTGGATTCCAAGTTCAGAGAGTTCCATCACCAAGGAAGTTAGGTGAAGTCACTTAATTTTGGAACTGAATGAGGTCACTGCCTTGGCAACAACTTTGTCCTAACAGTTGCTTCCAAGGTTCCCATGAGAGGGAGGCTGCTCCTACTTCCTGTGACACTTTCACAGGTCAGAGAGGTATGTCAACCATAGGCATGCAGGAGCAGCTCTCAACACATGCCTGCTTTGGTCCATCTTCTCTACATTAAGAAAAGAGTGGCTGATTCAGACACATCCCTTCATCCTGAGCAGGTTGTTTGCCATGGAAGACTTTTGCTCTCTCAGGTCCTTCATACTTGCCTACATCTTCTCCAGGGATCATTTCTACGTGGACCTTTGAGGTTTTCAGCAGGTGGAAGATCCTCTATTTTCCTGTATTTTAATACCAATTCTGTCCCTGCTCTTCTGTAAAATTAGATTGAGAGAACAGTGTATGGTTAGGATTAATAACAGGTTCGATTTGGTTTAGAAAGAAAACTACACGGTTGAGCAAACAGGGTCCTACAGTTAGCAATAATATGAGGAATTTTAATGGACCGGCCATGGCAGATAAAAGCGCAGTTAATCAGGTCACTATGTGAACCAAGACTCAAACCTCCCTTTTGGGGCCTCTGTCTCTCTTTGACGCTCTTCAAGTCGTTTTCTTAATTTATTCATAGATTCTTTTACAACTCCAGTATTGTCGGCACAAAAACAACATTCTTCCCTCAATGCAAGCAAAAAGGCACCTTTCTCTCATGAAGAGGAGGTCCAACACTCGCCTGCTTTGTAAAACAACTTCAGAAAGAGAGAGGTTAAAATTCCTGTAAAGCTGTGATGTCGGTTTTTAATGTCTTTAAGGTTTGGCCTATTTCTGCTTCTAATTGTGTCTTTGTTGTGTCTCATGGACTAGCCCACCCCTTAAGCAACTATTATTTCTAATAGGATGGCTAAAGTGAGGGATACAGGTTCCCGCTGGAACCGGGTTGTATGCCCCCCTATTTGATCTTTAAATGAACCTACGTCATGATAGAGAACTCTGGAAAACATCTGCATCATTACATAATTAATCACATATATTGACCATTTTATGAAAACATAAATAATGTTAAAGTGTATAGAATTATACTGTTGTAGGGATGGACAAGGAAAGGGACCTAAGATAGCACCAAACACAGGAAAACAGCCTTATTTGGTTGCATCCGGATTTAGAGGGCATTGCTTCTGTTGTAATCAATTAATCCCCTGAACCCCAAGTTTTGGTAGTTTTAGAATTTGTACCCAATATGTAAGGGAAGTGGATCAGAAGTTCACAGTCTGTAGAAATTCACAAAAATCAGTTTTTGTTTCTGTTTTTGTTCCTCTGTTCTGGGCAAGTTAACTTTTCAAGGACACCTTGGAAAGGGAGAGCTTTTTTGTCTCTTTTTTTTCTCCCTGCCAGCTGTCACCATGAAGCCCAGTTGGTAACTTTTTTATCTTAGAAATGTAGTCATCTCTGTGAAGCCCCAGCTCAAGGCCAGAGGCTTTGTTCACATATTTTGTGAAAACCTAGTAAGGCGGTGTCAAGCTTAGGGGTGGTGATTTTTCCAGCCAGTGGCCAAGTAGAACAGGGCAACACGAAAAGTGGAAGTTTATCTACATTGAACTCTTTCAGAGGGACTCTTTTGCTGAAAGACCTAATGTAAGCCTCGGTGAAGACTTCTGGAGAAGGTTATTTAAGACATATCTATGGACCTGGTACAGAGGGGGAAGACTGGGAAGGCGAGGCTGAGAGCAGCTCCGTGGATCTGAGAATGAGGAAGATGAGATGTAAAAGAATAATGGAAAAGGGGTTTGGGATTTTCCTAGAACAAAACTTGAGCAGTAGAACAGGTAGAGCAGAGGTGAAGATGGGAGTGAGTATTCCAAAAACCCCTGAGGGACTTTAAATTTTTAGAAACCTGTTTTCAGTGATGACAAAGGAACTTTAAAGGCCATTTTTATTACATCTTGGATAGGGGTCTGAGGGCTCTTCTCAGCTGGTTTGAGCTTTGGTTTAGCTTCTTAGAGGACTTGGTGGGACCTAGGGCACGCACAGACAGAAAAAGAGAGGAGTGAGTGAGTGGAGGGGTACCTCGGTACCTGCTACCTCAGCAAGGGGGCAATGGTCTGAGAACTGGCAGAGGTTTGGGTTTTTGATCTAGTAATTGGAGGTGAGAAATCACGTTGCTGAGGTGGGAGTGACAGCAGAGACTCTAGAGCAGAAGACTGAGGGTGAGGAACTATTGGAGAAGCATAGTACAGGATGTGAGTGAAGGAGGGAAAAGGATTCCACATAGGGGAATTTTCCCCTTTTGAGCACTTGCCGAAGTTAAAAATGTCACGCAGAATTTGAGGATCTAGAGAACCCTCTGCGGGCCATAGCTTTTGGTTGTCTAATTGGTAATATGGCCAATGCTGTGTACTGAATGTGATGAGGAGTTTGGGTTCCACCAGGCAGCCCCGGTATGCTCACATCCCCATGAGTTACACAAGAAGTTGGCTTTTCCCCCACACAGCCATGGCTGTTTGTGGCTTTGATAGTCCGCCGGGCATACATCCTAATCTAGGCTAGCCAACCTGAATCTGGCTCGCGTTTCTGTGCATCCATAATGTTTGTTTCAATTATCTATGGAACGGAAGGGATTTAATGAAACTTTAGTGGGATCCTCTTCATCAGGGTTATCTCAATAGGAAAGACGTATACCAAGCTGAAAAATGTCTGGGTGGAGAGATAGCCACCAGGTCCCTAAGGGGGCTGTATGCGAGATATACCATACTTCTTGTCTAGTAGGATTTGAGATCAGCCTTCACTGCTGAACAGGCTGATGAGGGTTAGGAGTACTGGTGGCCAAGTTGAGAGTCTACAGTCTTGTCCACATAGCGAATACGAAATTTGAAATGGTTACCAGTCTTTTCCAGTTTCCAACCAGAGTCTGGACACAGCGAAGGCTTTAGATGAGAGGCATGGATCCAAAAAGTGATTCTGTCTACTTTTACCGCTGTAGGTGTTATAAGTAGCACCTGGTATGTTCCTTTCCAGCGGGGTTCTAGGAATGACACCTGATGTTGTCTTATGTAGACGAAGTCTCTTACTTGATATTGATGTGGAATCCCCTCGTCCCCAGGTTGGTAGGCAGTGGCCAGCTGTTTCCACAGTTATCACTGAGTTCTTTCAATGGCTTTAAGTCTGTCAAGCAAGGGGTGTGGAAGGGATTGTTAGGCCTTAGAGTTGGGGATTAGGTCCCTTACTGGATGATGGGCATCATAGAGAATTTCATAGGGGGTGAGGTTACACAGAGAAACTGAGGGAGTATTTCTCGCATGAAACAGTGCATAAGGCAGGAGCATAGTCCAATCTTTTATGCCAGTCTCTAAGCTTAATTTTGTTAAGGTCTCTTTAATGGTTCTATTTATTTTTTCTACCTCTCCTGAGCTCTGGGGTATATAAGCATAATGTAACTTACAATTAATCCACACGTGACTTACCTGGGCCATGAACACAAGTCCATTATCAGACCCTATTACCTTAAACAGAACATATCTTGGAAAAATATCTTCCAGGATCTTCTTGAGAACCATTTGGGCCGTTGTTTTTTTTTTTTTCCTGTGTGTGTGTGTGTGTGTGTGTGTGTAAGGCTTCAATCCATCCTGAAAATGTATCGACAAAGACTAGGAGATATTTAAGTCCATACCTTGCTGGCTTAATTTCAGTAATGTCCACTTCCCAGAATTTTCCTGGTCTGGTTCCTCATAGGTGCTTTCCTCTAAGAAACTTGGAAGGGTAAGCATTAAACAATTGACTGACCCAACAGGCTTTTGTTACCGGTTCAGTTTTTTTCTTTCCCTGTGTGTTGGTTAGTGGAAAACTCTGTTCTTAATCCTACAGGAGTGCCTGCAGTTTCTTTGAACCAAGGTGAGTGAGTTGACGTACATTTTTAACTTAGTGTAGGGCTTTCTGTAATTGCAGGCTGAGCTCAGTAAATTTGAGGCGTTCAGTGTCAGTGTCCTTAGATGTTATCTAAAACTTCCTGTTACTCAGGGGTCCATTGGAATTGGGCATCTCCCTTTAACAGCGGGTATAAAGGAGCAGCTAAGGACGCGAACCCATTTATCCATAACCTGCAAAACCCAGCAATCCCAAGAAACTCTCTTAGTTGTCTGCTGTAAGATGGGGTTGGTATCTGCTCAACGGTTTGTTTTCTGGGCTCAGTGAGCCATCGTTTACCGCCCCTGAGGAAATAGTCATGGAAGGTTACTTCTTGCTGGCAAATTGGGCAATTTTGGCAGAAGCTCTATACCCGAGTTGAGCAAGCTCCGATAATAGTGCTTGGGTCCCAGTTCAGTTTTCCTTGGTGTTGGATGCCAGTAGCAGGTGATCCACGTATTGAAGCTGGGTGACTTCGGGGTGTGTAGTTCTAAAATTGTTGAGATCTCTGTGGAGGGCTTCATCAAAGAGAGTGGGGGAGTTTTTGAACCCCTCTGGGAGTCTAGTCCAAGTTAGTTGACTATACTTTCCGGTTTCTGGGTCTACCCACCCAAAAGCAAACAGCAACTGACTATCTTTATGCAGAGGCAAGCAAAAGAAAGCTTGTTTTAAGTCCAGAACAGTATACCATTTCTGCTCAGGGTTCAGAGTGCTAAGCAGTTGGAACAGATTAGGTACTGTGGGGTGAATGTCCTGCACTCTGTTGTTGATCTCTCTTTGGTCTTTAACAGGTTGATAGTCCCCGGTTCCTGGCTTTTTCTTCTAATAACAGGGGAGTGTTCCAGGCCAATTGACAGGGCCTTAGGACCCCTAAGGCCAGATATTTCTGAATATAGGGCCTTATCCCATCTTTAGCTTTTTATGCTTAGAAGATATTATTTGACATTTATTGGGGAGGCTGAGGTTTTTAACTCCACTGTTATTGGAGGTTGTTTCACGGCCAGGCCTAACACAGCAGTTTTTGCCCAGGCATCTGGGTTATCTGTTATCCATTTCTGCGGTAGCTTGCCTGTTTGATCAGTCTTGGGGGGTGTGAAGAGTGGATGTTTATCTTCTACTAATATAGTTACAGCCGTGACTATAGGAGTTTTTACTGAAGGATTTAGAAATTTCTTTTGGGGGCTTTCAGGGTTAAAAGTTATTTTGGCCCAGAGCTTGGTGAGCAGATCTTTGCCCATCAATGGGTGCGGGCATTCTGGGATTACTAGGAAGGAGTGATGGATTTTTCCTTTCCCCAGGTCCATGGTCCTCTTAGTAGTCTAAGCCCGATATTTACTGCCATTAGCCCTTTGAACTACAGACCTTTTATTTGATAGACGGCCCAATGGGGCCCTAAGGTCTGAGTATACTGCTCCTGTATTCATTTCAAAGTTTACTGGGGTCCCCTACTCTTCAAAAGTTACCCTGAGCTAGGGGAAGGAATCTGAGCCCCAACTTTCTTAGTCATCCTCCAGAGTCAGAATGGCTGGCTGGCGTGTCTGTCTCTTTATAGGGCACTCTTTGGCCCAGTGTCCTTTTTTTTTACGGTAGGCACATTGATCTGAGGCCAGGGGTGGCCTCTGGCACGGGCCCAGGTATCCCTTCCTGTCACCTTATGTCTTAATTTCTGGCCTCTTTCTTGTTGTGACCAGGATCTAAGTCAATGCCTTAGTCTTTCTTTTGCTTCTCTCATCATCCCTTTGCTCCCTTTCTTTTTCCCTGTTTCTCTTTTATAGTATATTTTTTTGGCTTCTCTGACTAAATCTCTCTTTTAACTTTTTTTTTTTAATATCCATGGCAGCTTCCCCAATTAAGGCCATCATGACAGATGCCTTTTGATCTGCTGCCTGAGGATCGAAAGGAGTATATCTCTTATATGCCTCCATAATTCTCTCTAGAAACATAGAGGTAGATTCATCAGGCCTTTTAATAATTTCTCTTACCATGGCCAAATTAGTTGGTCACCTAGCGGCCCCTTGGATACCCGCTATTAGAGCCTGGCAATAATTGGACATATGCTCCCTATCTTCAAAGGTGTTGGGGTCTCAGTTGGGTTGGTTTAAGGGGAAGCCGGCTTTGATTATGTTGGGAAGTTGTGTTGGTCGCCCATCAAGTCCGAGGATATTTTTTTCTAGCTTCCAGGAGGTTTTTCCTCTCATTCCTCTGTCGTGAAGAGAGTCCCTAGGAGTTGTTGGCAGTCATCCCAAGTAGGCAGGTGTGAAAACGTTGGCGAGTTCTCTGAGTTTTTTTAGCCGGGCCAGCTTCCTCTAGGGAAGGAGGGGCTGTGTGTGCCATTCGACAGTCATCTGGAGGGTGCTGGGCCATCCTGGCTTCCTCGAATGGTGGAGAGGCTGAGTAAGCAGCAGGGGAATTACTTACAGGGTTTTGGGGGTTGGGGGACAAGGGCAGAGGATAAGGACGAGTAGAGTCTTGAGACTCAGGGAGAACAGAGGGTGGAGGTTGAGGAGCAGAGAGTTTGAGAGATAGAATCGTAGGGGAAGGAGTAGGAGTGGGTGCAGGGACAAGGAAAGGCTTCACCCATGGAGGAGGAGATTTGCAGAGGTCCTGACAAGTTAAGATATATGGCTATTGATCTGGATGGCTATGTGGCCCCGGCTGAAAGACAATATCTCAGACTTTTCAAATTAGTGCGAAGTAGAAACATCTTTCTAGGGGCCATCCGACTACAAAGGTGGGTTATTCTGAGACACAGAATCTGCCAGGTCTGGTGTTTTAAAGAAAAAGAAATAATCTGAGCCCTTAAGCAGACTTTGGTCCAGTGATTAAGGGTCAGGGACAGAGGCATTGAAGTGCTCTGTCCCATAATGAAATATACACAGACAGTGAAAGCAAAGACACACGACACAGACAAGACAAGACAATAAAGACAGACAATGGACGTCCAATACTGAGACCAGGACTGAGTAGCGGGCAAATCCTGATGGGCTGCCAATTCCAAATCTGAAAGAAAATATCACTGAGTCGAGGAGACTATGGTTCTTCGATTTCCCGAGTCCATCCCACAGGAACATGGCCTGTGGCTCTGTGACATGTGTGTCAGCCACCGTGGGAGAGAGCTCACGCTCTTTACCAATAGCCATTTTGTCAAACCCTAACCTGAATCCTGAAACCAGAAAGAGGGGCCTTATTTACCCCCAGAGGAGCCCATTGGGGGTCTTTCATCTGCAGCTGCCGGATCTCGCTGGGGCCACCAGAAGTAAAGGTCGGGTGAGCGTCGCTGGAAGAGACCACCAAGAGACTGTCTAATGCAACCTCAAAGGGTTTATTGGGAGTCCGGCATGCAAGGGCTCAGAGATCAGTTGAATAGAGCAGAGAGCCCTGAGAACAGCTTAAGAAGTGCTTATATATTTTCCTTGGAGAGGGCAGGGAGGGAAGTTTATTGATGGTTAAGGGCGAGTGGGCGGTTTGCGTGCAAATGGTTGATGGAGTACATTCTGCAGTTTGGCAGTTGGGGGCAGCACATTCTGGGAACAAGAAGAGCAAACAGTTCTCAAGATTTCAACAGTGTTTTATTAAGCATACAGAAAAACAGGACGTGACAAGTACCTATTTTATTAACCTTTCAATATAAGTATGAAAACAGAAATCTAGGTAAGATTTGAAGCCCAGAAGTTCATTTGGTCCTTGATTGGTATACTTAGCTTTGAATTACATTCCGTGGAGATGTCCTAGAATTATGGATATACAATGACACAGGACCTTGTACCTTCTCAGAGGTCAGTTCCAAAACACAGTCTCTAAGGGGAATCACACCAAAATTCAAGACAAGGTGGACCCAATTATCTCTACCAACCGCCACACAAATGCCCACAATTAAAACCAAAACACTCCCAAATGGCACTCATCTTCTTCCAAATAGACACTCATCATAACTTCTGGCAGGAGGATTCCATGAGAGGCGCAGCACAAGACAGTGTCCCAAATAATCTCCCTTTCCCCTCATTTGCCAAAAGTCAGAGTGGCCTGGACACCCTTCCTGTGAACCAGGAGTGATCAAATATGCCTGCCATTAATACAGCTCTGTTCTTCAATTTGAGGCCTACTGTCTGTGGGGTTTAGAGTCTTTATTTGAATTGGATTCATAAGAAAACCCAAGAACCTATGGGCTAGCATCTGCAGGGCTTTGAAGAACTCAGTTGACCCAATGGATCCCTTTTCTCACTTGATGGAGGTCAGGAACCTTACAGAGGAATGCGAGAGACTTCATCAACAATGACTGATTTTTTGGCCATTTTGATTATGGATCCACACATGGGATCTTTCTTTAGACCCATCAGGTGCTGATAATCTAAGCCACAGGCTCACACAGGGCCAAGAGGCTGATTCAGACACATCCCTTTACAACGCACTTAAGCAAAGAGCCACAGGTGATGCCCATTCATTTCCATTTGAAAACTGTTTTCTTCAGGCTTCACAAAAGCGTGGCCTGAGGCAAAGAACTTCCTGACATTCAGGGCAACAGAACAATAGGTAATCAAAAGGCCCTTTGCAGGGTTTCTCTACTGAGACTTTCCGGGTCACACTGATATCTGACTTTTCTGAGATGCTTGCCATTCTCTTCAGCTATCCAGTACATGTCCATGTCACAGTGGTTGGAGGTGGTACATATCCTGGATGCAAATGCATGAACCTATTCTGGAGAGTGGCTAGATTTCAGGAAGAAAACATGAACTTAGGAAAATAGCAGGTGTTGCCCATCGATAAGGCAAGCCCTAGTGCATTCATAAATTGGGCAGGATGAATGCTGGGAAGCATTCTACTTGACAGGAAACATCCATTGATGCATTCTCTTTTCTAATGTCTACAAGCACGGACACTGTGGGATACACAGACATAGAAACACTCGCCTTGTGAAACAACTTACTAGAAACAGTTCACTCCAAACCAAACAAACCGACTTTCCTGCCTATTCTCAGAACATGAGACAAAACCACAAACACACATCTACACCCACAAAGGCACCTCCTTCCCCAAGTAGGTCTCTCACTCTCCAGAGTATCCTCTGACTGCTGGGCCATACTATGTTCCCCCAATATGGCGTGTCCTGTCTCAGATCTGGTCTCCTTGTCCAACTTTGTGAAGTGTTCAGGAGCCAGCTGTGAGCCACTACCTGCTTTTTCAGGAAAGGCCCCTCTTCAGAGAACTCCTGGCATTTGGCCATCCTCACATCAGTAGGTACCAAGAAAGACTGACTCTGTCCTTGCTAAATTGAAGCAAGTGAGACACTGGGACTGGGACTGAGACTGACTCTGTGTGCCTGGCTTCCTGGATCCCAAGTTCAGAGAGTTCCATTACCAAGGGATTGAGGTGAGGTCTCATCCTTCAGGAACTGAATTAGGTCTCTGCCTTGGCAACCACTTTATCCAAACAGTTGCTTTCAAGCGTACCATGAGAAGGAGGCTTACGCTATTTTCTGTGGCACTTTCACAAATTAGAATGGTATATCAACCATAGGCACCAAGGAACCGCTCTCCACGAAGGCCTGATTTGGTCCATCTTCTTTATATTTGGAAAAGAGCCTTTAGTCCAGGGAGCACTACAGTGAACCTCTGCACTAAAACTATTAGCAAGCACCTGATGGAGGAGGCCTCCATAGGTAAGTGGCTCCTTTATAACATCTGATATCCAGTTAAGGGAGATCTCTTCTGATGACAGAGATGTGGCACGGGGAGGCTCACATATACTTCTGTGCAGAACAGTAACGAGAATCATTCTGTCCTCTGTTCTGTTCTGTAGGGAATTCCTCTGGAACTGTAGAGAGGTGGCGATGAGCACGCACGCGCTTCTACCCTGGAGCTTTAGCAAGATGTTGCACTGTTCCCCTGTTTATGTGTTTAGCCACCGGGTTTCTGTTTATTTGTGTTCTGTGTTCTATTTTTTGTTTTTTTGTTTGTTTGTTTTTGTTCGTTTTGTTGTGTGATTTTGGTGGTAAAAACTTAAGTATATTGGACATGAAAATCAGAAATAAAGAGAGTAAGCCTGACACCCCTTTGGACTGTGTTTTAAGGAACTGCAATGAACTTTATCCCCCTTTGCGAAGCAGGATGATAGAAGCCCCTAGCTGGCTGCCTGGAGCACACCCATTGCAGAGGGAAATGCCTGCTGGGGACCTAAGAACAGAGTATCTCCCAGGTTAACAAGTGAAACTCCTTTAAAACCCCTTGTCCCTCCAGATAAAGAGAGTCACAACTTTGGCAGAGTCCCCTGTGTTTCTCCTTTGTTAGCCAAGCAATAAACCTCCTTTTTTCTTTTTCTCAAAACCCAGTCCTCATTATTAAATTGGTATTAATTGGCTTCAAGGTCAGGAACCAAACTTTAAGTTACAAATCTTGTACCCCCCCTCCGCCCCGGAACTTTGTGAGACCTATCTACTGAAATGTTAGGAGATAGAGCATGCTTGGTGTGGAACTGAATCAGAGGAGCTAATCCTGTATGTAAAAGGAGAAACTGAGGGACTCCCAGCAGCTGCCAAAGCCCTGTTGATTCAGGGAATTACCTCCTTCCTTCCCTGCACTGTAAGGATTATGCCACCTCTGTCTTGTTAAAAAAAGAGAAAAAGAAAAAGGTGACACTAAATGCAGTAAAATCATCATGGAGACACTTTATTTTACATTTCAGGTTGCCCCTCTGTGAAAACATCTGGTCCCCTTGTGGGGACAGCTATGGTCCCACTGGTGTATGAGATTTTTCTCTTATCTGCTCTGGTTTAAAGGGTTCTCTCTGACAGCCATAGTCTGGACCTCCTTTTGGTCTGTGTTGTGTCTTTCTTTCTGGCCCTTTTAGGCATGTGCAATAATGTGTTGATATTATAAATTGTTTTTTGGGAATGATCTTAGCTGAATGTGTGTCGAAATGATGATGTTTTATTTTAACAATCTGGTATCTGAATGGGTTTTTGAAGCATTGCACAATCTTGCAGTTAAAAGTCGGGTTTAGGTAATTGTTTAGTTTATGATTTCAGATAATTCATGCCAGAGAACTTAAATACTTACAATGGATAACTGAAGAACTCTACTTCCAAGTTGGCAAGAAACTTCCCAATAATACAGTCTTTTTTTTTCACCAATTTTGAATTGGGTAGCCTGGGAAAATGTCACTGTGTGTACCAGTGCATTAATTTGGACATGGATAGTAAATCATAGTATGGTGTCTGTTGACCAAACAAGATGTAAAGATATAAAATTTTGTGAATTGTATCTTAAACTTGTATCATAATTTTCAACATCCGAACCTGAAAATTATGGTTAAAATGCCTTAGTCCTGAGATGTCTGTTCAGAATAGCAGTTTTTTTCCTGCTCCTTCCAGACCTCAGCCATGACTTATGTTGAAATGCAAATGAAAGAAGCCTGCAAGCTTTGTAGGAGACTGATTTGAGATCTAAGGGAAAAAAAGGTAAATTGTATGGTATTTTCTAATTACTGGCAAGTCATTTTTTCTAGGACTCTTATTTTTTTCTGAGATACTTTATGTTTTTTGACCTCATGATTTTGAGCATACAGACCTAGGTTAATGTTTTTCTGATCAGTTCTATCTTTGACCAACTGTGGACTTCTTGAAACATTGCAATAAAGATTTCACCTGCAAAATGCTACGAGGCCTTTACTATTATTATGTGTGCACAATTTTGTTATGTGTTGTATGTCTATATATACATATGTCCGTATATCATATATATGATACATAAATTAACATATATAAGGAGTGCTCATAAAATAAAGCGCTCATAAAAACAAATTTTAAAAAGTGGATCCAAAGATCTTTAATTCACGTGATTTAAATGTTTCAATTTAAATTGGATAAAGAGATAAAAACAAATGTCTTTAAATTTAAGCTTACAAAGTTTTCTAGGTGTTCAAACATCTAACAAAATATTAACATCTACAAAATGTCTAATATGCCTTGGCTCTAGTACCTTTCCTTCAACATAAAAATGGTTTACACTGTTCAATACGTTTCTCTAAATTTTTGATAAATAAGTAAAGTAAATTTGATATGGGATTACTCATTCATGAGTACTTTAGTTAGATATCTGATTGATTTACTAAGATCTGTATTTTTTTTAGTAAACTCTGTATAAGATTGTAAAAATCAGTCATGTGTTAATGAGGCAAAAATTTCTTAAAACATAAGTTTACCCATAACATTGAGTTTATTAAGATTTATGTTTTCTAGAGCAAGCAACCATAAAAATTAAACAACTGATTAAATAAGAACTGTTATTTTAGAGCACTGTACTGCCATTTCTTTAAAAGCCAAACTTGATTAATGTAGAAACATAAATGTAATTGTTATGCTATTAATGTTTTCATATCTTACAGGTATGCAAGTCTGTAAGGTAGAAACCTTAAAAGAGCATTATATCAAGCTGGTGCTCTGAAGTTGTGTGGTAAAAAATATATTGTGGATTTATTTACCTGTTATCAATAAGATATGTAAATTTTTATGTTACTTTTTACATTGGGGAACAATTTAAATGTATTTTTAAGTTAATTAGAGCCTAATCTTTGTAAAGGTTAAAAACTTTCAGCCTTTCTTTAATTCATGTTTTAAATGTGATATCATATGGTGTTAGCTAATGTTCATGTGACCTCAAACAATTTATGTAAACTTTGTCAAAAGATATTTAAAAATAAAGATCAGCTTTAGAATTAAAATACTTAAGATTTATAAAGAGCCCTGCCTTACCTGAGATAAGGCTGTGTGTCCCATCTTACTACATGTGAGAATGACTATGAAACATGTAGGTCAGATAATATTTCTTTAAAGTTATGTTAAAAAGTTTTTTTTTTATTGTCAATATTCCTAGGATCTCAAACAGGGGATATAATGTATAACTCAGCCAAAAAATTCAGGGAAGATATTACACGAACTAAGTATTTTTACTTTTGTTAATTTTAGTTTGAAATTTTCTTATAAGTGATCTAAAGATTCCCTGTTAGTGTTTTACAAATGCGTTGCTATAAGAACACAACATGGGTTTATTCAAGATAATAAGTCATCAACTACAATACAGACAGAATAATACAGATCCCAATTAATAAAAAGGTAATTATAAAGTTATAGACATTAAAGCCCAGTACTCTTAATATAAGGCTGTTAAAATTTATTTGCTGGATGTTTAAGATTAGGATTTAAAATTAATGTTAAATGAAAAGGGCCAAGAAAACCAATATTTGGCTCTTGCCCTCTGAGTCAGTCTGAATCCAGGGAACAGGGGACTTCTCTAAAGAGCTTTGCAACTCTGAGCCACATAACCTCCTGATCAGGGAGATTAATGAGACCACTGGAGAACAGAAAGCCAATCAGTGCATTTGTTACAAAGAGGAGAGTCATCATAGAAAGGAGACATCCATGATGCTTCTGAGGGAAGCCAAATGGTCAAGCAAGACCTGGACCCACCTAGCGCAAATGGCACTAGCAGAACTGAGAATCTCTTCTCAAGTTTCCCCAGAATTGACTCCCATAAAAGGTCAGCTGACTGTTAACAATAGATGGAAACAAAAGTCAGTTTGACTGCTTCATCTTAAACACTTAGCAAAGACAGTTAAGACCAAAATACAGCCACTCCTGGGCATATTAAATAATAATAATAATAATAATAATAATAATAATAATAATAATAATAATAAAATTTTAAGGTATGCACTTTATCTTATCCTCCCAAAACAAGTAAGACTGGAGGCTACAAAGAAGGATTCTCACACAGGAATGCCTAATACTTATAAAAAGAGACTATCAAGAAGAGCTGCCACAGGCAGAAGTTTTCAGTTTAAGACCTACAGATATTCCTAACCTACAAAGGTAGGCTTGGTGTTTGCTAGTACGATTATCCAGCCCTGAGTAACAGAATTAAAGGTTTCTCTATTAGACGCAGAGGTCATACTAGTAAAAGGATTTTACAAGATCAGATGACATTAAATTATTAAACTGTGTCTTATTGGGAGGGCCAACTGTAACACTTAAAGTTAAATATTAAGTTGACAGTCCTGATAACTGGGGATATTAAAGACTGGTGAGGGAATGTCTATACAGTGACATGTTCTAGCTGCTGCAACATTTATCCAGTACTCATGGTTTTTGTTTCACTCATAGAAGAACCCATTCACAGATGACTTTACAACCTGTTCTTCCCCAACCTGACTTCAAACCGAACTGACTTCTAAAAGGCAACTCATGTCTCTCAACTGACTTCTAATAGGCAACTCATGTCCCTCACGCCGAGCCCACTTACGTCACCCTGTCTCAGGACAGAAGAAGAAAAAATTAGTGATGCCACTCTTCTTACAACAATGGAGAGAAAGATAAATAGACTATCAATATAAGTAATTAAGAAGGGTAAAATCAGCGAGATTGGTTTTGGGTGAGTTCTAAAAATTTGGAGACTCTTACCTGAGGGATTAAAATTTCCTCAGTGCTCTTCCCATAATCTCTCAAAGATTTGAAAGGGACACAGAGAAAAGGGGGGAATTGTAGACCCAACCTGATCTTTTATTAAAATTGGGAGCCATCATGCCACAAAGCCATGAAAAGATAATTTTGGCTTTACCATTAATTACTTCAAATTCTGAACCTGCGTGGAATGCCTGCCCGCGCCTTGAACTCACACATGCCTGGCTCTCTGACCAGATAGCAGCCCTCTCTGAAACTTTAGTGACACATCATAAATATTTGCCTTCTCTGGCAAGACAACAACCCTCTCTGAGGCTCTAATGATCCTCATGAATTCTCATGTAGGGACAGCAAAAAAATTGTAAACTACCTTTAGTGTGATGTTTATCAGAGTTCTGTTATCTGTAACCCCCCTTTTGTGTAACTTTCTGGGCTATAAAGCTGGGCTGTAGGAAAGCTGGGGTTGCTGTCTTGTTCCCTTCGTTTTGGGAGGGAGAGGCAGCATGGCCGGTGGAAATAATAAGCTTAATTTTATTTGATTTTAATTTGAGTCAGTGGTCTTTTCTAGCGTCCTGGTCTAACAGGTAAACACTCCAAAAACATGGAGCTCTGCCGGCCTAAAGACTTCTTGAGAAACTTCCTCTGAGTTTGGGCACTTGAAATATATGTTGTTGCAAGGAGATTTAGCTTCCTTTCTAGTGACACCATAAAAGCTGGGTCTGCATCTACGTGACCTGGAGGACATGGTTTCTTGTATTCTAATGAACATGAGGCAGCAGTGCTGAATATTCTATTTGTAGGTAAACTGTGGCCACTTGGTGCTAAGTGTCTCCCCGTGTGAACTGTGAAGCCATTTGGTAATCCTCCACTTTTCGTGGTGTTTCTTGCTGCTGCACTGGTAGTTTGGTATTTGCTTCATGAAATACAATGAGTTAAACTGGGACCCAGTATTAGAGGGAGTTCTGTCACTTGTGGTGGGTCAGGGTCTGCAGGAGAATGCAACAACCAGGCTTCTATCTCACAAAGCTTGCCCCTTTGTCCATAGAAATCTGACTCTGAACTTTGCCCGGAAACCTCTCCATATAACAAGAAGGGTCTGCTGGCTGCACCATATCAGTCACAAGCCATTTTGAAGGCAATGGAAAATCCTCCTGGCCACACCACAGCTGTATTATCACACACCTGCCCACCACTGCAAAAGGCCCACTACTCAGCAGGGTCCAACTTACTGGCATCTTTGTTCTACACCATTTTCATGAAATACCGTCAATCATGGCATTCTCTTGTACACTCATGACCAGGAAAAAGACATCCAAAGGTTCTCCAGTGCCACCTGGTTAAGGGAATTTAAAAAATTTTATTGTATTTATCTAGCCATTTTTCATGGATGAAGTTGGAGGCACTGTGGGTTTCAGTTCAGTAGTGAGACACTACCTGCTTTCTCAGGAAAGACCCCTCTTCAGAGCTCTCCTGGAATTTGGCCATCCTCACATCAGTAGTTACCAAGAAAGACCGATTCTGTCCTTGGTAAATCCAAACATGTGTGGCCACTGGGACTGTGACTGGGAATGCCTCTGGGTGCCTGGCATCCTGGATCCCAAGTTCAGAGAGTTCCATCACCAAGAAAATGATATAGGTCACTTCCTTCAGGAACTGAATGAGGTCACTGCCTTGGCAACCTCTTTGTCCTAAATGTTGCTTCCAAGTGTCCCAATAGATGGAGGCTGCCCCTACTTCCTGTGACACTTTCACAAGTAAGAATGGTATATCAAACATAGGCACCCGTGAACAGCTCTCCACACAGGCCTGGTTTGGTCCATCTTCTCTACATTAAGAAGAGATAGACTGCTTCAGACACACCCCTTCATCCTGACCTGTTTTTTTTTTTTTGTCATGAAAGATGACTTTTGCTCTCTCAGGTCCTTCATAGCTTTCTATATCTTCCCCAGGGTTCACTTCTGCATGGACCTTTGAGGTTCTCAGCAGGTGGAAGATCTCTTACATTTCTATATAAGACCAACTCTGTCCTTGCTTTTCTGTAAAGTTAGATTGAGGAAACAAAGTATGGTTAGGGTTAATAACATGTTTGATTTGGGTTAGGAATCATTCTGCTGCATGAATAATGGTATTGGGAACCTGCAATATTTATAAGTATATATAGAGGTGAAATATATGTATGAAAACACAAATCTAGGTAAGATTTGAAGCCCAAAAGGGCATTGGATCCTTGATTGGGACACTTCACTCGGAATTATGTTGTGCACATGTGTCTCAGATAAATCTATACATTATGGCATAGGACCTTGTACCTTGGATAATTGAATGTCGAAGAGAACATCCAGTCAAAAAAGGATAGTTGGTAGGATTAGGAAGATAGTTGGTAGGATTAGAAAAAAAGAGTGAGTATAGGATTTGGACAAAAAGTTCTTTAGCAATAGGGTTTCAGGTAGACAGAAAATGTAAATGTCAGCACATGTGAAGAGTCAGTCACAATGATGAACTGGGGAAAATATGTAGGAAAGCAGATATCATTAGAGACATTAGGAAATCAGGCAAATGATGAAGTGATTGATAGGATTAGACATTTTCAACAGGCTTGAGGTTGAATACATAATCTTAGGAAGAAACAAATATATAGTCACCAATAGGATTGACATTTGAGAGCATTAGGCAACCTGGACATGGGTGATTTTCATAATCCATACTCACATTCCATTTAGGCTTTGGTACAATTGTAAGTGTGACTTTGCATTTTGTTGACAGAATATATATGTAGATCAGGTGACATGAGTCTTTCTTGCACCATTTCTGGGAGCAATATTTAGAAGAGATATAAATAAGTATTGGGGGCACAAATAGGTGTACCATGTGTGAATATATAATATAACTGATTCCAACTTTAGAAATTGGAATAAATTGATATCTGAAAATACACAGGAAATGTCATATTGACATACATACATTCATTCCAACCAGTTATACATCTAATGGTAATATTAGGGTTGTGGTTTATCATAAAGTGTGTGTGAGTTTTGCTTCAAAATTGATTATGGAAATCGAAAATAATGTGTTTGGAAAGAAGTCTCAATAAATAACCAGTCAAAAGCAAGGAGGAATACAAGTGTACTGAAGCAGGAAGTGATTGAATGTGTTTCAAATGTCTTTAAATTTGTGAACTTGTGGATGAAATGTATATACTATGATGTACAAAAACTGAAGAAATAGTAATGTACCAGTGTTAAATAAAAATGAACGTCAAAATACACATCATGCCCCTTTGGAATCTACTTGCATTGATGTTAAATTGGGTCAGTTACAGTAGAAATATAAGGATTTGTTTGCACCATTCAGTGAAGTGAGTTTTCAGTACTAGAAAACAAATATGTATTTCAGGTGGATGAATATTTCTGAAAATAATCGTATGAAAATTTGATTATAAAACCACATACATGAGCATGAGTGAATTATTTAGGGAGTGTATAATAGGACACATATATTTTATATTTGGAAAAATCTAGACAATATATATATATATATATATATATATCTCACAGAGAAACATTAGAAAGTAGCAATATATATGCCAATCAAAATTCATCATGAAATATATATCATCCACCGATCCAAAAATATTAATTTTACTGAACATGGATTTATGTATAATGTTGTTCAACTAAAAATCTCACTCATAGTTTGAATTTTCAGTTCCAAAAGGGTTTAGGAGGGGTGATCTCTTCTCATACTTTGTTTCTGCTAAGTTAGCCACCTCACAAAAATGTACGTGTGATACCAGGTAGGATTTTTTATGTGCATATAAAAATACATGTGCTGAATTGGCTACAGAAAAAAGGAGACAGAAATTCACATATGTGTTAACTTTAAAAACACATGGAGTACTATTTCAACAAACAATTGACAAGATTTATAACTCCTACACTATATCATGCAAAAGGCAAGACCAACTATACACCATGCCTCCTCTGAACTGCTTGTATTAATATTATGTTTGGGTTATTTGTCTCCATCATATTAGGATTAGTAGTCAGAGTCTATTAGGGTATGGGTTACTGACAGGGATTCAGTATTTCGAATGGAAAATTGGAAAATGAATCCAATGTGTATGTAAATATGTGCTACACAAAAATCTTCCCACTCTCATCCAGAACAATACCTTGACAACACCTTCACCCCATGTAAGACACAATTAGAGGAGAAGAGTTAGAAAATCCATGAATACATATCTGGAATGGAATGCGATCAGGAGTTCACAACCTTGGAAGTGTTAGAGGAGTTTCCAAAAGTAAGGGACAGGGTAAACACTTCAAAAACATGGAGGTCTGTTGTCCTAGAGACTTCTTGAGATACTGCCTGTGAGGTTGGGCACTTGAAACATATGTTGTTGTCACGTGCTTTAGCTTCCTTTCTAGTGAAACCATAAACCTGGGCATCTATGTGACCTGGAGGACATGGTTTCTTATTTTCCAATGAACATGAGACACCAGTGCTGAATTCTCCCTTTGAAGGTAAACTGTGGCCCCCTGGGGCTAAATGTCTCTAGTGTGGACTATGAAGCCATATGGTCATCCTCTATTTTCGTGGTGTTTCTTGGTGCTGCACTGGAAGTTTGGTATTTGCTTCATGAAATACAAGGAGTTCAACGGGGACACAGTGTGTGAGGGATTTCTGTCACATGTGGTGGGTCAGGGTCTGTAGGAGAATAAAAGAACCAGGCTTCTATTCCACATAGCTTGCCCTCTTGAACATAGCAACCTGATTCTGAACAATGTCCTGAATCCTCTCCATGTAACAAGATGCCTTTACATATAAGGGTCTGCTGGCTTCACCATGTCAGTCACAAGCCATTTGGAAGCCAATGGCATATCCACATGGTCCCACCACTGATGTTTTATCACACACATGCCCACCTTTGCTCTTGGCCCACTAATCAGCAGGATCCAACTTTCTGGCATCTCTGTTAAACACCATTTTCATAAAAACCAGTCAATCAAGGCACTGTCTCGTATACTCATTGTTGGGAAAAGTATAAACGGCAGCCATACCCCAGAAAAAAAAACCCAACATGGCGCCTAAGCACTTCTTCTTCCTACATTCTTCTTTTCTGCAGTGGTGCGAAATGTTCCCGCCCGTGTGAACTCTTCTGCTGGCGCCAATTTCAAACCTTGCTGGCCGGGAATCTTAGCCCCAATAAGAACTAATTCCTAGGCTCCGGAGCTGATATCTGAAAGAACTTGCCAATAAACGGATTGCCTGCCATTTATCTAAGCCCTCCAATCTCCTCCTTAGTTCTATATAAGCACACAGCTTTTTGCAATAAAATTGGAATTCTCCCGGTGAAGTGCCTTTGCGTGGGGAGTTCTTTCATTCTGGTGCCCCGTGTGAGGATATGGGTGAGCTCTTTCCAACAAGAGCCCCGTCCACTGCTCCACCGTGGCACTCTGCCCTGGTCTGCTCTTTTCAGACGCAGGCTTCCTGCACTCACCACTGATTTGTTGTATGTAAGCCTCCCCTGACCCCGGCTCGCCAACTCCCTTCGGGCTACCGCTGGCTTTGTGACCATGATCGTCTGTCACACTCTAGACGCCTGGTAGGGGGGAGGGAATTCCTCCCACTAAGACCTTTACTGGTTGCAGTGGACCCTCTGGTGATCCGTTTCCCTTTGGGGTGTGAGGCTTCTGAGTTTACATGAGAGGTTCTGTGGTTTTTCCTCCTCTGCTGCTGCTGCCGCTGCTGGCTAGAGTTGCTGTTTCCTGCGGGCCTGCTGTGTCTGGCTGAAGCTGCCTCTCTGCTCGGGGAAAACTGAACTCCCATCCTGGAACTGCATTCTGCTGGAGCCGGAGTTCTGTTTTCATTACTTACTTCTTCTGCTGCGTTCGAAAACTTTCCTGATGTCAGGTTGCCTGTGGCTCCGAACCCATTGGGTCTCACAGATCGCACTTCACTGGTGACGATCAGGTAGTGCCCTCTGTATTTCCTCATGATGGCTGGTCATTTTGGGGATGCCCACCTGACCCCCATTCGCCCTGAGCGCTTCCCGGAGTCCGTTCCAGGCCGGGTTTTCTCTTTGTCTCTCTTGCTTACACTTATTCTCTCTCTCTCTCTCTCTCTCTCTCTCTCTCTCTCTCTCTCTCTCTCTCTCTTCCATCTCTCCCTGTGACTGTGGACACCTCTTTATCTTTACCTGAAACCTCACCTCTCAAAAGTTTAATAAAAAATCTGGCCACACTCTCCCTCACACCAGACATCAAGCCCAAACTTCTAATCAAATTCTGTACCCAAGATTGGCCTACATATCCACTGGATAATGGCAATCATTGGCCTCCAGAAGGCTCCTTAGATCCAAACCTCCTCTTGGACCTTTTTAATTACTGCCAGCATCTGAAAAAGTGGAGTGAGATTCCCTGTATTGAATGTTTTAGCCTTCTCGCACAGCACCCTGTCTCTGCTCCTCCTGCCCTCCCTCTCAGGTCCTTCTTGCTTGCAAACCCCTCTCTTCCCCTTGTTCTACTCCTGACTTCGCAGATTCTTCCTCATTCGACCCAGCAGATCAACCCCCACCTTATCCCCCAGCCCCAACTGACCCTTCTCTCCCGCAAAATCCTCCTCTTCCTCTGCCTGATTCCACGGATCCTCAACCTTCCATTTCATCCCCCTCCCTTCCCCACTCTTCTGCCTGCTCCACCTCCTCCTCTTCCACAGAGACATTCCCTTCCCCTCCCTCTCCTTCCTGTCCACCGCCTGCCTCTTTCAGTCCTCCTGTTATCAGGTCTAAGGGACTCCTTCCCACGCCCAAGACAATCGCACCCCTTCGTGAGGTAGCTGGTCCCAAGGGTGTCATCAGAGTCCACGTGCCCTTCTCCATGTCGGACATTACTCAGCTAGAGAGGAAGTTAGGCTCTTTCACCACTGACCCCACCACTTACATTCGGGAGTTTCAATGGGTACTGCAAGCATATAGCCTCACTCATCATGACATCTACATGCTCTTGGCCAATAAACTTCTCCCCAAGGAAAGGCAATGGTTCTGGGAGCTAGCCCAAGCCCATGCTGATGAAAATCATAGGACCAATCATAACCACCCACAGGCCCTCATGCTGTCCCAGAGCAGGATCCCCTATGGGCTTACAGTCTAGTGACCTTTTTACATCCTGCCTCTTGGCGGGACTGAAAAAGTCCACCCGCAAGGCTGTTAACTTTCAAAAGATGCAGGAGGTAATTCAAAGGAAGGAGGAAACACCTTCAGAATTCCTGGATAGACTAACCAAGTCCCTTCAGCAGTACACAAACCTCGACCCAGAAACCCCTGATGGCCGTCATGTCTTAATGACATATATTCTGGCCCAAAGCTACCCTTACATTAAAGCCAAGCTTAAAAAGTTTGAACAGGGCCCTGCTACTCCTCAGACCAAAATCCTCGCTGTCACTTTCAAGGTTTTTCATGGTAGAGAGGATGAAAGTGAATTCCGTAGGCAGAGGGCTGAAAATGCCAAATTCCAAATGTTGGCCCAGCTCATTCATAGAAGGCCATCACCATGCCGTCCCAATATGACCCCCCCTGGAGCTTGCTTCAAATGAGGTAAGGAGGGACATTGGACCAGGAATTGTTCTTCGCTGAGGACACCCTACAACCCCTGCGCAAAATGCCATCAAAGTGGACACTGGGGGGCAGACTGCCCAACAACCCAGAAGGAAGGTTGGTCTGCTGCCCAGCAACCCCAGCCTCACCTGGGCTTGGCAGAGGAGGATTGATGGAGTCCTGGGCCTTCCCTCCAGACTATTACCATCAAGAATCAAGAGCCTAGGGTCACCTTCCTGGTGGATGGACGCTTCATTAACTTCCTCTTGGATACTGGTGCCGCTTTTTCGATTTTGAGGGAGTATTAGGGTCCTACCACACCCTCAAAAACTCCTATTGTCAGGGTAGGAGGTAAAAAGATTTTTCCTCAAACCCCCCCCAATCATGTTATATGCAGCGATCCCTTTTGTCCTTCACTCACTCCTTTCTTGTTATGAGCCATTGCCCCATTCCCTTTCTGGGAAGGGACATACTCTCACTATTAAAAGTCACCATTCACTTATCAACCCACACCTCTCCTACCTCTCATTTCCTCATAATATTCCTAGGGGCAGATACACCTCCTTCATGCACTCTCCCACGACTATCTAAACCATTTAACCCTGAGGTTTGGGACACAATTACACCCTTTATGGCTAAATGCAGTTCTATTCATATTGTCTTACGGGACCCTTCAAGATATGTTAGTCAACCACAATATCCACTCACAACCACATTTCTCCTTGGATTAGAACCCATCATCCAGGATTTATTATGAAAGGGGTATCTTAGGCCTACACACTCTCCTTTCAACACACCCATTCTGGCAGTTAAGAAACCTAACGTGTCCTACAGGCTGGTTCAAGAACTTCGCCTTGTCAACTCCTCTGTGGACCCCATCCACCCGCTAGTGCCCAACCCTTACACCCTCCTCTCTCAGATCCATGCCACTACTACTCACTTCTCAGTCCTAGATTTAAAAGATGCATTCTTTTCTATTCCCCTGTTCTCAGAATCTCAGGATATCTTTGCTTTTTCATGGACTGACTCTCACACCCGCCATTCTCATCAGCTTACCTGGACTGTCCTCCCACAGGGATTCAGGGATAGCCCCCATCTCTTTGGCCAATTTCTTGCCCAGGACCTCACATCCTTTCACCTGACCTGTCCTGACTCTACTCTACTTCAATATGTCTATGACCTTCTTCTATGTAGTCTTTCTGGAACACTCTCAATCCCACACCGCTCAGCTTCATAAATTCCTAGAAGACAAGGGATATAGGGAGTCTCCCCACAAGGCCCAGGTTTCCCAGTTTTCCGTCACCTATCTTGGTTTTTGCCTTACACCCAGGAAAAAGGAAATAACACTGGATAGGAGGCAACTCCTCTGTGATCTTTCAGTGCCCTATACGAAAGCCAAAATACTATCATTCCTAGGATTAGCAGGTTATTTTAGGGCCTGGATCCCAAATTATTCTCTTCTCTCCAAACCCCTGTATGACCTAGCAAAGGGACCCCCTAGTGAAACTCTTGCCTCCTTTCCCATCTACCACTTCCGCAGGCTTCAGCAACTCCTCTTAAAGGCACCTGCCCTTCACCTTCCAGATCTTTCAAGAACATTTCATCTATATGTCCATGAAAAAGGGGGGCAAGCACTTGGGGTCTTAGGTCAAAACTATGGGCGTACATTTGCACCTGTGTCATATTTGTCCAAGCAACTAGACCCTACCATCCGTGGGTGGGCCCCTTGCTTAAGAGCTCTGGCTACTGGACAAATTTTACACAAAGAAGCCTCTAATCTGACTTTTGGGGCCCCTTGAACTATCCACTCCCCACATCACTTGAAGGATCTTTTAGCTTAAAAGGGCCTTCAAACTCTCCCTACATCCAGATTTCTGTCGCCCCTCACTTCCTTTCTGGAAAACCCTAATATTATTTTCCTCCCCTGCTCTGCACTGAACCCTGCCTCACTGCTCCCAATGACTCCCATGTCTCACATACCAACTCATAATTGCTTGGAAACCTTAGATGATTTCCTCCCCTGTCATTCTTCCATTTCTGAGAGACCACTCAGCAAGCCTGACCTTATCTGGTTTACTGACAGCAGTTCCTTTAGGGAGAACGGAACTCATTACTCTGGATACGCTGTATTTTCAGCCACTGAGACTATAGAGGCCAAAGTTTTGCCTTCAGGAACTACAGACAAGTAGGCTGAACTTATAGCATCCACTCGTGCCTGCCTTCTAGCACAAGGCAAATCCCTCACCCTCTAAACTGATTCAAAATATGTCTTCCATATCTTATTATCCCATGCTGATATTTGAAAGTAGCGAGGCCTACTTACCACCAAAGGTAATGCGATCACTAATTCAGCTTTTATAACCAATCTAATAGAGGCCACTTACCCACCCAGTTGGGAGTTGTCCATTGTAGGTCCCATCAGAAGGATGGCTCTCTTATCACTGAGGGCAATGCCAAAGCTGACCAGGCGGCACGAATGGCTGCTACCACTTTCAATTATGGCCTCCATGGGGGACATATAATGGCCACTTTAGACAGCTCATCTGAAGCCCCTACGTCTTTCAGTAAGAACAAGAATCTTTTCAAGTTCCTTCATACTCTATTCCTTTCCAATTCTCAGTCTTTGACCCTCTTTTTACAGAGTTTCTTTTCCCTCACCCCCTCTGACAAGCCATGCTACAGAATATAGCCTCTAATTGTCAGATCTGTCAGCGGACCAACCCTCATACTCCTTTAAGGCCCAAACCTTTCCCTTTCCACCAAGCCCGGGGACACATTCCCGCTGCTGACTGGCAGGTAGACTTCACCAACATGCCCACAGTATGGCGCACTAAATACCTCCTTGTCTTTGTGGACACTTTCTCTGGTTGGGTTGAGGCATTTCCCACTTTCAATAAAAAGGCTTCCACTGTAGCTTCAATCTTACTGACAGACATCATCCCCAGGTTTGGTATGCCCACTTCCCTACAATATGACAATGGCCCTGAGTTTACTTCTAGGATCACACAAAAGGTCTCTCAAGCCCTCTCCTTCAAGTGGCATTTCAACTGTCCATATTTCCCCCAGGCTTCAGGGAAAGTGGAAAGGGTAAATCGTACTCTAAAGGAAGTCCTTACCAAATTGACAATGGAATTAAACATAGACTGTTTCAAACTCCTTCCCTTGGCTTTGCTTCGAATCAGAGCTCTCCCTAAGAAACCATCTTTACTGTCTCCTTTTGAGATAATGTATGGAAGACCTCTTATAACCCCTGGGTTGGTCATTTCACAAGGACCTCTAACCCGAGATTTGTCTTTGCCTCTCTTGCTCCATCGCCGCTCGGAACTCTGGAAATATCAGGACTGGCTTCTTCCGGACCCAGTCTCCTCTCCAAACACTCCTCCCTTAACACCTGTTAGTCTAGTCTATTATAATACCCCAGAGGAGAAAGGGACTCTTGCGGCAAAATGGGAAGGCCCCTATCCTGTCATTCTCTTTACCCTTACCGCCGCCAAACTCTCCTTACCAGACAACTGTCTCACTCCCTGGATTCACATGTCTAGGTTGAAGCCACATCACCAGGAGGCCCCACCTGCTGAAGACAGGGCCACCCCAGAGGAACTCCAAGAATCACCTACTGAACCTCCCCTTTACTCCTGCTCTCCACACCCATCTCACCCATTTTAGTTGTGGCTCACACGGTTTTCCTTGCAGCCCAATTCCTCTTAAAGAAGGCACAATGAGCTCTCCCAACACCCTAGTCTTCTCTAACTGCTTGATTTTTGTGCTCTGCTTATTTTCTGTGCTCTGTCAGGACTGGTCTTTACCCTCCTCACCTACCATGCATTTATTCACTTTTTGGGAACGATACTCAGAACATGGCATGCAGAAGGTCTGTGCAGTGGATGCAACTACTTGCTTCATCCACAACTGCACCTCTATTTCCCTAAAATTGTTACCTTCAAGGACCTTCGTCCCTGGTAGCTGGAACTGGCCTTTCATTTGCTTCCTTTTTGATCAAACAAAAGACTATTGTCATTGGTGGCCTGAGATATATAATGGGTGCCCCTATTGGTCATGCATGTTCCATGATGAACGTGGTAGCTATTCTTACCACTCATTTGGTTACCCTGAAGGGTGGACTTCTAGTTACATAAAGTGGCATAAAGGCTCTTCATCCAGTAACAATGGATGGTATACTTTAGATAAACCTGACCCCAAGGCCAAACGATGGGGCTATATTGAGTTTGCTGTCTATGCTCGGACAACCTCAGTCAGACCCACAGGGTGGATGACTATTGGCCTCACCCTGATTACGCAACCTAAGGCAACCATCCAGGTAGTCGAACACATTAAAGACTCAGAATCAAAACTTCGAGATCATATCCATAGCTCATCCAAAAAGGATTCAGAGCCTTCAACCCTCTCAGGTCCCCCTCCCACATGGCTCAATTTGCCACACCAAACTTTTTGATTATTAAACTCCACCCCTCTTTCTGTGCCTACTTCTCAGTGCTTTCTCTGTGCTTCACTTAGTCGTCCACTTCTAGCAGCAGTCCCATTAGCGGCAGGAAATATTCCAGCAAAACCCTACAATTTCTCTAAAAAGGACAACCCCTACATGTGACACGTATCCCACTGTGGGAAAGTTATTCCACCAATACATTATTTCCTTTCATCTGTTTCCACCTGCCAATAATGAATCCTTTACCCATTTGTTCCTTGAGATACAGCACTCCATAGAGCCCTGTGTTTATGCAACCTGGACATTTCCTCTGGTGTAATGGTTCTTTAAGTACCTCAACCATCAATGTCTCTGGCGCCTGTTTCTTGGTTACTATAGTTCCTCAGCTATCTTTGTATACTCCCACCGAATTCTGACAGTTGGCCCTACCTTCCCGCACCCGTAGGGTAGTCTTTCTGCCGGTTCTGGTAGGCCTCATTTTAACAACCTCAGTGACGGGTCTCAGACTCTCTGGTGGAGCTATAGGTCATGCTCTATGGGATCCAATGACCTTCAACAAAAACTGCAGGAAACACTCAATACCATGGCTGAGTCTCTGGGTTCCTTGCAGCAGCAGGTTACTTCATTGGCACAAGTGGCTTTACAGAACCAAAGTGCAATTGATCTTCTCACTGCAGAAAAAGGGGTTACATGCCTATTCCTCAGAGAGGAATTTTGCTATTATGTTAATGAATCTGGGCTAATAAAAAAAATGTTGTTAAATTGCAGGAATTATCGACCCAATTGCTCAAACCTACCTCCTCCAATCCCATAACGGGGTTCTTCCAATCCTATCTTGCCATGTACTTACTACATATCTTGGGTGCCCTTATTTGGATGCTCCTTTTTTGTGCTCTCTTGCCCTGCATAATGAAGTGACTTCAAACCCAACTGCATAAAATTCCTAATCAAACTTTCAACCAGCTTTTGCTTAGTCACTACCAGCCTCTGATGACCGATGAATCCCCAACATCTCCAAGAGAACAGTTCACTCAGTGATGAAGCTCACTACCAGGCACGATGGAATGCAACAGGTATTAGACAGCGGGAGACAACGAGCTCGGAGAACCTCTTAATCTGCCATCCTGGATTCATAGTCTTTACCACCTTCTAAGCTTTCTCATGACCCTTGGCCTCTTCTATGTCAGTCCCCCCACATGGAACTTCTGCCAAAAATTGATATTTGCTTTAATTTTTATCTTCATTCTGTTTTTATTCGCTCCGATCTTCTTCAGGTGCTGGCGACACCATGTCCAGGCAACGCTTCCAGTATTTCCTTCAGTCTCTGTTACAGGACCAGTGGCTGATACCAACAATCTCTTCCATCCAGGACTGGTTCCATGCCATCGACATTTTTGGCTTCAGGGAACATTCATTGACTTCACCCCTATGAAAATAGCTGTCTATAGCCACTGGGTTTTATTTCTGGCTGCCATGATATCCCCATACCTGCCCCCTGAGCATTCCTCCACTTCTCTTTCTAGGCCCCACACCAGCCCCACACAGCAGGAAGCAGCCAGATCTGACAAACGACGCCCCACTTCCTAAGAAAACAAAAAGGGTGGAATGTTGGGACAGGAATAAATGGCAGCCATACCGCAGAGAAAAACCCCAACATGGCGCCTAAGGACTTCTTCTTCCTACCTTCTTCATTTCTGCAGTGGTGCAAAAAGTTCCCGCCCTTGTGAACTCTCCCGCCAGCGCCAATTTCAAATCTCGCTTGTGGGGAACCTTAGCCCCAATTAGAACTAATTCCTGGGCTCTGGAGCTGATATTTGAAAGAACTTGTCAATAAACGGGTTGCTGCCATTTATCTAAGCCATACCATCTCCCCCTTAGTTCTATATAAGCACACAGCTTTTAGCAATAAAATTGGAATTCTCCCGGTGAAGTGTCATTGCGTGGGGAATTATTTCACTCATGTTCAGCAACAGGATATCCAAAGGTTCTCCAGTGCCACCTGGTAATGGGAATTTCAGAAATTTGATAGTATTTATTTAGCCATTTTTGAAGGATGAAGTTGGAGTCACTGTGCGTTTCAATTAATGCAGGAACCATTATGTGGTGAGGAAGCTCATTTAAATGAAATCTCTGGAGAAATCTCACAGGCAAGGCTTCCCAAAAAGTGGCCAAAAGGTCACATGAAGCCAGGATCATTGAGGTCTACAATATGAGTTCCATTTGTGTTTAGACTCTCAATTATGGCTGCCAAGTCTTTCAAAATAAAATCATGTGATATCCTGGCTGAGATTCTCACTGCACTGTGGAAAGACACCCTGGCCCTCGATCTCAGTTTTCAAGGGCGCATCTCATGCGTGGCCTCCTAAAATCCCAACACATTTCATGGCAATACTTCTTTGAGGTAAATTCCAGAACTCAGTCTCTAAGAGGAATCATGCCAGAATTCAAGCCCAGGTGGATCCAGTTATCTCTTCCAACCGCCAAACAAATGACCACAATTAAAACCAAACACTCCCACATGGCCCTCATCTTCTTCCATATAGACACTTATCATAACCTCTGGCTGGAGTTTTTCATGAGGGGTGCAGCCCAAGACAGTGTCAAAAATAAGCTCCCTTGCCCCTCATTTGCCTAAAGTCAAGGTGGCCTGGACACCCATCCGGTGAACCAGGAGTGATCAGATAGGCCAGCTGTTAATACTGCTCTGCATCTCCAATTTGAGGCCTACTGACTGTCAGTTATAGATTCTTTATATGATTTGGAGCCATGAGAAAACCCAAAAACCTATGGGTTAGCCTCTGCAGGGCTGTGCATAACTCATTTGAACCAAAGGATCCGTATTCTCACTTGATGGTGGTCAGGAACCTTACAAATGAATGCGAGAGACTTCATTCACAATAATTGCTCTTTTGGCCATTTTGGTTTTGGATGCACACATGGGATCTCTCTTTACATCCATCAGGTGCTGAGAATCTAAGCCACAACCTCACACAGGGCCAAGAGGCTGATTCAGACACATCCCTTTCCAAAGCAATTAAGCAAAGAGCCACAGGTGATGCCCATTCATTTCCATTTGAAAACTGTTTTCTTCAGGCTTCACAAAGGGGTGGCCTGAGGCAAAGACCTTCCTGACATTCAGGGAAACAGAACAATTGATAAGCAAAAGGCCGAAAGCATGGTTTCTCCACTGAGACTTTCTTGGTCACACTGATATCTGAGTTTTCTGAGATGCTCGCCGTTCCCTTCAGCTATCCAGGACATGGCAATGTCACAGAGCTTGGAGGTGGTACATATTTTGGACACAAAACCATGAGACTATTCTGGAGAGTGGTGAGAATTCTGGAAGAAACAGGAACTTAGGAAGGTAGCAGGTGTTGCCCATGGATAAGGCAAGCTGCAGTCCATTCATAAATTGGGCAGGATGAATGCCGGGAATCTTTCTACTATACAGGACATATCAATTGTTGCATTCTATTTTCTAATGTCTACAACCACGGACACAGTGGGATACACAGAAATAGAAACACTTGCCTTGTCCAACGACTTACTAGAAGAAGACCACTCCAAATCAAACAAACCGTCTTTCCTACCTATTATCAGATCATGAGACAAAACCACAAAATCACACCCACCCCACAAAGACACCTCCTTCCCCCATGTAACTCTGTGACTATCCGGAGTTTCCTCTGAGTGGTGGGCCATACTATGTTCCCCCAAAATGGCCTGTCCTATCTCAGATCTGGTCTCCTTGGCCAACTCTGTGAAGTTGTCAGGAGCCTGCGGTGAACCACTACCTACTTTCTCAGGAAAGGCCCCTATTCAGAGCTCTCCTGGTATTTGGCCATCCTCACATATGTAGGTACCAAGAAAGACTGACACTCTCCTTGGTAAATTCAAACAAGTGAGCCTACTGGGTCTGGGACTGGACTGGCTCCGGGTGCCTGGCTTCCTGGATCCCAAGTTAAGAGAGTTTCATCACCAAGGAAGTGAGGTAGATCACTTCTTCAGGAACTGAATGAGGTCATTGCCTTGACAACCACTTTGTCCTAACAGTTGCTTTCAAGAGTCCCATGAGATGGAGGCTGCCCCTACTTCCTGTGACACTTTCACAAGTTAGAATGGTATATAAACCATGGGCACCCGGGAACAGCTCTCCACCTAAGACTGTTTTGGTCCATCTTCTCTACATTAAGAAGAGAGAGGCTGATTCATACACATCCATTCATGCTGACAAGGTTGTTTGCCATTGAAGATGACTTTTCTCTCTCAGGTCTTTCGTAGCTGCCTACATCTTCTCAAGGGATCATTTCTGCATGGACCTTTGATGTTCTCAACAGGTGGAACATGCCCTACATTCCTGTATTTTAAGAGCAACCCTGTCCCTGCTGTTCTGTAAAGTTCGATTGAGAGAACAGTGTATGGTTTGGGTTAGTAACATGTTCAATTTGGGGTTAGGAATCCTTCTGCATGACGAATAATGGTATTGGGAAACTATGATACTTACAAGAATATATAGGTGAAATATAAGTATAAAAACAGAAATCTAGGGAAGATATGAAGTCCAGAAGGGCATTGGGCCCTAATTGGCACACTTAGCTTTGAATTATTTTCTGCAAAAATGTCTCAGATAGATCTATATACAATGGCATAGGAGCTTGTACCTTGGATGATTGAATGTCGAATAGAACACCCACTCAAAAAGGGGTTGTCGGTATGATTAGAAAGATAGTCAGTAGGTTTACAAAGAAGAGTGAGAATAGGATTTAGACCAAAAGTTCTTAAGCAATAGGGTTTCAGGTAGACAGTGAATGTAAATGTCAGCACAAGTGAAGAGTCAGTCACAATGATGAACAGGGGAAAATATGTAGGAAAATAGATATAAATAGAGACATTACTAAATCAGGCAAAGTATAAAGTGAGTGATAGGATTAGACATTTTCAACAGGCTTGAGGTTGAATATATAATCTTAGAAAGAAACAAAAATGTAGTCACCAATAAGATTGACATTTGAGAGCATTAGGCCACCTGGACATGGAAGGTTTTAGTAATCCATGCTCACTTTCCATTTAGGCTCTGGTACAACCTTAAGGGTGACCTTTGATTTTTTTTGTCCAGAATATTACTGTGATAAAATGTATATATAGATCAGGTGACATGAGTAATTCTTCCACCATTTTTTGAGGAATATTTTGAAAACGTATAAATTAGTATTGAGGGTAAAAATAGGTGTACCCTGTGTCTATGAATATAGAGATAATGCATGAATAGACCATACAGTTAATAAATAATATAACTGGTTCCACTTTAAATAATGTATTGAATTGATATCTGAAAATACATAAGAAATCATATATTGATATATAATCATTCATAACAACTAGTTATACGTCTAATTGTAATCCTAGGGTTATGGTTTATCAAGAAGAGTGAGTGAGTTTTGCTTCAAAAGTGATTATGGAAATCAAAAATAATGTGTTTGGAAAGAAGTCTCATGAAAAGACCAGTTTGAAACATGGCGGAACACGTGTTTTCTGAAGCAGAAAGTGATTGAAAGTGAAATAAATGCCTATAAATTTGTGAACTTGTGGATGAAATATATATCCAATAATGTGCATAAACTGAAGAAATAGTAATGTACTAGTTTTCAATAAAAATGAACTTCAAAATACTTATCATGTCCCATAGGAATCTACTTGCATTGATGTGAAAATGGATCAGTTACTGTAGAAATATTAGGATTTATATGCACCATTCACTGAAGTTAGTTTTCAATACTAGGAAAAAAATACGTATATCAGGTGAATGAATATTTCTGAGAATAATCTTGTGAAAAGTTGATTATAAATCCACATACATAATCATGAATGAATTTAGGGAGTGTATAATAAGACACATATATTAAATATTTTGAAATATCTGGAGAGAATATATATATATATATATATATATATATATATATATATATATATATATCCACACACAGATTTTAAAAATTAGCAATATATATGCCAATCGAATTACACCCTGAAATATGAATCATCCACAGATCCAAAAATATTCATTTTACTGGATATGGATTTATGTATAACTTTTTTCAACTAGGAACCTCACCCATAGGTTGAATTTTCAGGTCAAACAGCGTTTAAGAGGAGTGATCTCTTCTCACACTTTGTATCTGCCAAGTCATGTAACTCACAAGAATGTACGTGTGATACCAGGTAGGATTCTATATGTGCATATAAAAATACATGTGCTGAATAGAATACAGAGAAAGGGAGACAGGAATTCACATATTTGTTAACTTTAAAAGCACATGGAAAACTATTTCAACAAAAAATTGACTAGATTTATAACTCCTACCCTATATAATGCAAAAGGCAAGTCCAAGTATACAACATGCCTCCTCTGAACTGCTTGTATTTCTATTCTGTTTCCGTAATTTTTCTCCATTATATTAGGATTAGTATTCAGAATCTAGCAGGGCATGTGTTAGTGTCAGGATTCAGTATTTCAAATGTAAAATAGAAAAATGAAACCAATGTGTATGCAAATATGTGCTAAACAAAATCTTCCCACTCTCATCCAGAACAATTCCTTGACATTTTTTTCGCCCAAAGTAAGACACAATTAGAGGAGAAGAGTAATAAAATCTGTGAATAATATGCTCAGGAGTTTACAACCTTGGAAGTGGTAGAGGAGTTTCCCTAGTATGGGACAGGGTAAACACTCCATAAACATGGAGCTCTGCTGGCCTAAATACTTCTTGAGAATCTGCCTCTGCGTTTGGGCACTTGAAATATATGTTGTTGTCAGGAGCTTTAGCTTCTTTTTAGTGAGACTATCAAAGCTGTGTCTGCATCTATGTGACCTGGAGGACATGGTTTCTTATTTTCCAATGAACATGAGGCAGCAGTGCTGAATTCTCTCTTTGTAAGTAAACTGTGGCCACTGGGGGCTAAGGGTATTCCCATGTGGACTGGGAAGCGATTTGGTCATCCTCCACTTTTCGTGGTGTTTCTTGCTGCTGCACTGGGACTTTGGCATTTGCTTCATGAAATAAAAGAAGTTCAATTGGGACACAGTTCTGGAGGCAATTCTTTCATGTGTGGTTGGTCAGGGTCTGCAGGAGAATGCACCAACCAGGCTTCTGTCCCACATAGCTTGGCCCCATGTCCATAGTAACCTGATTCTAAACATTGCCCGGAAACATCTCCATATAACCAGAAGCCTTTACATGGAAGGGTTTGCTGGCTGCACCATGTAAGTCACAAGCCATTTGGGATCCAATGGCAGATCCACATGGCCCCACCACAAATTTTTTATCACACACCTGCCTACCACTGCTCTAGGCCCACTACTCAGCAGGTTCCAACATACTGGCATCTCTGTTCTACACCATTTTCATGAAACCCACTCAATCAAGGCACTGTCTTGCATATTTACGATCAGCAACAGGACATCCAAAGTTTCTCCAGTGCCACCTGGTCATGGGAATTTCAAAAATTTCATGGTATTTATCTAGGCATTTTTCAAGGATGACGTTGCAGGCACTGTGGGTTTCAATTCATTCAGGAACCTTTAAATGGTGAGGAAGCTCATTTCAATGAATGCTCTGTAGAACTCTCACAGGCAAGGCTTCCCAAAGAGTGGCCAAAATGTCACATGAAGCCAGGCCTATTGAGGTCTACAATGTGACGTCCATGGGTGTTGTGACTCTCAACAATGGCTGGCAAGTCTTTCAGAATTAAATCATGTGATCTTCTGGCTGAGATACCCAGGGCTCTGTGGAAAGCCACCCTGGGCCTAGATCTCAGTTTCCAAGGGTGATTCTCATGGGTGAACTCCTAAAATCCCAACAAAATTCATGGCAATACTTCTCTGAATTCAGTCTCTAAGGGGAATCACACCAGAGTTCAAGCCCAGGTGGTCCCAGTCATGTCTTCCAACCGGACACAAATGACCAAAATTAAAACCAAAACCCTCCCATATGGCCCTCATCTTCTTCCATATAGACACTAATCACAACCTCTGGCTGAAGGTTTCCATGAGTGGCGGAGTCCAAGAGAGTGTCCAAAATAACTCCCTTGCCCCTCATTGGCGTAAATTCAGGGTGGTCTGGACACCCTTCATGTGAAACAGGAGTGATCAAATATGCTAGACGTTAATACTTCTATGCTTCTCCAATTTGTGGAAAACTGAGTGTCAGGTATATATTTTTATGTGATTTGCAGTCATGAGAAAACACAAGCTCCTCTGCAGGTCTTTGAAGAACCCATTTGACCCAAAGGATCCCTATTCTCACTTGATGGAGTTCAAGAACTTTAAAGAGGAAGGCGACAGACTTCATCCACAAGGACTGCTTTTTGGCCATTTTGGTTTTGGATGCACACATGGGATCTTTCTTTACATCCACCACGTGCTGAGTATCTAAGCCACAACCTCACACAGGGCCAAGAGGCTGATTCAGACACATCCCTTTTCAAAGCAATTAAGCAAAGAGCCACAGGTGATCCATATTCATTTCCATTTGAAAACTGTTTTCTTCAGGCTTCACAAAGGGGTGGCATGAGGCAAAGACCTTCCTGACATTCAGGGCAACAGAACATTAGGTTAGCAAACGGCCCAAAGCAGTGTTTCTCCACTGAGACTTTCCTGGTCACACTGATATCTGAATTTTCTGAGACGCTCGCCATTCCCTTCAGCTATCCAGTACATGGCCATGTCACAGAGCTTGGAGGTGGTACATAACTTGGTCACAAAATCATGAGCCTATTCTGGAGAGTGGCCAGAATTCAGGAAGAAAACAGGAACTTAGGAAGATAGCAGGTGTTACCCATCCATAAGGCAAGCCGCATTCCTTTCATACATTGGGCAGAAAGAATTCTGGTAAGCTTTCTACTAGCCTGGACACATCCTTTGATGCATTCTCTTTTCTAATGTCTACAACCATGGACACAGTGGGATACACAGACATAAAAACACTCGCCTTGTCAAATCACTTGTTAGAAATCGTCCACTCCAAACCAAACAAACTGCCTTTCCTACCTATTCTCAGAACATGAGACAAAATCACAAACACACACTCACACCCACAAATTCACCTCCTTTCCCAAAGTAGGTCTCTGACTATCGGGTGTGACCTCTGACTGGTGGGCCGTACTATGTTCCCATCAAATGGCCTGTTCTGTCTCAGATCTGGTTTCCTTTGCCAACTCTGTGAAGTTGTCAGGAGACAACGGTGAGCCACTTCCTGCTTACTCAGGAAAGGCCACTCTTCAGAGCTTTCCTGGCATTTGGCCATCCTCACATCAGTAGATACCAAGAAAGACTGACTCTGTCTTTGGTAAATCAAAAGAAGTGAGACCACTGGGACTGGGCTTGGGACTAGATTTGTGTGCCTGGATGCCTGGATCCCACGTTCAGAGAGTTCCATCACCAAGAATGTGAGGTGAGGTCACTTCCTTCAGGAACTGAATGAGGTCAATGCCTTGGCAAGCACGTTGTCCTAACATTTGCTTCCAAAGGTCCCCATGAAATGGAGGCTGTCCCTAATTCCTTTGACACTTTCACAAGTTAGAATGGTATATCAAACATTGGTAACCGGGAACAGCTCTCCACAGAGGCCTCCGTTTGGTCCTTCTTCTCTACATAAAGAAGAGAGAGGCTGATTCAGACACATCCCTTCATGCTGACCAGGTTGTTTGCAATGAAAGATGGACTTTTGCTCTCTCAGTTCCTTCATAGGTGCCTACAACTTCTCTAGGGATCATTTGCGCATAGACCTTTGAGTTTCTCAGCAGTTGGAAGATCCCCTAAATTCCTGTATTTTAAGACCAACTCTGTCCTTGCTCTTCTCTAAAGTTAGATTGAGGGAACAGTGTATGGTTACGGTTAATAACAGGTTTGATTTGGAATAGAAATCATTCTGCTGGATGAATAATGGTATTGGGAACCTGCGATATTTTCAAGAATATATAGGTAAAATATATGAATCTGAAAACAAAAATCTAGGTAAGATTTGAAGCCAGAAGGGCATTGGGCCCTTGATTGGGTATTAAGCATAGGACCTTGTAACTTGGATGATTGATTTTCAAAGAGAACTTCCAGTCAAAATGGATAGTCAGTAGTATTAGGAAGATAGTCGGTATGTTTATAAAGGAGAGTGAGTATAGGATTTGGACCAAAAGTTCTTTAGCTATAGGGTTTGGGTATTGAGTGAATGTAAATGTCAGCACATGTGAAGAATTAATCACAATGATGAACTGGGGAAAATATGTAGGAATGCAGATATCAATAGAGACTTTAGGAAATCTGGCAAAGTATAGTTGGTAGTGAAATGTTAATAAAATAGATTCTTGTCACTTCCTGTTTTTCTGTATGCTTAATAAAACACTGTTTGAAATCTTGAGAAGTGATTTCTAATCTTTTTCCCAGAATGTGCTGTCCCCAACTGCCAAACTTCAGGAATGTACTCCCTCACCCAGTTGCACGCAAACTGCTCACCCGCCCAGGCCCATCAATAAACTTTCCTCCCTGCCCTCTTCAAGGAAAGTATATAAGCTCTGCTTAAGCTGTTCTCAGGGTTCTCTGCTCTATTCAAATGAGCTCTGAGCCCCAGAATGCTGGACCCCCAATAAACCCTTTGTTTTTGCATGAGAGAGTCTCTTGGTGGTCTCTTCCCCCAATGCTCTTCCGATATTTATATATGGAGGTTCCACCGAAATCCAGCAGTGGTGAACGAGAGACCCCAATGGGCTACTCTCAGGGTAAGTAAGGCACCTATTTCTGGTTTCAGGTTTCAGGTTAGGGCTTGGCAAAATGGCTGTCGATGAAGTGTGTGAGCTCTCTTTGATGGTGGCTGGCAGACGTGTCACAGAGCCACAAGCCAAGTCCCTGGGGGACGCCACAGAGGACTCGGGAATCGAGGAATAATAGTCTCCTCGACTCAGTGATACTTTGTTTCAGATTCGGTATTGCCAGCCCATCGGGTTTTGCCACCTGCTCAGTCTTGGTCTCAGTGTTGGACGTCCATTGCCTGTCTTTATTGTTTTCTCTTGTCTGTGTCCTGTGTCGTTTCTTTTACTGTTTGTGTATCTTTCATTATGGGACAGATCACTTCAATGCCTCTGTCCCTGACCCTTGATCTATGGACCAAAGTCCGCTTAAGGGCTCAGAATGTTTCTTTTTCAGTAAAACGCTGGACCTGGCAGACTCTGTGTGCCACAGAATGGCCCACCTTTGGATTCGGATGGCCCCTAGAAGGATCTTTCTACTTCCCACTAATTTAAAAAGACAGAGATATTGTCTTACAGCCAGGGCCACATAGCCATACTGATAAACAGGAATATACCTTAACTTGGCAGGACCTCTGCAAATCTCCTCCTCCGGGGGTGAAGCCTTTCCTTGCTGTGTCCCCGTTCCTACTCCTTCCCCCACGATCTCTCAACCCCTCTGCTCCTCCTCCTCCTCCACCCTCTGTTCTCCCTGAGTCACAAGATTTGACTCTACTGGACTCTCGTTCCCCTCCTTATCTTCTACCCTTGTCCCACAACCCCCAACACCCTCTAAGTGATTCTCCAGCTGCTGACTCAGCCTCTCCGCAATTGGAGGACGCTAAGCCAGCCCAGGGCCCTCCAGATAACTCCCCTGCGTCACACACAGCCCCTCCTCCCCTGGAGGAAGCTGGAGTTGCTAAAGGAACTCGCTGGTGGCAAATGATTGAAAACCCTGGAACTCCCGTGTTGCTTCCCTCCATCCCTAAGGACCAATGATTGACGATGGCCATAGGGAAAAAATGCAAGCCTACCAGTATTGGCCTTCTCCTCTTCAGACCTATATAAATCGAAAAATAACAATCCTCCTTTTACCGAGGACCCAACCTGGCTCTCAGGTCTGGTGAAGTCATTGATGTTTTCACACCAACCTACTTGAGATGACTGCCAACAACTCCTAGGGACTCTCTTCATGACAGAGGAACAAAAGAGAATCCTCCTGGATGCTAGAAAAAAGTATCCTCGGACCAAATGCGTGACCGACAAAACTTCCCAATATATTCAAAGCCGGCTTTCTCTTGAAACGACCCAACTGGGACCCCAACACCTTTGAAGGTAGGGAGCATCTGTCCACTTATCGCCGGGCTCTAATAGTGGGTATCTTAGTGGCCGCTAGGTGACCAACTAATTTGGCCAAGGTAAGAGAGATTATTTAAGGGCCTGATGAATCTCCCTCTATGTTCCTAGAGATAATTATGTAGGTATATAAGAGACATACTCCTTTCGATCCTCAGGCAGAGGATCAAAAGGCATCTGTCACAATGGCCTTTATTGGGAAAGCTGCCCTGGATATTAAAAGAAAGTTACAATGCTTAGATGGATTACAAGATATGACTTTGAGGGATTTAGTCAGAGAACCCGAGAAGGTATACTTTAAGAAAGAAACTGAGGAAGAGAAGGGAGCTGAGTGAGGATAAAAGAAACAAAAGACAGACTAAGGCATTGACTAAGGTCCTGGGCACAACAACAAATAGGCCAGAAACTAAGAAACAGAGAGACAGGAAGGGATACCTGGGCACACACTAGAGGCCACCCCTGGCCTCAGATCAATGTGCCTACTCTAAAGAAAAAGGACACTGGGCCAAAGAGTGCCCTAGAAAGAGACAGCCATGCCAGCCAGATATTCTGACTCTGGAGTAATACTAAGAAAGTCCGGGCTCAGATCCTCTCCCTGACCTCAAGGTAACTTTTGAAGTGGAGGGGAACACAATAAACTTTGAAGTAGATGCAGGGGGAATATACTCAGCCCGTAAGGCCCATTGGGCCCTCTACCGAATAAAAGGTCTCTAATTCAAGAGTCTAACAGAAGTAAATATCGGGCTTTGACAACTACGAGGACCATGGACCAGGGAAAAGGAAAAATCCATCACTCCTTCCTAGTAATCCCTGGCCACATTGATAGGCAGAGTTCTGCTCACCAAGCTCTGGGCCAAAATAACTTTTAACCCTGAAGGCCCCCAAGTGGAATTTTTTAATCCTTCAGTAACTACTCCTATAATCATGGCTCTAACTATGTCAGTAGCAAATGTTCATCAACTCACTCACCTTTGTTCAAAGAAACTGCATTCATTCGTGAAGGATCAAGAACACAGTTTTCCACTAACCTACTCACAGCAAAAGGAAATAACTGAATGGGTAACAAAAGCCTGTCAGGTCCATTAATTGGTTAAAGCTTACACTTCCAAGCTTCCTGCAGGAAAGCACCTATGAGGAACCAGACGAGGACATTTCTGGGAAGTGGACTTTACTGAAATTAAGCCAGTAAGGTATGGACTTAAATAACTCCTAGTCTTTGAACATACATTTTCAGGATGTATTGAAGCCTTCCCCACACACACAAAAAAAAAGAAATAAAAAAGAAGAAAAAAGAAACATTGCAAATGGTTGTAAAGAAGATCCTGGAAGATATTTATTCTCCCCTTGACGACCAGTAGTCTTAACCCTCATCAGCCCCTTAAGCTGCGATGGCTGATCACAAATCCTACTGGACACGAAGTATGGCCTATCTCGAATACAGCCAGCTTACGAACCTGGTGGCCATCTCTCCACCCAGTCATTTGTCAGCTGGCTATAGGTCTTTCCTATTGGGATATCCCTGATTAACAGGATCCCACTAAAATTCCATTAAATCCTTTCCGTACCACAGATAATGGAAACAAACATTATAGATGTAGGGACACGTGAGCCAGATGCAGGTTGGCTAGCCTAGATTACTATGTTTGCCCGGCAGACTATCAAAGCCACAAACAGTCACGGCTGTGGGGGGGGAGAGCAGACTTCTATTGTAAGTCATGGGGATGTGAGCATACAGGGACTGTCAGATGGAACCCAAACTCCTCATCAAATTCTGTACACAGCATTGGCCATATTACGAATTAGATAACCAAAACCGATGGCCCCCAGAGGGGTCTCTAGATCCTCAAATTCTGTGTGACCTTTTTAACTTCTGCATGTGCTCAAAAGGGTAAAAGGAGATTCCGCTATGTGGAGGCCTTCTCTCTCCTTTGCTCACATCCTGAACTATGCTTCTCCAATAGATGCTCACCCTCAGCCTTGTGCTCTAGACTCTCTGCTGTCACTCCCACCTCAGCAACTTGATTTCTCCCCTCCAATATCTAGATCAAAAACCCAAATCTCGACTGGTTCTCAGACCATTGCTCCCTTGCTGAGGTTGCAGGTACTGAGGTACCACTCCATTCACTCACTCCTCTCCTCTCCTGTCAGTGCCCGCACCGGGTCCCACCCAGTCCTCTTACCACCTAATGCAAAGCTCAAACCCGCTGAGAAGAATCCTCAGACCCTAATACAAGATGTAATGAAAATGGCCTTTAATGTTGCTTTGTCATCACTAAAAACAGGTTACTAAGAATTTAAAGTCCCTCACAGGCTTTTTGGAATCTCACTCCCGTCTCCCCCTCTGTTCTATCTGTTCTACTGCTCAAGTTTTTGTTGCTATTAAGATCCCAAAGCCCTCTCCCAATATTCTTTTACATCTCTCCTTCCTCATTCTCAGATCCACAGAGCTGCTCTTATCCCTGCCTTCCAAATTGTCCCCCTCTGTACCAGGCCCACAGAAAAGTCTTAACTGACCTTCTCCAGAAGTCTTCACCATGGCTGATTTAGGACTTTCAGCAAAAGAGTCCTTATAAAAGAGTTCACTGTAGATAAACTTCCTATTTTTGTGTTGCCCTGGTCTCCTTGGCAACTGGCTAAAAAATTCAGCACTCCTGATCTAGACACACCCTTACTAGTTTTTCACAAAATATTTGGAAAAAAGTCCTCTGGCCTTGAGCTGGGGCTTCACAGAGATGGCTACATTTCTAAGATAAAGAAGTTACAAACTGGGCTGTATGGAAACAGCTGGAAGGGGGAAAAAAAGAAAGGGAAGACACCCCCACCCAGGTGTCCTTGAAAAGTTAACTTGCCCAAACTGAGGAAAAAACAGAAACAAAAACTGCTTTTTGTGAACTTCTGCAGACTGTGAACTTCTGAGCCCCTTCCCTTACGTGTTGGGTACAAAATTCTGAAACTACGTAACTTGGGTTTCAGGGGATTAATTGATTACAACAGAAGCAATGCCCTCTGAATCTGGTTGAAACCAAAAAAGACTGTTTCCGTGTCTTTGGTGCTATCTTAGGTGCCTTGCCTTGTCCGTCCCTACAACAGTATAATTCTATATACTTAAACATTGTTTATGTTTTCATGAAATGGTCAACAGATGTGATTAATTGTGAAATGGTGCAGATGTTTCCCAGAGTGCTCTATCATGATGCAGGTTCATCTGAAGATCAAAGAGGGGGACATACAACCCGGTTCCACTGGGAACATATGTCCCTCACCTTAGCCATTCTATTACGAATAGGAGTTGCTGCAGGGTTGGGCACAAGAACCACTGCTCTGGTCCATGGGACACAACAAGTGACCCAATTAGAAGCAGCAATAGATCAAAACTTAAATATTTCAGAAACCTCCATCACAGCTTTGCAGGAATCTTTAACCTCTCTCTCTGAAGTTGTTTTACAGAACAGTCGAGGGTTGGACCTCCTTTTCATGACAGAGGGGGGCCTTTGTGCTTCTTTGAGGGAAGAATGTTGTTTTTATGTCGACAATACTGGAGTTGTAAAAAAATCTATGAGTAAATTAAAAAGATGCCTTGAAGAGCAACAACGAGAGAGAGAGGCACAAAAAGGGTAGTTTGAGTCTTTTTTTACACAGTCCCCCTGGTTAATTACGTTTTTATCAACCCTGGCCGGTCCAATAATAATCCTCATAGTATTACTAACTATAAAACCCTGTTTCCTCAACCATGTAATTTCTTTTCTCCAAGCTCAAATTGGACAAATTAAAATTATGGTAATACCCCACTAGCAGACATAGAATGTGACACCCCACAAAGATCACTTTTATGATTAAAAGTAGCCAGAAAAAGAAGTGGGGAATGAAAGGTTAATAAAATATGTACTTGTCACTTCCTGTTTTTCTGTACACTTAACGAAACACTGTTGAAATCTTGAGAACTCTTTGCTAATCTTGTTGCCAGAATGTGCTGTCCCCAATTGCCAAACTGCAGAATCTACTCCCTCACCCGTTTGAATAGAAACCTGAACTGTACTTGGATCATTGAATGTAGAAGAGAACATCCATTCAAAAAGTTATAGTCAGTTGGATTAGAAAGATAGTCAGTAAGTTTAGGAAGAAAAGTGAGTATAGGATTTGGAACAAAAGTTCTTTAGCAATAGGGTTTTGGTTAGAGAGTCAATGTAAATGTCAACACAAGTGAAGAGTCAGTCACAATGATGCACAGGGCAAAATATGTAGGAAAGCAGATATCAATAGAGACATTAGGAAATCAGGAAAAGAATAAAGTGAGTGATGGGATTAGATATTTTCAACAGGGTTGAGGATAAATATATGAGCTTAGGATAAAACAAATATGAAGTCAACAATAGGATTGACATTTGATAGCATTAGCGTAGCCAAAGACAGTGTCCAAAATAAGCTCTGTTGCCCCTCATTTGCCTAAATTCCCAGTGGCCTGTACACCCTTCCTGTGTACCAGGAGTGATCAAATAGGCCTGCCCTTAATACTGCTCTGCTTCTCCAATTTGAGTCCTACTGAGTGTCGGGTACAGATTCTTTATGTGAATTGGAAAGATGAGAAAACTCAAGCACCTATTGGATAGCCTCTGAATAGATTTGAAGAACTCATTTGACCCAAAAGATCCCTATTCTCACTTGATGGAATTCAGGAACCTTACAGAGGAAGGCAAAATACTTCATCAACAATGACTGCTCTTTTTGCCATTTTGGATTTTATGCACCCATGGGATCTTTCTTTAGATCCATCAGGTACTGAGAATCTAAGTCAAAGAATCACACTGGGCCAAGAGGCTGATTCACACACATCTCTTTCCAAATCAATTAAGGAAAGAGCCAAAGGTAAAGCATATTCATTTCCATTTGAAAAATCTTTCCTTCAGGATTCACAAAGGGTTGGCCTGAGACAAAGACCTTCCTGACTCTCAGGGCAACAGAACAATAGGTAAGCAAATGGCCCAAAGCAGGGATTCTCCACTGAGACTTTACTGTTCACACTGATATCTGAGTTTTCTGAGATGCTCGCCATTCCATTCAGCTATCCAGTACATGGCCATGTCACAGAGCTTGGAGGTAGTACATATCTTGGACACAAAACCATGAGCCTATTCTGGAGATTGGCCATAATTCAGGAAGAAAACAGCAACTTAGGAAGGTAGCAGGTATCGCCCATCAATAAGGCAAGCCGCATTCAATTCATAAATTGTGCTGGATGAATGCTGGGAAGCTTTCTATGAGACAGGACACATCCATTGATGCATTCTCTTTTCTAATGTCTACAAGCACGGACACAGTGGGATACACAGACATAGAAACACTTGCATTGTCAAACGACTTACTAGAAACAGTTCACTCCAAACCAAACAAACCGCCTTTTCTAACTATTCTCAGAACATGAGACAAAACCACAAACCCACACCCGCAATGGCACCTCCTTCCCCCAAATAGGTCTGTGACTCTCCGGAGTGTGCTCTGACTGATGGGCCATACTATGATCCTCCGAAATGGCCTGACCTGTCTCAGATCTGGTCTTCTTGGCCAACAATGTGAAGTTGTTAGAAGCCAGGAGTGAGCCACTATCTGCTTTCTCAGGAAGAGCCCCTCTTCCGAGCTTTCCTGACATTTGGCCATCCTCACATCAGTAGGTATCAAGAAAGACTGACTCTGTCCTTTGTAAATCCAAAAAAGTGAGACCACTGGGACTAGAACTGAGACTGGCTCTGGGTGCCTGGCTTTCTGTATCCCAAGTTCAGAGAGTTCCATCACCATGGAAGTGAGATGAGATCACGTCCTTCAGGAACTGAATGAGATCACTGCCTTGGCAACCACTTTGTCATAACAATTGCTTCCAACGGTCCCATGAGATGAGGGCTGCCCCTACTTCCTGTGACACTTTCAAAAGTTAGAATGGTATATCACCCGTAGGCAAAAGGGAACAGCTCTCCACACAGGCCGGGTTTGGTCCATCTTCTCTACATTAAGAAGAGATAGGCTCATTCTGACTCAACCCTTAATCCTGACCAGGTTGTTTGCCATGGAAGATGATTTTTGCTCTCTCAGGTCTTACATAGCTGCCTACATCTTCTCCAGAGATCATTTCTGCATGGAGCTTTGAGGTTCTCAACAGATGGAAGATCCACTGCATTCCTGTATTGTAAGACCAACACTGTCCCTGCTCTTCTGTAAACATAGATGTGAATTGGAGTCATGAGAAAACCCACGAACCTATGGGATAGCCTCTGCAGAATTTTAAAGAATTCACTTGACCCAAATGATCCCTATTCTCACTTAATGGAGGTCAGGAAACTTACAGAGGAAGGCGAGAGACTCTATCCACCATGACAGTTCTTTTGTCCATTTTGGTATTGGATGCACACATGGGATTTTTCTTTAGACCCATCATGTGCTGTGAATCTAAGCCACAGCCTCACATAGGGCCAAGAGGCTGATTCAGACACATCCATTTCCAAAGCAATTAACCGAAGAGGCACAGGTAATGACCATTCAATTATATTTGAAAACTATTTTCTTCAGGCTTCACAAAGTGTGGCCTGAGGCAAAGACCTTCCTGACATTCAGGGCAACAGAATAGGTAAGCAAAAGGCCCAAAGCAGGGTTTCTCCACTGAGACTTTCTTGGGCATACTAATATCTGAGTTTTCTGAGATACTCACCATTCCCATCAGCTATCCAGTACATGGCCATGTCACAGAGATTGAGGTGGTACATATCTTGGACACAAAATCATGAGCGTATTCTGGAGAGTGTCCAGAATTCAGGAAGAAAACAGGAATTTAGAAAGATACCAGGAGTTGCCCATCCATACGGCAAGCTGCAGTCCATTCATAAATTGCTCAGGATGAATGCTTTGAAGCTTTCTCGTAGACAGGACACATCCAATGATGCATTCTCTTTTCTACTGTCTACAATCACGGACACAGTATGATATATAGACACAGAAACACTCACGTTGTCAAAGGACTTACTAGAAACAGTCCACTCCAAAACAAACAAACCAGCTTTCCTAACTATTCTCAGAACATGAGACAAAACCACAAACTCACACTCACACCCAAAAAGGCACCTCTTTCCCCCAAGTAGGTCTGTGTCTATCCGGAGTGTCCTCTGACTTGTGGGCCATACTATGTTCCCCAAAAGTGGCGTGTCCTGTCTCCGATCTGGTCTCTTTAGCAAACTCTGTGAAGTTGTCAGGAGCCCGTGGTGAGAAACTACCTGCTTTCTCTGGAAAGGCCAGTCTTCATAGTTTCCAGGCATTTGGCTGTCCTCACATCAGTAGGTACCAAGAAAGAGTGACTCTGTCTTGTTAAATCCAAACAAGTGAGCCCACTGGGACATGGAGTGGGTTTGACTCTGTGTGCCTGGTTTCCTGGATCCCAAGATCACAGACTTTCATCACCAATAATGTAAGGTGAGGTCACTTCCTTCAAGAACTGAATGAAGTCACTGCCTTGGAAACCACTTTGTTTTAACAGTTTCTTCCAAGGTTCCCAAAAGATGGAGTCTGCCTCTACTTGCTGTGACTCATTCATAAGTTAGGATGGTATATCAACCATAGGCACCGGGGAACAGCTCTCCACACAGCCATGGTTTGGTCCATCTTCTCTACATTAGGAAGAGAGAGGCTAATTCAGACACATCCCTTCAACCTGACCAGGTTGTTTGCCATGGAAGATGACTTTTGCTCTCTCAGATCCTTCATACCTGCCTAGACCGACTCAAGGGATTATTTCTGCAGGGACTTTTGAGGTTCTCAGCTGGTGGATGATACCCTACCTTCCTGGATTTTAAGACCAACTCTGTCCCTGCTCTTCTGTAAAGTGAGATTGAGGGAACAGTGTATGGTTAGTGTTAATACTGATACGTGGTGTTGAATTACGTTCTGCAGAGTTGTCTCAGATAAATCGATATACAATGGCATAGCACCTTGTACGTTGCATGAATTAATGTAGAAGGAACATCAAGTCAAAAAGGCATAGTCGGTAGTGAAAGGTTAATAAAATTAATAAAATAGGTACTTGTCACTTCCTGTTTTTCTGTATGCTTAACAAAACACTGTTGAAATCTTGAGAAATGTTTGCTAATCTTGTTCTAGAATGTACTGTTCCCAACAGCCGAACTGCAGAATGTACTCCCTCACTCGGTGTCATGCAAACCGCCCACTCGCCCTTACCCATCACTGAACTTCCCTCTCTTCCCTCTCCAAGGAAAGTATATAAGCTCTGCTTAAGCTGTTCTCAGAGGTCTCTGCTCTATTTAATTTAGCTCTGAGCTCCAGCATGCTGGACCACAAATAAACCCTTTGCTGTTGCATGAGACAGTCTCTTGGTAGTATCTTCCTCTGACACTCGCCTGACCTTTACATATTGAGGTTCCACTGAGTTCCAGCAGTGGCGGATGAGAGACCCCAACGGGCTCCTCTCGGAGCAAGTAAGGCGCCTCTTTCTGGTTTCAGGTTTCTTGTTAGGGCTTGGCAAAATTGCTGGCGATGAAGAGCCTGGGCTCTCTCCGACGGTGGCTGAGAGACATGTCACAGAGACAAAGGGCACCTCTCTGGAGGACCCCGCAGAGAACTCGGGAAATCAAGGAACAATAGTCTTCTCGACTCAGTGATATTTTCTTTTAGATTCGTTATTGCCATACCATTGGGTTTTGCCGGCTACTCATTCCTGGTCTCAGTGTTGGACGTTCATTGCCTGTCTTTATGGTCTTGTCTTATCTGTGTCGTGTGTCCTTGCTTTTACTGTTTGTGGAACTTTCATTATGGAACAGAGCACGTCAATGCCTCTGTCCCTGACCCTTGATCACTGGACCAAAGTCCGCTTAAGGGCTCAGAATCTTTCTTTTTGTAGTAAAACACTGGACCTGGCAGAATCTCTGTGCCTCAGAATGGCCCATCTTTGGAGTCGTATGGCCCCTAGACGGATCTTTCTACTTCCCACTAATTTAAAAAGTCAGAGGTATTGTCTTTCAGCCAGCGCCACATAGCCATCCGGATCAACAGCCATATATCTTAACTTGGCAGGACCTCTGCAAATCTCCTCCTCCATGGGTGAAGCCTTTCCTTGCCCCTACCTCTGCTCCTACTCCTTCCCCCATGATCTCTCAAACCCTCTCAACCTCCTCCTCCTCCACCCTCTGTTCTCCCTGAGTCACAGATTTGACTCTACTGGACTCTTCTCCCCCTCCTTATCCCCTGCCCTCGTCCCCTAACACACAACACACTCTAAGTGATTCCGCTGCTGCTGACTAAGCCTCTCTACCATTGGAGGAAGCTAAGCCAGTAATAGGATCTGACAATGGACCGATGTTCATGACCCAGGTAAGTCAGGGGTTAGCCAGGAACCTGGGGATTAATTGGAAGTTAAATTGTGCTTATAGACCACAGAGTTCAAGACAAGTAGAAAGAATGAATAGAACCATTAAAGAGACCTTAACGAAATTAAGCTTAGAGACCAGCATAAGATTGGACTATGCTCCTGCCTTATGCAATGTTTCATGCAAGAAAAAATCCCTTTGTTTCTTTGAGTAACCTTACCACATGTGAAATTCTTTATGGTGGCCCTCCTCCAGTAGGGGACCTAAGCCCAACTGTAAGACCTAAAGATCCTTTCCACACCCCCTTGCTTGACAGACTTAAAGATCTTGAAAGAACTCAGTAATACCTGTGAAAACAGCTGGCCACTGCCTACCCAACTGGGAACCAGGGGATTCCACATCCATATCAAGTAAGAGATTTCATCTATGTAAGATGATATCAGGTGTCATCCCTGGTACCCCGCTGAAAAGAACCATACCAGGTGCTATTATAACACCTACAGTGGTAAACGTAAACAGAATCACTTCCTGGATCCATACCTCTCATCTCAAGCCTGCTGCCTATACAGAATCTTTCGGGAAACTGAAAAAGTCTGGTAACAGTTTCAAATTGTGTATTGGCAATGTGAATAAGGTTATATACTCTCCCCTTGGCTACAAGTAGTCCTAACCCTCATCAGCCCATTAAGCAGTGATGGCTGATCACAAATCCTACTGGAAAAGAAGTATGGTCTATCTCGCATACAGCCCCCTTAGGGACCTGGTGGCCATCTCTCCACCCAGACATTTGTTAGCTGGCTATAGGTATTTCCTATTGTGATATCCCTGATGAAGAGGATCCCACTAAAATACCATTAAATCCCTTCTGTACCATAGATAATGGAAACAAACATTATGGATGTAGGGACACGCGAGCCAGATGCAGATTGGCTAGTCTAGATTACTAAGTTTGCCTGGCAGACTATCAAAGCCACAAAGAGTAATGGCTGTGTGGGGGAAAAGCCGACTTTTTCTGTATGTCATGGAAATGTGTGCATACAGGGGCTGCCTGATGAAACCCCAATTCTTCATCAAATTCAGTACACAGCATTGGCCACATTACCAATTAGACAACCAAAAACTATGGCACCCAGATGGGTCTCTAGCTCCTCAAATTTTGCGTGACCTTTTTAACTTCTGCAAGTGCTCAAAAGAGTGAAAGGAAATTCCCCTATGTGGAAGCCTTTTCCCTCCCTCACTCACATCCTGAACTATGCTTCTCCAATAGATCATTATCCTCAGCCTTCTGCTCCAGACCCTCTGATGTCACTCCCATCTCAGCAACTTGATTTCTCCCCTCCAATAACTAGATCAGAAACCCAAAGCTCCACCAGTTCTCAGACCATCGGCCCCTTGCTGAGGTAGCAGGTACATAGGTACCGCTCCACCGACTCATTCCTCTCATCTCCTGTCAGTGCCCTCACCGGGTCCCACCAGGTCCTCTTACCAGCTAACCCAATGCTCAAACGAGCTGAGGAGAGCCCTGAGACCCTTATCCAAGATGTAATATAATTGGCCTTTAAAGTTGCTTTGCCATCACTGAAAACAGGTTACTAAAATTTAAAGTCCCTCACAGGATTTTGGGATCCTCACTCCCGTCTTTCACTCTGCTCTACCTGATCTACTGCTCAAGTGTGCTGCTAGGCAATTCCCAATACCCTTTCGCATTATTCTTTTACATCTCTCTTTTCCCTCATTCGCAGATCCTCGGAGGTGCTCTCAGCCCCACCTTCCCTGTCTTTCCCCCTCTGTACCAGGCCCACAGAAAAGTCTTAAATGACCTTCTTCAGAAGTCTTCACCATGGCTGAGTTTTGAACTTTCAGCAAAACAGTCCCAATAAAGACTTTAATGTAGATAAACTTTCTCTTTCGTATTGCCCTGTTCTACTTGGCCACTGGCTAAAAATCTCAGTACTTCTAAGCTAGACAACCCCTAAATAGTTTTTCACAAAATATGTGAACAAGTCCTCTGGCCTTCAGCTGGGGCTTCACAGAGATGGCTACATTTCTAAGATAAAGAAATTACCAACCGGGCTCCATGGTAACAGCTGGCAGGGGGAAAATAAGAAAGGGAAGAAAAAGCTCTCCTCCTCCCAGGTGTCCTTGAAAAGTTAACTTGCCCAGAACAGAAGAAAAAACAGAAACAAATACTGCTTTTTTTAAACTTCTGAAGACTGTGAACTTCTGAGCCCCATCCCTTATATGTTGGGTACAAAATTCTGAAACTACCTAAACTTGAGTTTCAGGGGATTAATTGATTACAATAGAAGCAATGGCCTCTGAATACGGTTTCAACCAAATAGGACTGTTTCCCTCTCTTGAGTGCTATCTTAGGTGCCTTGCTTTGTCAGTGCCTACAACAGCATAATTCTATATACTTAAACATCGTTTATGTTTTCATGAAATGATCAAGATATGTAATAAATTGTGTAATGGTGCAGATGTTTCCCAGAGTGCTCTATCATGATGCAGGTTCATTTGAAGATCAAATAGGGGGGGCATACAACCGGTTCCACTGGGAACATATATCCCTCACTTTAGCCATCCTATTAGGAATAGGAGTTGCTGCACGGGTGGGCAGAGGAACCAGTGGCATTGTCCATGGGACACAAAAGATGACCCAATTAGAAGCAGCAATAGAGCAAAAGTAAGATATTAGAAACCTCCTTCAGGGCTTTGCATGAAACTTTAACCTCTCTCTCTGAAGTTGTTTTACAGAACAGTTGAGGGTTGGACCTCCTCTTCATTAGAGAAGGGGGCCTTTGTGCTGCATTGAGGGAAGAATGTTGTTTTAATGCTGACTATACTGGAGTCGTAATAAAATCTATGAGTAAATTTAAAAGACACCTTGAAGAGCATCAACAAGTGAGAGAGGGACCAAAAGGGTGGCTTGAGTCTTGGTTCACACAGTCCCCCCGGTTAACTACGTTTTTATCAACCCTGGCCGGTCCAATAATAATCCTCATATTATTGCTAACTATAAAACCCTGTTTGCTCAACCGTGTAATGTCTTTTCTCCAGGCTCAAATTGGAGGAGTTAAACTTATGGTAATACCCCACTAGCAGACATTGAATGTGACACCCTCCAATGATCATTTTTATGATTAAAATTAGCCAGAAGAAGAAGTGGGGAATGAAATATTAATAAAATAGGTACTTGTCACATCTTGTTTTTCTGTATGCTTAACAGAACACTGTTGAAATCTTGAGAAATGTTTGCAAAACTTGTTCCCAGAATGTTCTATCCCCAGCTGCCAAATTGCAGAATGTACTCCCTCTCCCAGTTGCATGCAAACCGCCCACTCGCCCTGACACATCAATACAATTCCCTCCCTTCTCTCTCCAGGGAAAGTATATAAGCTCTACTTCAGCTATTCTCAGGGCTATCTGCACTATTCAGGTGAGCTCTGAACCCCAGCATTCTGGACACCCAATAAACCCTTTGATGTTGCATGAGATAGCCTGTTGGTAGTCTCCTCCTCTGAAGCTCGCACCACGTTTACTTGGATGATTGAATGTAGAAGAGAACATCCAGTCAAAAAGGGATAGTCTGTAGCATTAGGAAGATAGTCAGTAAGTTTAGGAAGAAGGGTGAGTATAAGATTTGGAACAAAAGTTTCTTAGCAATAGGATTTCGATTAGAGAGTGAATGTAAATGTCAGCACAAGTGAAGAGTCAGTCACAATGATGAAGTGGGGAAAATATGTAGGAAAGCATATATCAATAGAGACATTTCAAAATCAGGCAAAGTATAAAGTGTGTGATAGGATTAGACATTTTGAACAGGGTTGAGTTTAAATATATAATCTTAGGAAGAAACAAATATGTAGTCACAAATAGGATTGACATTTGAGAGCATTGGGCAAATTTCAGGTGGATGAATATTTTGAGAATAATCTTGTGAATAGTTGATTATAAATCCACATACATGAACATGAATGAATTTAGGGAGTGAATATAAGACACATATATTTCATATTTTGAAAAACCTGGAGAGTGTATATATATATATATATATATATATATATATATATATATATATACATATATATATATACATATATATATACATATACATAAAACACACACACAGACAAAAAAGTAGCAATATATATGTCAATCAAAATTCATTATAAAATATATACCATCCACAGATCTAAAAATATTCATTTTACTGAACATGGATTTATGTATAATGTTGTTCAACTAGCAAGCTCACCCATAGGTTGAATATTCAGTTCCAACAGGGTTTAGTAGGAGTGATCTCTTCTAACAATTTGTATCTGGAAAGTCAGCCACCTCACAAGAATGTACGTGTGGTACCAGATAGGAATCTATATGTGCATATAAGAATACAGAGAAAGGGAGACAGGAATTCACATATTTGTTAACCTTAAAAATACTAGGACAACTATTTCAACAAACAATTGACTAGATTTATAACTCCAACTCTGTATCATGCAAAAGGCAAGTCCATCTATACACCATGCCTACTCTGTACTGCTTGTATTTCTATTCTTTATGGGTTATTTTTCTCCATCATATTAGGATTAGTAGTCAGAGTCTGGTAGGGTATGGGTTAGAGTCAGGTATTCAGTATTTTGAATTGAAAATAGGACACTGAATCCAATGTGTATGCAAATATATGCTACGGAAAAATCTTCCCACTCTCCTCCAGAACAATGCCTTGACATTACCTTCGCCCCAAGTAAGACACAATTAGAGAAGAGTTAGAAAATCTGTGAATACATATCTAGAATGGAAAATGCTCCAGATTTCACATCTTTGGAGGTGGTAGAGGAGTTTCCAAAAGTAAGAGACAGGGTAAACACTCCACAAACATGGAGCTCTGCTGGCCAAAAGACTTTTTGAGAATCTGCCTCTGAGGTTGGGCACTTGAAATATATGTTGTTGTCAGGAGCTTTAGCTTTATTTGTAGTGAAACCATCAAAGCTGGATCTGCATCTATGTGACCTCGAGGAAATGGTTACTTATTTTAAATTAAAAATGAGGCAGCAGTGATGAATTCTCTTTTTGTAGGTAAACTTTGGCCACTGAGGGCTAAGGGTCTTCCCGTGTGGACTGTGAAACCAATGGTCATCCTCCAATTTTCGTGGTGTTTCTTGCTGCTGCACTGGGAGTTTGGTATTTGCTTCATGAAATACAACGAGTTCAAATGGGACACAGTGCTGAAGGGAGTTCTGTCAGGTGTGGTTGGCAGGGTCTCCAGGAGAATGCACCAACCAGGGTTCTATCTCAAGTAGCTTGCCCCCTTGACAATAGCAACATGATACTGAACATTGCCCTGAAACCTCTCCATATAAAAATATGCCTTTACATATATGGGTGTGATGGTTGCACCATGTCAGTCACAGCCATTTGGAAGCCAATGGAAGATCCACATGGCCCCACCACAGATGTTTTATCACACATTTGCATAACACAGCTCTAGGCCCACTACTTACCAGGACCCAACTTACTGGCATCTCTGTTCTACACCATTTTCATGAAACCCAGTCAATCAAGGCCCTGTCTGTTATACTCATGATCATCAACAGGACATCAAAGGTCCTCCAGTGCCAGCTGGTCATCGGAATTTCTAAAATTTCATGGTAATTATCTAGCATTTTTTCACAGATGCATTTGGAGGCAATGTTGGTTTCAATTCATTCAGGAACCATTAAATGGTGAGGAAGCTAATTTCAGGGAAATCTCTGGAGCACTCTCACAGGCAAGTCTACCCAAAGAGTGGCCAAAAAGTCACAAGAAGCCAGGCCCATGGAGGTCTACAAAGCAAGGTCCAAGTGTGTTTTGAATCTCAATTATGCCTGCCAAGTCTTTCAGAATAAAATCATGTAATATCCTGGCTGTGATTCCCAGTGTTCTGTGGAAAGCCACTCTGGGTCTTGATCCCAGGTTCCAATGGCAACTCTCATTCATGGCCTCCTAAAATCCCAACACAATTCATGTCAATACTTCTCTGAGGTCAGTTGCAGAACTCAGTCTCTAAGGGGAATCACAGCAGAATTCAAGCCCAGGCTTACCCAGTCATCTCTTCCAACTGCCACACAAATGACCACAATTATAACCAAAACACTCCTACATGGCCCTCATCTTCTACCATAAAGATACTCATCATAACATCTGGATGGAGGTTTTCATGAGAGGCACATCCCAAGACAGTGTCCAAAATAAGCTCCCTTGCCCCTCATTTGCCGAATGTCAGGGTGGCTTGGACACCCTTCCTGTGAACCAGGAGTGATCAAATAGGCCTGCCCTTAATACTGCTTCGCTTCTCCAATTTGAGGCTCTCTGACTGTTGGGTCTAGATTCTTTTTGTGAATTGGAGTCATGAGAAAAGCCAAGCCCCTCTGCAGAGATTTGAAGAACTCATTTCACCCAAAGAATCCCTATTCTGACATGATGGATTTCAGAAACCTAACAAAGGAAGGCAATATAATTCATGCACATTGATTGAACGTTTTTCCATTTTGGTTTAGATGCACATATGGGATCTTTCTTTACTTCCATCAGGTGCTGAGAATCTAAGTCACAGCCTAAAACAGGGCAAAGGGCCTGAATCAGACACATCCTTTTCCAATGAAATTAAGCAAAGAGCCAGAGGTGATGCACATTCATTTCCATTTGAAAACTGTTTTCTTCAGGCTTAACAAAGGGGTTGCATGAGACAAAGACCTTCCTGATATTCAGGGCAACAGAACAATAGGTAAGCAAAAGGCCCAAAGCAGGGTATCTCCACTGAGACTTTCCTGGTCACACTGATATCTGAGTTTTCTGAGATGCTGGCCATTCCATTCAGGTATCCAGTACATGGCCATGTCAAAGACCTTGGATTTGGTGCATATCTTGGACACATAACCATGAGTCTATTCTAGAGAGTGGCCAGAATTCAGGAAGAAAACAGGGACTTAGGAAGGTATTAGGTGTTGCCCGTGCATAAGGCAAGCCACACTCCATTCATAAATTGGGCAGGATGAATGCTGGGAAGCTTTATACTAGACATGACACATCCATTGCTGCATTCTCTTTTCTCATGTCTACTACCACAGGCACAGTGGGATACACAGACATGGAAACACTCACCTCTTCAAACGACTTACCGGAAACAGTTCACTCCAAAACAAACAAACCGCCATTCCTACCTATTTTCAGAACATGAGACAAACCACAAACCCACACCCACTCCCAAAAAGGCACCTCCTTCCCCATAGGTGTATGACTAACCAGAGTGTCCTCTGACTGGTGGCCATACTCTGTTCTTCCGAAATGGCCTGTCCTCTCTCAGATCTGTTTTCCTTGGCCAACTCTGTAAAGTTGTAAGAAAAAAGTGGAGAGCCACTACCTGCTTTCTCAGGAAAGCTCCCTATTCAGAGCTCTCCAGGCATTTGGTAATCCTCACTTCAGTAGGTACCAAGAATGACTGACTCTATCTTTGGTAAATCCAAACAAGTGAGCCCACTGGGACTGGGACTGGGACTGCCTCTGGGTGCCTGGCTCCTTGGATACAAAGTTCAGAGAGTTCCATCACCAAGGAAATTAGGTATGTCACATTCTTTGGAACTGAATGAGGTCACTGCCTTGGCAAAGGTATATCTTATGATGTGCAAAAACTGAAGAAATAATAATGTACCAGTGTCAAATACAAATGAATGACAAATTACATATCATGTCCCATAGGAGTCTACTTGCATTGATGTTAGACTGGGTCAGTTACTGTAGAATAATTAGGATTTGTATGCACCATTCACTGAAGTTAGTTTTCAGTACTAGGAAACAAATATGTATTTCAGGTGGATGAATATTTCTGATTATAATCTTGTGAAAAGTTGATTATAAATCCACATACATGAACATGAATGAATTTAGAGAGTGTATATTAGACACATATATTTCATATTTTGAAAAATTTGGAGAGTATATCTATATCTATATCTATATCTATATCTATATATACACACACACACACACAAACACACACACACAACACTCACAGACATTAAAAAGTACCAATATAAATGCCAATCGAATTCATCAGTAAATATATATCATCCACAAATGCAAAAATATTTATTTTACTGAACATGAGTTAATGTATAATGTTGTTCTACTAGGACGCTCTCCTATAGGTTGAATTTTCATTTCCAACAGCATTTAGGAGGAGTGAACTCTTCTCACAATTTGTATCTGCCAAGACAGCCACCTCACAAAAATGTACGTGTGATACCTGGTAGGATTCTATATATGCATATAAATATACATGTGTGAATAGGCTACAGAAAAGGGAAACAAGAATTCACATATTTGTTAAGTTTAAAAACACATGGAGAATATTTCAATTAAAATTTGACTAGATTTATAATTCCTCCCTTATATAATGCAAATGTCAAGTCCAACAATACAACATGTCTCCTCTGAAGTGCTTGTATTTCTATTGTGTTGGGTTAATTTTCTCCATTATATTAGGATGAATAGTCTGAGTCTACTAGGTATGGGTTAGTGTCAGGGATTCAGTATTTCGAATGGAAAATTGGAAAATGAATCCAATGTGTATGTAAATATATGCTGCACAAATATCCTCCTGCTCTCATCCAGAACAATGCCTTGTCATTACCTTCACCCCAAGTAAGACACAATTAGAGGAGAAGAGTTACAAAATCAGTGAATACATATCTGGAATGGAAAATGCTCAGGAGTTCACAACCTTGGAGGTGGTAGAGCAGTTTCCAAAACTAAGGGACAGGGTAAACACTCCACAAACATGGAGCTCTGCTGGCCTAAAAACTTTTTGAGAAACTGCCTCTGAGCTTCCACACTTGAAATATATGTAGTTTTCTGGAGATTTGGCTTCCTCTGTAGTGAGACCATCAAAGCTGGGTCTGCATCTATGTGACCTGGAGGACATGGTTTCTTATTTTCCAGTGAACAAGATGAAGCAGTGCTGAATCCTCTCTTTGTAGGTAAACTGAGGCCACTGGGGACTAAGTGTCTCCCCGTGTGGACTGTGAAGCCATTTGGTCCTCTTCCACTTTTTGTGGTGTTTTTGCTGCTGCACTGTGAGTTTGGTATTTGTTTCACGAAATACTAGGAGCTAAACTGGGACACAGTGCTGGAGGGAGTTCTGTCACGTGTGGTGGGTCAGGGTCTGCAAGAGAATGCACCAACTAGGCTCCTATCTCTCACAGCTTGCCCCATTGCCCCCTTGTCCATATCAACCTGATTCTTAATTTTCCTCTGAAAACTCTCCATATAACAAGATGCCTTTACATATAAGGGTCTGTTGGCTGCACCATGTCAGTTACAAGCCATTTGGAATCCAATGGTAGATCCACATGGCCCTACCACGGATGTTTTAACAAACACCTCCCCACCACTGCTCTAGACCCACTACTCAGCAGGCTCAAACTTACTGGCATCTCTGTTCTACACCATTTTCATGAAACTCAGTAAGTCAAGGCACTGTCTGGTATAATCATGATCAGCAACAGGACATGCAGTGTTTCTCCAGTGCCACCTGGTCATAGGAATTTCAAAAATTTCATGGTATTTATCTAGCCATTTTTCAAGCATGAAGTTGGAGGCACTGTGGATTTCAGTTCATTCAGCAAACATTAAATGGTGAAGAAGCTCATTTCAATGAAATCTCTGGAGAACTCTCACAGGCACGGCTTCCCAAAGAGTGGACAAACGGTCACATTAGGCCAGGCCCATTGAGGTCTACAATGTGAGGTCCATGTGTGTTTTGACTCTCAACTATGGCTGCCATTTCTTTAAGAATAAAATCATGTGATATCCTTGCTGAGATTCCCAGGCCTCTGTGGAAATCCACCCGGGGCCTAGGTCTCAGTTTCCAAGAGCGAATTTCATGCGTGGCCTCTTAAAATCCCAACAAAATTCATGGCAATGCTTCTCTGAGTTCACTTCCAAAATCCAGTCTCTAAGGGGAATCACACCAGAGTTCAACCCCACGTGTACCCAGTCATTTTTTCCAATGCCACACAAATGACCAAAATCAAAACCAAAACACTCCCACATGGCCCTCATCTTATTCCATATAGTCAATCATCTTAACCTCTGGCTGGAGGTTTCCATGAGGGGCGCAGCCCAAGACAGTGTCCAAAATCAGCTCGTTTGCCCCTCATTTGCCTAAAGTCAGGGTAGCCTGGACACCGTTTCTGTGAACCAGGAGTGAACAAATAAGCCTGCCTTTAATACTTCTTTGTTCCTCCAATTTGAGGCCTACTGATTTTAGGTATCAATTCTTTAGGTGATTTAGAGTCATGTGAAAACACAAGCACCTCTGCAGGGCTTTGAAGAACTCATTTGACCCAAAGAATCCCTATTGTCATTTGATGGAGTGCAGTAACCTAACACAGGAAGGCAAGAGACTTCATCCACAATGAATGATATTTTTTGCCATTTTGGTTTTGGAAGCTCACATGGGATCATTCTTAAGATCTATCAGGTGCTGAGAATCTAAGTCACAGCCACAGACAGGTCCAAAGGCTGATAAAGACACATGTCTTTCCAAAGCAATTAAGCAAAGAGCCACAGGTGAGGCCCATTCATTTCCATTTGAAAACTGTTTTCTTCAGGCTTCACAAAGGGGTGGCATGAGGCAAAGACCTTCCTGACATTCAGTGCAACACAACAATAAGTAAGCAAAAGGCCCAAAGCAGGGTTTCTGCACTGAGATTTTTCTGGTCACACTGATATCTGAGTTTTCTGAGATGCTCGCCATTCTCTTCAGCTATCCAGTACATGGCCATGTCACAGAGCTTGGCAGTGGTACATATTTTCGACACAAATCCATGAGCCTATTCTGGAGAATGGCCAGAATTCAGGAAGAAAACAACAACTTAGAAAGATAGCAGGTGTTGCACATCGATAAGACAAGCTGCAGTCCATTCATATATTGGGCAGGATGAATTATGGGAAGATTTATACTAGACAGGACACATCCATTAATGCATTCTCTTTTGTAATGTCTACAACAACAGACACAGTGGGATACACAGAAGCAGAAACACTCGCTGTGTCAAATGACTTACTAGAAACTGTCCACTCCAAACCAAACAAACCGCCTATCCTATCTATTCTCAGAACATGAGACAAAACAACAAACACACACCCACTCCCACAAAGGCACCTCCTTGCCCCAAGTAGGTCTGTGACTATCCGGAGTGTCCTCTGACTGGTGGGCCATACTATGTTCCCCCGAAATGGCCTGTCTTCTCTCAGACATTCTTTCCTTGACCAACTCTGTGAAGATGTCAGGAAAAAGTGGTTAGCCACTACCTGTTTTCCCAGGAAAGGTCCATCTTCAGAGCTCTCCTGGCATTTGGCCATCCTCACATCATTAGGTACCAAGAAAACTGACTCTGTCCTTGGTAAATCCAAACAAGTGAGCCCACTGGGACTGGGACTGGGACTGCCTCTGGGTGCCTGGCTTCTTGGATACCAAGTTCAGAGAGTTCCATCACCAAGGAAATGAGGTATGTCACATTCTTTGGAACTGAATGAGGTCACTGCCTTGGCAACCACTTTGTCCTAACAGTTGCTTCCAAGGGTAACATAAGATGGAGGTTTCCCCTACTTCCTGTGACACTTTCATAAGGTAGAATGTATATCAACCATTGGCACCCGGGAACAGCTCTCCACTCAGGCCTGGTTAGGTCCATCTTCTCTACGATAAGAACAGAGAGATTCAGATTCAGACACATCCCTTCATCCTGACCAGGTTGTTTGCCATGGAAGATGACTTTTGCTCTCTCAGGTGCTTCATACCTGCCTACAACTTCTCCAGGTATCCTTTGTGCATGGACATTTGAGGTTCTCATCAGGTGGAAGGTCCCCAACTTTCCTGTATTGTAAGAACCACTCTGACAGCTCTTTTGCCCATTTTGGTTTGGGATGCACACATAGGATTTTTCTTTAGACCCATCATGTGCTGTGAATCTAAGCCACAGCCTCACATAGGGCTGAGAGGCTGATTCAGAAACATCCATTTCCAAAGCAATTAAGCAAAGAGGCACAGGTAATGACCATTCTTTTCCATTTGAAAACTATTTTCTGCAGGCTTCACAAATTGTGGCCTGAGGCAAAGACCTTCCTGACATTCAGGGCAACAGAATAGGTAAGCAAAAGTCCCAAAGCAGGGTTTCTCCACTGAGACTTTCTTGGGCATACTGATATCTGAGTTTTCTGAGATACTCGCCATTCCCTTCAGCTATCCAGTACATGGCCATGTCACAGAGATGGAGGTGGTACATATCTTGGACACAAAATCATGAGCGTATTCTGGAGAGTGTCCAGAATTCAGGAAGAAAACAGGAATTTAGAAAGATGGCAGGAGTTGCCCATCCATACGGCAACCTGCAGTCCATTCATTAATTGCACAGGATGAATGCTTTGAAGCTTTCTTGTAGACAGGACACATCCATTGATGCATTCTCTTTTCTAATGTCTACAATCACGGACACAGTATGATATATAGACACAGAAACACTCACCTTGTCAAAGGGCTTACTAGACACAGTCCACTCCAAAACAAACAAACCAGCTTTCCTAACTATTCTCAGAACATGAGACAAAACCACAAACTCACACTCACACCCAAAAAGTCACCTCCTTTCCCCAAGTAGGTCTGTGACTATCCGGAGTGTCCTCTGACTTGTGGGCCATACTATGTTCCCCCAAAATGGCGTGTCCTGTCTCCAATCTGTTCTCTTTGGCCAACTCTGTGAAGTTGTCAGGAGCCCATGGTGAGAAACTACCTGCTTTCTCTGGAAAGGCCAGTCTTCATAGTTTCCAGGCATTTGGCTGTCCTCACATCAGTAGGTACAAAGAAAGAGTAACTCTGTCTTGTTAAATCCAAACAAGTTAGCCCACTGGGACATGGAGTGGGTTTGACTCTGTGTGCCTGGTTTCCTGGATCCCAAGATCACAGACTTTCATTACCAAAACTGTAAGGTGATGTCACTTTCTTCAAGATCTGAATGAAGTCACTGCCTTGGAAACCACTCTGTTTTAACAGTTGCTTACATGGTTCCCAAAAGATGGAGGCTGCCTCTACTTGCTGTGACTCATTCATATGTTAGAATGGTATATCAACCATAGGCACCGGGGAACAGCTCTCCACACAGGCATGGTTTGGTCCATCTTCTCTACATTAGGAAGAGAGAGGCTAATTCAGACACATCCCATCAACCTGACCAGGTTGTTTGCCATGGAAGATGACTTTTGCTCTCTCATGTCCTTCATAGATGCCTACATCTTCTCCAAGGATCATTTCAGCATGGACCTTTTAGGTTTTCAGCAGCTGGAAGATCGCCTATATTCCTGTATTGTAAGACCAACTCTGTCCCTGCTCTTCTGTAAAATTAGATTGAGGGAAAAGTGTATGGTTAGGGTTAATAACATGTTCAATTTGGGTTAGGAATCATTCTCTGGAATGAATATTTGTATTAGGAACCTGCGATATTTATAAGAATATATAGGTGAAATATAAGTATGAAAACAGAAATCTAGGTAAGTTTTGAAGCCCAGAAGGGCATTGGGCCCTTGATTGGGATACTTAGCATTGATTTATGTCCTGCACAGTTGTCTCAGTTAAATCAATATACTATGGCATAGGACCTTCTAATTTGGATGATTGAATATGGAAGAGAACATCCAGTCAAAAAGGGATATTCGGTAGGATTAGGAAAATAGTCGGTGGGTTTAGATAAAAGAGTGAGTATAGGATTTGGACCAAAAGTTCTTTAGCAATAGGGTTTCAGGTAGAGAGTGAATGTAAATGTCAGCACATGTGAAGAGTCAGCCACAATGATGAACTGGGTAAAATATGTAAGAAAGCAATATTTTGAAGACGTATAAATTAATTGGGGGTACAAATAGGTGTACCTTGTGCCTATGAATATAGAGATAATGCATGAATAGACCATACTGTGAATAAATAATATAACTGGTTCGAACTTTAAATAATGGATTGAATTGATTTCTGAAAATATAGAGGAAACCTAATATTGATATACAATTATCCATTCCAAACAGTTATGCATCTAATGGTGATATTAGATTTATGGTTTATCATGAAAAGTGTGTGAGTTTTGCTACAAAACTGATTATGAAATTAAAAAAAAATGTGTTTGCAGAGAAGTCTCATGAAAAGACCAGTCAAGAAACCGGGAGGAATACATGTGTTCTGAAGCAGGAAATGATTAAAAGTGAAAAAATACCTATAAAGTTGTGAACTTGTGGATGAAATATATATCCTATGATGTGCAAAAACTGCAGAAATATTAATGTAGCAGTGTGGAATATAAATGAACGTCAAAATACACATCATGTCCCATAGGAATCTACTTGCATTGATGTTAAACTGGGTCAGATACTGTAGAATTATTAGGATTTGTATGCACCATTCACAGAAGTGAGTTGTCAGTACAAGGAAACAAATATGTATTTCAGGTGGATGAATATTTCCAATAATAATCTTGAGAAAAGTTGATTATATTTCCTCATGCATGAACATGAATGAATGTATGAATGTAGAGAGTGTATATAAGACACATATATTTCATGTTTTGATAAATCAGGAGAGTATATATATATATATATATATATATATATATATATATATATATACCAAAAAAACACACAGAGAAACATAAAAAAGTAGCAATATATGCCAAATGAAATTTATAATGAAATATATAACATCTACTGATGCAAAAATATATACTTTACTGAACATGAAATTATGTATAATGTTGTTGTACTAGGAAGCTCACCCATAAGTTGAATTTTTAGTTCCAACAGCGTTTAAGAGGGGTAGTCTCTTCACACAATTTATATCTGCCGAGTCAGCAACCTCACAAAAATGTACGTGTGATACCAGGTAGGATTCTATATGTACATATAAAAATACATGTGCTGTATAGGCTAGAGAGAAAGGGAGGCAGGGATTCACATATTTGTTAATTTTAAAAACACATGAAAAACTATTCCAAATAAAAATTCACTAGATTTATAACACCTAACATTTATTATGCAAAAGAAAAGTTCAAAAATACACAATGCCTCCTCTGACCTGCTTGTATTTCTGTTCTATTTGGGTTATTTTTCTCCATCATATTAGGATTAGTAATCAGAGTCTAGTAGGGTATGTGTTAGTGTCAGGGATTCAGTATTTTGAATGGAAAATAGGAAAAAGAATCCAATGTCTATCAAATATGTGCTACACAAAATATTTTCCCTCTCTCATCCAGAACAATGCCTTGACATTACCTTCACCCCAAGTAAGACACAATTAGTGGAGAAGAGTTATAAAATCTGTGAATATATAACTGGAATGGAAAATGCTCAGGAGTTCACAACCTTGGATGTGGTAGAGAAGTTTCCATAAGTAAGTGACAGGTTAAAAACTCCACAAACATGGAGCTCTGCTGGCCTAAAGGACTTCTTGATAAACTGCCTCTGAGGTTGGGCACTTGAAATATATGTTGTTTTCAGGAGCTTTAGCTTCCTTTGTCGTGAGACCATCAAAGCTGGGTCTGATTCTATGTGACCTGGAGAACATGGTTTCTTATTTTCTAATGAACATGAGGCAGCAGTGGTGAATTCTCTCTTTTAAGTAAAATGTGACCAGTGCGTGCTAAGTCTCTCCCCATCTGGGCTGTGAAGCCATTTGGTCATCCTCCACTTTTTCATGGTTTTTCTTTCTCCTGCATTGGTAGTTTGGTATTTGCTTCACGAAATACAAGGAGTTCAAAAGGGACACAGTGCTGGATGGAGTTCTGCCACATGTGGTGGGTCAGGGTCTGCAGGAGAATGCACCAACCAGGCTTCTATCCCACATAGCTTTTTCCCTTGTCTATTGCAACCTGATTCTTAACATTGCCGTGAAACCTCTCCATATAACAAGACGCCCTTACATATTAGTGTCTGCTGGCCTCACCATGTCTGTCACAAGCCATTTGGAAGCCAATGGCAAATCCATATGGCCACATCAGAGATGTATTATGACACACATACACACCACTGCTCTAGGCACACTACTCAGCAGGCACCAACTTACTGGCATGTCTGTTCTATCATTTTCATGAAACACAGTCAATCAAGGCACTGTCTAGTATACTCATGATAAACAACAGGACATCCAAAGGTTCTCCAGAGACATGTTGTATAGTTGGACTTGACATTTCCATTATATAAGGTAGGAGTTATAAATCTAGTCAAATTTTAATTGAAATATTCTCATGTGTTTTTAAACTTAACAAATATGTGAATTCTTGTTTCCCTTTTCTGTAGCCGATTCACACATGTATATTTATATGCATATATAGAATCCTACCAGGTATCACACGTACATTTTTGTGAGATGGCTGTCTTGGCAGATACAAATTGTGAGAAGAGTTCACTCCTCCTAAATGCTGTTGGAAATGAAAATTCCACCTATAGGAGAGAGTCCTAGTAGAACAACATTATACATTAACTCATGTTCAGTAAAATAAATATTTTTGCATTTGTGGATGATACATATTTACTGATGAATTTCGATTGGCATTTATATTGGTACTTTTTAATGTCTGTGAGTGTTGTGTGTGTGTGTGTGTGTGTGTGTGTGTGTATGTATATATAGATATAGATATAGATATAGATATACTCTGCCAATTTTTTAAATATGAAATATATGTGTCTAATATACACACTCTAAATTCATTCATGTTCATGTATGTGGATTTATAATCAACTTTTCACAAGATGATAATCAGAAATATTCATCCACCTGAAATACATATTTGTTTCCTAGTACTGAAAACTAACTTCAGTGAATGGTGCATACAAATCCTAATTATTCTACAGTAACTGACCCAGTCTAACATCAATGCAAGTAGACTCCTATGGGACATGATATGTAATGTGTCATTCATTTGTATTCGACACTGGTACATTATTGTTTCTTCAGTTTTTGCACATCACAGGATATACATTTCATCCACAAGTTCACAAATTAATAAGCATTTGTTTCAACTTTAATCATCTTGCTTCAGAACACATGTATTGTCAGGGTTTCTTGACTGGTCTTTTCATGAGACTTCTTTCCAAACACATTATTTTGAATTTCCATAATCATTTTGAAGCAAAACTCACACACTCTTCATAAAAAAACAAAACACTAATATTTCCATTAGATATATTCCTGGTTGGAATGAATGATTGTATATCAATATATGATTTCCTTTAATTTTTCAGATATCAGTTAATTCATTATTTAAAGTTCAAAAAAGTTATATTATTTATTCACAGTATGGTCTATTCATGCTTTTTCTCTATGTTCCCAGAAACAGAGTACACCTCTTTGTACCCCTGATTCTCATTTTACACCTTCAATATATTGCTCCCAGAAATGGTGAAAGAAATACTCATGTCACCTCATTATCACAGTAATATTCTGGACAAAAAATGGAAAGGTCACACTTATGATTGTACCAAAGCCTAAATGGAAAGTGAACATGGATTTCTAAAAACATCCATGCCCAGGTTGCCTAATGCTGTCAATTGTCAATCCTATTGGTGACTACATATTTGTTTTTTTCCTAATTTATATATTCAAACTCAACCCTGTTGAAAATGTCTAATTCTATCACTCACTTTATACTTTGCCTGATTTCGTAATGTTTCTATTGATATCTGCTTTTCTACATATTTTCCCCAGTTCAACATAGTGACTGACTCTTCATATGTGCTGTCATTTACATTCACTCAACAACCGAAAGTCTATTGCTAAAGAACTTTTGGTCCAAATCCTATACTCACTCTTCTTCCTAAACCTACCGACTATCTTCCTAATCCTACTGAATATCCCTTTTTGACTGGATTTTCTCTTCTGAATTCAATCATCCAATGTACAAGGTCCTATGCCATTGTATATCGAATTATCTGAGGCATCTTTGCAGAACATCATTCAAAGCTAAGTATCCCAATCAACGGCAAAACCCTTCTGGGCTTCAAATCATACCTAGATTTCTGTTTTCCTACTTATATTTCACCTCTATATTCTTGTAAATATTGCAGGTTCCCAATACCATTATTCATCACACAGAATCACTCGTAACCCAAATCAAACCTGTTTTTAACCCCAAGTATACACCGTTCCCTCAATCATTTTACAGAAGAGCAGGGACAGAGTGGTTCTTACAATACAGGAAAGTTGGGGACCTTCAACCTGATGAGAACCTCAAATGTCCATGCACAAATGATACCTGGAGAAGTTCTAGGCAGGTATGAAGCACCTGAGAGAGCAAAAGTCATCTTCCATGGCAAACAACCTGGTCAGGATGAAGGGATGTGTCTGAATCTGAATCTCTCTCTTCATATTGTAGAGAAGATGGACCAAACCAGGGCTGAGTGGAGAGCTGTTCTCGGGTGCCAATGGTTGATATACATTCTACCTTATAAAAGTGTCACAGGAAGTAGGGGCAACCTCCATCTTATGTTACCCTTGGAAGCAACTGTTAGGACAAAGTGGTTGCCAAGGCAGTGACCTCATTCAGTTCCAAAGAATGTGACATACCTCATTTCCTTGGTGATGGAACTCTCTGAACTTGGTATCCAAGAAGCCAGGCACCCAGAGGCAGTTGCAGTCCCAGTCCCAGTGGGCTCACTTGTTTGGATTTACCAAGGACAGAGTCAGTTTTCTTGGTACCTAATGATGTGAGGATGGCCAAATGCCAGGAGAGCTCTGAAGATCGACCGTTCCTGAGAAAACAGGTAGTGGCTAACCACATTTTCCTGACATCTTCAGAAAGTTGGTCAAGGAAACAAGATCTGAGAGGAAGACAGGCCATTTCGGGGGAACATAGTATGGCCCACCAGTCAGAGGACACTCCGGATAGTCACAGACCTACTTTGGGGAAGGAGGTGCCTTTGTGGAGTGGGTGTGGGTTTGTTGTTTTGTCTCATGTTCTGAGAATAGATAGGAAAGGTGGTTTGTTTGGTTTGGAGTGGACAGTTTCTAGTAAGTCGTTTGACACGGCGAGTGTTTCTGTGTATCCCACTGTGTCCGTTGTTGTAGACATTCGAAAAGAGAATGCATTAATGAATGTGTCCTGTCTAGTATAAATCATCCCATAATTCATCCTGCCCAATATATGAATGGACTGCAGCTTGTCTTATCAATGTGCAACACCTGCTATCTTTCTAAGTTGTTGTTTTCTTCCTGAATTCTGGCCACTCTCCAGAATAGGCTCATTGATTTGTGTCCAAAATATGTACCACCTCCAAGCTCTGTGACATGGCCATGTACTGGATAGCTGAAGAGAATGGCGAGCATCTCAGAAAACTCAGATATCAGTGTGACCAGGAAAGTCTCAGTGCAGAAACCCTGCTTTGGGCCTTTTGCTTACTTATTGTTGTGTTGCACTGAATTTCAAGAAGGTCTTTGCCTCAGGCCACCCCTTTGTGAAGCCTGAAGAAAACAGTTTTCAAATGGAAATGAATGGGCCTCACCTGTGGCTCTTTGCTTAATTGCTTTGGAAAGGGATGTGTCTTTATCAGCCTCTTGGGCCTGTGTGTGGCTGTGACTTAGATTCTCAGCACCTGATGGATCTTAAGAATGATCCCATGTGAGCTTCCAAAACCAAAATGGCAAAAAATTTCATTCATTGTGGATGAAGTCTCTTGCCTTCCTCTGTTAGGTTCCTGCACTCCATCAAATGACAATAGGGATTCTTTGGGTCAAATGAGTTCTTCAAAGCCCTGCAGAGGTGCTTGTGTTTTCGCATGACTCTAAATCACCTAAAGAATCGATACCTAAAATCAGTAGGCCTCAAATTGGAGATACACAGAAGTATTAACCGCAGGCTTATTTGTTCACTCCTGGTTCACAGAAACGGTGTCCAGGCTACCCTGACTTTTGGCAAATGAGGGGCAAACGAGCAGATTTTGGACACTGTCATTGGCTGCGCCCCTCAGGGAAACCTCCAGCCAGAGGTTAAGATGATTGACTATACGGAATAAGATGAGGGCCATGTGGGAGTGTTTTGGTTTTAATTTTGGTCATTTGTGTGGCATTGGAAAAAATGACTGGGTCCACGTGGACTTGAACTCTGGTGTGATTCCCCTTAGAGACTGGGTTTTTGGAACTGAACTCAGAGAAGCATTGCCATGAATTTTGTTGGGATTTTAAGAGGCCACGCATGAAAGTCGCTCTTGGAAACTGAGACTTAGGCCCCGGGTAAATTTCCACAGAGGCCTGGGAATCTCAGCAAGGATATCACATGATTTTATTCTTAAAGAAATGGCAGCCATAGTTGAGAGTCAAAACACACATGGACCTCACATTGTAGACCTCAATGGGCCTCGCCTAATGTGACCTTTTGTCCACTCTTTGGGAAGCCATGCCTGTGAGAGTTCTCCAGAGATTTCATTGAAATGAGCTTCCTCACCATTTAATGTTTGCTGAATGAACTGAAACCCACAGTGCCTCCAACTTCATGCTTGAAAAATGGCTAGATAAATACCATGAAATTTTTGAAATTCCTATGACCAGGTGGCACTGGAGAAACATTGGATGTTCTGTTGCTGATCATGAGGATACCAGACAGTGCCTTGATTTACTGAGTTTCATGAAAATGTTGTAGAACAGAGATGCCAGTAAGTTGGAGCCTGCTGAGTAGTGGGTCTAGAGCAATGGTGGGGAGGTGTTTGATAAAACATCCATGGTAGGGCCATGTTTATCTACCATTGGATTCCAAATGGCTTGTAACTTACATGGTGCAGCCAGCAGACCCTTATATGTAAAGGCATCTTGTTATATGGAGAGATTTCAGAGGAAAATTAAGAATCAGGTTGATATGGACAAGGGGGCAATGGGGCAAGCTGTGAGAGATAGGAGCCTAGTTGGTGCATTCTCTTGCAGACCCTGACCCACCACACGTGACAGAACTCCCTCCAGCACTGTGTCCCAGTTTAGCTCCTAGTATTTCGTGAAACAAATACCAAACTCACAGTGCAGCAGCAAAAACACCACAAAAAGTGGAGGAGGACCAAATGGCTTCACAGTCCACACGGGGAGACACTTAGTCCACAGTGGCCTCAGTTTACCTACAAAGAGAGGATTCAGCACTGCTTCATCTTGTTCATTGGAAAATAAGAAACCATGTCCTCCAGGTCACATAGATGCAGACCCAGCTTTGATGGTCTCACTACAGAGGAAGCCAAATCTCCTGAAAACAGCATATATTTCAAGTGTGGAAGCTCAGAGGCAGTTTCTCAAAAAGTTTTTAGGCCAGCAGAGCTCCATGTTTGTGGAGGGTTTACTCTGTCAGTTAGTTTTGGAAACTCCTCTACCACCTCCAAGGTTGTGAACTCCTGAGCATTTTCCATTCCAGATATGTATTCACTGATTTTGTAACTCTTCTCCTCTAATTGTGTCTTACTTGGGGTGAAGGTAATGTTAAGGCTTTGTTCTGGATGAGAGCGGGAGGATATTTGTGCAGCATATATTTACATACACATTGGATTCATTTTCCAATTTTCCATTCGAAATACTGAATCCCTGACACTAACCCATACCTAGTAGACTCAGACTATTCATCCTAATATAATGGAGAAAATTAACCCAACACATTAGAAATACAAGTACTTCAGAGGAGACATGTTGTAAAGTTGGACTTGACATTTGCATTATATATGGTAGGAATTATAAATCTAGTCAAATTTTAATTGAAATATTCTCCATGTGTTTTTAAACTTAACAAATATGTGAATTCTTGTTTCCCTTTTCTGTAGCCTATTCACACATGTATATTTATATGCATATATAGAATCCTACCAGGTATCACACGTACATTTTTGTGAGGTGGCTGTCTTGGCAGATACAAATTGTGAGAAGAGTTCACTCCTCCTAAATGCTGTTGGAAATGAAAATTCAACCTATAGGAGAGCGTCCTAGTAGAACAACATTATACATTAACTCATGTTCAGTAAAATAAATATTTTTGCATTTGTGGATGATACATATTTACTGATGAATTTCGATTGGCATTTATATTGGTATTTTTAATGTCTGTGAGTGTTGTGTTTGTGTGTGTGTGTGTGTGTGTGTATAGATATAGATATAGATATAGATATACTCTCCAAATTTTTCAAAATATGAAATATATGCGTTTAATATACACTCTCTAAATTCATTCATGTTCATGTATGTGGATTTATAATCCACTTTTCACAAGATTATAATCAGAAATATTCATCCACCTGAAATACATATTTGTTTCCTAGTACTGAAAACTAACTTCAGTGAATGGTGCATACAAATCCTAATTATTCTACAGTAACTGACCCAGTCTAACATCAATGCAAGTAGACTCCTATGGGACATGATCTGTAATTTGTCATTCATTTGTATTCGACACTGGTACATTATTGTTTCTTCAGTTTTTGCACATCACAGGATATACATTTCATCCACAAGTTCACAAATCAATAAGCATTTGTTTCAACTTTCACCACTTCTTGCTTCAGAACACATGTATTGTCAGGGTTTCTTGACTGGTCTTTTCATGAGACTTCTTTCCAAACACATTATTTTGAATTTCCATAATCATTTTGAAGCAAAACTCACACACTCGTCATGATAAACCTAAACACAAATATTTCCATTACATATATACCTGGTTGGAATGAATGATTGTATATCAATATACGATTTCCTTTAATTTTTCAGATATCAGTTCAATTCATTATTTAAAGTTCAAAAAAGTTATATTATTTATTCACAGTATGGTCTATTCATGCTTTTTCTCTATGTTCCTAGAAACAGCGTACACCTCTTTTTACCCCCGATTCTCATTTTACATCTTCAATATATTACTCCCAGAAATGGTGAAAGAAATACTCATGTCACCTCATTATCACAGTAATATTCTGGACAAAAAATGGAAAGGTCACACTTATGATTGTACCAAAGCCTAAATGGAATGTGAACATCGATTTCTAAAAAAATCGATGTCCAGGTTGCCTAATGATGTCAACTGGCAATCCTATTAGTGACTACATATTTGTTTTTTTCCTAATTTATATATTCAAACTCAACCCTGTTGAAAATGTCTAATTCTATCACTCACTTTATTCTTTGCCTGATTTCGTAATGTTTCTATTGATATCTGCTTTTCTACATATTTTCCCCAGTTCAACATAATGACTGACTCTTCATATGTGCTGACATTTACATTCACTCAACAACCGAAAGTCTATTGCTAAAGAACTTTTGGTCCAAATCCTATACTCACTCTTCTTCCTAAACCTACAGACTATCTTCCTAATCCTACTGAATATCCCTTTTTGACTGGATGTTCTCTTCTAAATTCAATCATCCAATGTACAAGGTCCTATGCCATTGTATATCGAATTATCTGAGGCATCTTTGCAGAACATCATTCAAAGCTAAGTATCCCAATCAAGGGCAAAACCCTTCTGGGCTTCAAATCATACCTAGATTTCTGTTTTCCTACTTATATTTCACCTCTATATTCTTGTAAATATTGCAGGTTCCCAATACCATTATTCATCACACAGAATCACTCGTAACCCAAATCAAACCTGTTTTTAACCCCAAGTATACACTGTTCTTTCAATCATTTTACAGAAGAGCAGAGACAGAGTGGTTCTTACAATACAGGAAAGTTGGGGACCTTCCACCTGATGAGAACCTCAAATGTCCATGCACAAATGGTACCTGGAGATGTTGTAGGCAGGTATGAAGCACCTGAGAGAGCAAAAGTCATCTTCCATGGCAAACACCTGGTCAGGATGAAGGGATGTGTCTGAATCTGAATCTCTCTCTTCATATTGTAGAGAAGATGGACCAAACAAGTCCTGAGTGGAGAGCTGTTCCCGGGTGCCAATGGTGATATACATTCTACCTTATGAAAGTGTCACAGGAAGCGGGGGCAACCTCCATTTTATGTTACCCTTTGAAGCAACTGTTAGGACAAAGTGGTTGCCAAGGCAGTGACCTCATTCAGTTCCAACGAATGTGACATACCTCATTTCCTTGGTGATGGAACTCTCTGAACTTGGTATCCAAGAAGCCAGGCACCCAGAGGCAGTCGCAGTCCCAGTCCCAGTGGGCTCACTTGTTTGGATTTACCAAGGACAGAGTCAGTTTTCTTGGTACCTAATGATGTGAGGATGGCCAAATGCCAGGAGAGCTCTAAAGATGGACCTTTCCTGAGAAAACAGGTAGTGGCTAACCACTTTTTCCTGACATCTTCACAGAGTTGGTCAAGGAAACAAGATCTGAGAGAAGACAGGCCATTTCGGGGGAACATAGTATGGCCCACCAGTCAGAGGACACTCCGGATAGTCACAGACCTACTTGGGGGAAGGAGGTGCCTTTGTGGGAGTGGGTGTGGGTTTGTTGTTTTGTCTCATGTTCTGAGAATAGATAGGAAAGGCGGTTTGTTTGGTTTGGAGTGGACAGTTTCTAGTAAGTCATTTGACAGGGCGAGTGTTTCTGTTTCTGTGTATCCCACTGTGTCCATTGTTTTAGACATTAGAAAAGAGAATGCATTAATGGATGTGTCCTGTCTAGTATAAATCATACCAAAATTCATCCTGCCCAATATATGAATGGACTGCAGCTTGTCTTATCGATGTGCAACACCTGCTATCTTTCTAAGTTGTTGTTTTCTTCCTGAATTCTGGCCACTCTCCAGAATAGGCTCATGGATTTGTGTCCAAAATATGTACTACCTCCAAGCTCTGTGACATGGCCATGTACTGGATAGCTGAAGAGAATGGCGAGCATCTCAGAAAACTCAGATATCAGTGTGACCAGGAAAGTCTCAGTGCAGAAACCCTGCTTTGGGCCTTTTGCTTACTTATTGTTGTGTTGCACTGAATGTCAGAAAGATCTTTGCCTCAGGCCACCCCTTTGTGAAGCCTGAAGAAAACAGTTTTCAAATGGAAATGAATGGGCCTCACCTGTGGCTCTTTGCTTAATTGCTTTGGAAAGGGATGTGTCTTTATCAGCCTCTTGGGCCTGTGTGTGGCTGTGACTTAGATTCTCAGCACCTGATGGATCTTAAGAATGATCCCATGTGAGCTTCCAAAACCAAAATGGCAAAAAATTTCACTCATTGTGGATGAAGTCTCTTGCCTTCCTCTGTTAGGTTCCTGCACTCCATCAAATGACAATAGGGATTCTTTGGGTCAAATGAGTTCTTCAAAGCCCTGCAGAGGTGCTTGTGTTTTCGCATGACTCTAAATCACCTAAAGAATCGATACCTAAAATCAGTAGGCCTCAAATTGGAGAAACACAGAAGTATTAACCGCAGGCTTATTTGTTCACTCCTGGTTCACAGAAACGGTGTCCAGGCTACCCTGACTTTAGGCAAATGAGGGGCATACGAGCTGATTTTGGACACTGTCATTGGCTGCGCCCCTCATGGAAACCTCCAGCCAGAGGTTAAGATGATTGACTATATGGAATAAGATGAGGGCCATGTGGGAGTGTTTTGGTTTTAATTTTGGTCATTTGTGTGGCATTGGAAAAAATGACTGGGTCCACGTAGGCTTGAACTCTGGTGTGATTCCCCTTAGAGACTGGGTTTTGGAACTGAACTCAGAGAAGCATTGCCATGAAATTTGTTGGGATTTTAAGAGGCCACGCATGAAAGTCGCTCTTGGAAACTGAGACTTAGGCCCCGGGTGGATTTCCACAGAGGCCTGGGAATATCAGCAAGGATATCACATGATTTTATTCTTAAAGAAATGGCAGCCATAGTTGAGAGTCAAAACACACATGGACCTCACATTGTAGACCTCAATGGGCCTGGCCTAATGTGACCTTTTGTCCACTCTTTGGGAAGCCATGCCTGTGAGAGTTCTCCAGAGATTTCATTGAAATGAGCTTCCTCACCATTTAATGTTTGCTGAATGAACTGAAAACCACAGTGCCTCCAACTTCATGCTTGAAAAATGGCTAGATAAATACCATGAAATTTTTGAAATTCCTATGACCAGGTGGCACTGGAGAAACATTGGATGTCCTGTTGCTGATCATGAGTATACCAGACAGTGCCTTGATTTACTGAGTTTCATGAAAATGGTGTAGAACAGAGATGCCAGAAATTTGGAGCCTGCTGAGTAGTGGGTCTAGAGCAGTGGTGGGGAGGTGTTTGATAAAACATCCGTGGTAGGGCCATGTGGATCTACCATAGGATTCCAAATGGCTTGTAACTGACATGGTGCAGCCAACAGACCCTTATATGTAAAGGCATCTTGTTACATGGAGAGTTTTCAGAGGAAAATTAAGAATCAGGTTGATATGGACAAGGGGGCAATGGGGCAAGCTGTGAGAGATAGGAGCCTAGTTGGTGCATTCTCTTGCAGACCCTGACCCACCACACGTGACAGAACTCCCTCCAGCACTGTGTCCCCGGTTAGCTCCTAGTATTTCGTGAAACAAATATCAAACTCACAGTGCAGCAGCAAAAACACCACAAAAAGTGGAAGAGGACCAAATGGCTTCACAGTCCACACAGGGAGACACTTAGTCCCCAATGGCCTCAGTTTACCTACAAAGAGAGGATTCAGCACTGCTTCATCTTGTTCATTGGAAAATAAGAAACCATGTCCTCCAGGTCACATAGATGCAGACCCAGCTTTGATGTTCTCACTACAGAGGAAGCCAAATCTTCTGAAAACAACATATATTTCAAGTGTGGAAGCTCAGAGGCAGTTTCTCAAAAAGTTTTTAGGCCAGCAGAGCTCCATGTTTGTGGAGTGTTTACCCTGTCCCTTAGTTTTGGAAACTCCTCTACCACCTCCAAGGTTGTGAACTCCTGAGCATTTTCCATTCCAGATATGTATTCACTGATTTTGTAACTCTTCTCATCTAATTGTGTCTTACTTGGGGTGAAGGTAATGTCAAGGCATTGTTCTGGATGAGAGCGGGAGGATATTTGTGCAGCATATATTTACATACACATTGGATTCATTTTCCAATTTTCCATTCGAAATACTGAATCCCTGACACTAACCCATACCTAGTAGACTCAGACTATTCATCCTAATATAATGGAGAAAATTAACCCAACACATTAGAAATACAAGTACTTCAGAGGAGACATGTTGTATAGTTGGACTTGACATTTGCATTATATAAGGTAGGAGTTATAAATCTAGTCAAATTTATTTGAAATATTCTCCATGTGTTTTAAACTTAACAAATATGTGAATTCTTGTTTCCTTTTTCTGTAGTCTATTCACACATGTATATTTATATGCATATATAGAATCCTACCAGGTATCACACGTACATTTTTGTGAGGTGGCTGTCTTGGCAGATACAAATTGTGAGAAGAGTTCACTCCTCCTAAATGCTGTTGGAAATGAAAATTCAACTTATAGGAGAGCGTCCTAGTAGAACAACATTATACATTAACTCATGTTCAGTAAAATAAATATTTTTGCATTTGTGGATGATACATATTTACTGATGAATTTCGATTGGCATTTATATTGGTACTTTTTAATGTCTCTGAGTTGTGTGTGTGTGTGTGTGTGTGTGTGTGTGTGTGTATAGATATAGATATAGATATAGATATACTCTCCAAATTTTTCAAAATATGAAATATATGTGTCTAATATACACTCTCTAAATTCATTCATGTTCATGTATGTGGATTTATAATCCACTTTTCACAAGATGATAATAAGAAATATTCATCCACCTGAAATACATATTTGTTTCCTAGTACTGAAAACTAACTTCAGTGAATGGTGCATACAAATTTTAATTTTTCTACAGTAACTGACCCAGTCTAACATCAATGCAAGTAGACTCCTATGGGACATGATATGTAATGTGTCATTCATTTGTATTCGACACTGGTACATTATTGTTTCTTCAGTTTTTGCACATCACAGGATATACATTTCATCCACAAGTTCACAAATTAATAAGCATTTGTTTCAACTTTCACCACTTCTTGCTTCAGAACACATGTATTGTCAGGGTTTCTTGACTGGTCTGTTCGTGAGACTTCTTTCCAAACACATTATTTTGAATTTCCATAATCATTTTGAAGCAAAACTCACACAATCTTCATGATAAACCAAAACACAAATATTTCCATTACATATATACCTGGTTGGAATGAATGATTGTATATCAATATACGATTTCCTTTAATTTTTCAGATATCAGTTCAATTCATTATTTAAAGTTCAAAAAAGTTATATTTTTTATTCACTGTATGGTCTATTCATGCTTTTTCTCTATGTTCCTAGAAACAGGGTACACCTCTTTGTACCCCCGATTCTCATTTTACATCTTCAATATATTGCTCCCAGAAATGGTGAAAGAAATACTCATGTCACCTCATTATCACAGTAATATTCTGGACAAAAAATGGAAAGGTCACACTTATGATTGTACCAAAGCCTAAATGGAAAGTGGACATGGATTTCTAAAAACATCCATGTCCAGGTTGCCTAATGCTGTCAATTGTCAATCCTATTGGTGACTACATATTTGTTTTTTTCCTAATTTATATATTCAAACTCAACCCTGTTGAAAATGTCTAATTCTATCACTCACTTTATACTTTGCCTGATTTCGAAATGTTTCTATTGATATCTGCTTTTCTACATATTTTCCCCAGTTCAACATAGTGACTGACTCTTCATATGTGCTGACATTTACATTCACTCAATAACCGAAAATCTATTGCTAAAGAACTTTTGGTCCAAATCCTATGCTCACTCTTCTTCCTAAACCTACAGACTATCTTCCTAATCCTACTGAATATCCCTTTTTGACTGGATGTTCTCTTCTAAATTCAATCATCCAATGTACAAGGTCCTATGCCATTGTATATCGAATTATCTGAGGCATCTTTGCAGAACATCATTCAAAGCTAAGTATCCCATTCAAGGGCAAAACCCATCTGGGCTTCAAATCATACCTAGATTTCTGTTTTCCTACTTATATTTCACCTCTATATTCTTGTAAATATTGCAGGTTACCAATACCATTATTCATCACACAGAATCACTCGTAACCCAAATCAAACCTGTTTTTAACCCCAAGTATACACTGTTCCCTCAATCATTTTACAGAAGAGCAGGGACAGAGTGGTTCTTACAATACAGGAAAGTTGGGGACCTTCCACCTGATGAGAAACTCAAATGTCCATGCACAAAGGATACCTGGAGAAGTTCTAGGCAGGTATGAAGCACCTGAGAGAGCAAAAGTCATCTTCCATGGCAAACAACCTGGTCAGGATGAAGGGATGTGTCTGAATCTGCCTCTCTCTCCTCTTATTGTACAGAAGATGGACCGAACCAGGGATGAGTGGAGAGCTGTTCCCGGGTGCCAATGGTGATATACATTCTACCTTATGAAAGTGTCACAGGAAGTAGGGGCAACCTCCATCTTATGTAACCCTTGGAAGCAACTGTTAGGACAAAGTGGTTGCCAAGGCAGTGACCTCATTCAGTTCCAAAGAATGTGACATACCTCATTTCCTTGGTGATGGAACTCTCTGAACTTGGTATCGAAGAAGCCAGGCACCCAGAGGCAGTCCCAGTCCCAGGCCCAGTGGGCTCACTTGTTTGGATTTACCAAGGACAGAGTCAGTTTTCTTGGTACCTAATGATGTGAGGATGGCCAAATGCCAGGAGAGCTCTGAAGATGGACCCTTCCTGAGAAAACAGGTAGTGGCTAACCACTTTTTCCTGACATCTTCACAGAGTTGGTCAAGGAAACAAGATCTGAGAGAAGACAGGCCATTTCGGGGGAACATAGTATGGCCCACCAGTCAGAGGACACTCCGGATAGTCACAGACCTACTTGGGGGAAGGAGGTGCCTTTGTGGGAGTGGGTGTGGGTTTGTTGTTTTGTCTCATGTTCTGAGAATAGATAGAAAAGGCGGTTTGTTTGGTTTGGAGTGGACAGTTTCTAGTAAGTCATTTGACACGGCGAGTGTTTCTGTTTCTGTGTATCCCACTGTGTCCGTTGTTGTAGACATTAGAAAAGAGAATGCATTAATGGATGTGTCCTGTCTAGTATAAATCTTCCCATGCCCAATATATGAATGGACTGCAGCTTGTCTTATCGAAGTGCAACACCTGCTATCTTTCTAAGTTGTAGTTTTCTTCCTGAATTCTGGCCACTCTCCAGAATAGGCTCATGGATTTATGTCCAAAATATGTACCACCTCCAAGCTCTGTGACATGGCCATGTACTGGATAGCTGAAGAGAATGGCGAGCATCAAAGAAAACTCAGATATCAGTGTGACAAGGAAAGTCTCAGTGCAGAAACCCTGCTTTGGGCCTTTTGCTTACTTATTGTTGTGTTGCACTGAATGTCAGGAAGGTCTTTGCCTCAGGCCACCCCTTCGTGAAGCCTGAAGAAAACAGTTTTCAAATGGAAATGAATGGGCCTCACCTGTGGCTCTTTATCAGCCTCTTGGACCTGTGTGTGGCTGTGACTTAGATTCTCAGCACCTGATGGATCTTAAGAATGATCCCACGTGAGCTTCCAAAACCAAAATGGCAAAAAATATCATTCATTGTGGATGAAGTCTCTTGCCTTCCTCTGTTAGGTTCCTGCACTCCATCAAATGACAATAGGGATTCTTTGGGTCAAATGAGTTCTTCAAAGCCCTGCAGAGGTGCTTGTGTTTTCGCATGACTCTAAATCACCTAAAGAATCGATACCTAAAATCAGTAGGCCTCAAATTGGAGAAACAAAGAAGTATTAACGGCAGGCTTATTTCTTCGCTCCTGTTTCAGAGAAACGGTGTCCAGGCTACCCTGACTTTAGGCAAATGAGGGGCAAACGAGCTGATTTTGGACACTGTCTTGGGCTGCGCCCCTCATGGAAACCTCCAGCCAGAGGTTAAGATGATTGACTATATGGAATAAGATGAAGGCCATGTGGGAGTGTTTTGGTTTTAATTTTGGTCATTTGTGTTGCATTGGAAAAAATGACTGGGTCCACGTGAGCTTGAACTCTGGTGTGATTCCCCTTAGAGACTGGGTTTTGGAACTGAACTCAGAGAAGCATTGCCATGAATTTTGTTAGGATTTTAAGAGGCCACGCATGAAAGTCGCTCTTGGAAACTGAGACCTAGGCCCCCGGTGGATTTCCACAGAGGCCTGGGAATCTCAGCAAGGATATCACATGATTTTATTCTTAAAGAAATGGCAGCCATAGTTGAGAGTCAAAACACACATGGACCTCACATTGTAGACCTCAATGGGCCTCGCCTAATGTGACCTTTTGTCCACTCTTTGGGAAGCCGTGCCTGTGAGAGTTCTCCAGAGATTTCATTGAAATGAGCTTCCTCACCATTTAATGTTTGCTGAATGAACTGAAAACCACAGTGCCTCCAAATTCATGGTTGAAAAATGGCTAGATAAATACCATGAAATTTTTGAAATTCCTATGACCAGGTGGCACTGGAGAAACATTGGATGTCCTGTTGCTGATCATGAGTATACCAGACAGTGCCTTGATTTACTGAGTTTCATGAAAATGGTGTAGAACAGAGATGCCAGAAATTTGGAGCCTGCTGAGTAGTGGGTCTAGAGCAGTGGTGGGGAGGTGTTTGATAAAACATCCGTGGTAGGGCCATGTGGATCTACCATTGGATTCCAAATGGCTTGTAACTGACATGGTGCAGCCAACAGACGCTTATATGTAAAGGCATCTTGTTATATGGAGAGTTTTCAGAGGAAAATTAAGAATCAGGTTGATATGGACAAGGGGGCAATGGGGCAAGCTGTGAGAGATAGGAGCCTAGTTGGTGCATTCTCTTGCAGACCCTGACCCACCACACGTGACAGAACTCCCTCCAGCACTGTGTCCCAGTTTAGCTCCTAGTATTTCGTGAAACAAATACCAAACTCACAGTGCAGCAGCAAAAACACCACAAAAAGTGGAAGAGGACCAAATGGCTTCACAGTCCACACGGGGAGACACTTAGTCCCCAGTGGCCTCAGTTTACCTACAAAGAGAGGATTAAGCACTGCTTCATCTTGTTCATTGGAAAATAAGAAACCATGTCCTCCAGGTCACATAGATGCAGACCCAGCTTTGATGGTCTCACTACAGAGGAATCCAAATCTCCTGAAAACTACATATATTTCAAGTGTGGAAGCTCAGAGGCAGTTTCTCAAAAAGTTTTAGGCCAGCAGAGCTCCATGTTTGTGGAGTGTTTACCCTGTCCATTAGTTTTGGAAACTCCTCTACCACCTCCAAGGTTGTGAACTCCTGAGCATTTTCCATTCCAGATATGTATTCTCTGATTTTGTAACTCTTCTCCTCTAATTGTGTCTTACTTGGGGTGAAGGTAATGTCAAGGCATTGTTCTGGATGAGAGCGGGAGGATATTTGTGCAGCATATTTTTACATACACATTGGATTCATTTTCCAAATTTCCATTCGAAGTACTGAATCCCTGACACTAACCCATACCTAGTAGACTCAGACTATTCATCCTAATATAATGGAGAAAATTAGCCCAACACATTAGAAATACAAGTTCTTCAGAGGAGACATGTTGTATAGTTGGACTTGACATTTGCATTATATAAGGTAGGAGTTATAAATCTAGTCAAATTTATTTGAAATATTCTCCATGTGTTTTTAAGCTTAACAAATATGTGAATTCTTATTTCCCTTTTCTGTAGCCTATTCACACATGTATATTTATATGCATATATAGAATCCTACCAGGTATCACACGTACATTTTTGTGAGGTGGCTGTCTTGGCAGATACAAATTGTGAGAAGAGTTCACTCCTCCTAAATGCTGTTGGAAATGAAAATTCAACCTATAGGAGAGCGTCCTAGTAGAACAACATTATACATTAACTCATGTTCATTAAAATAAATATTTTTGCATTTGTGGATGATACATATTTACTGATGAATTTCGATTGGCATTTATATTGGTACTTTTTAATGTCTGTGAGTGTTGTGTGTGTGTGTGTGTATATACAGATATAGATATAGATATACTCTGCAAATTTTTCAAAATATGAAATATATGTGTCTAATATACACTCTCTAAATTCATTCATGTTCATGTATGTGGATTTATAATCCACTTTTCACAAGATTATAATCAGAAATATTCATCCACCTGAAATACATATTTGTTTCCTAGTACTGAAAACTAACTTCAGTGAATGGTGCATACAAATCCTAATTATTCTACAGTAACTGACCCAGTCTAACATCAATGCAAGTAGACTCCTATGGGACATGATATGTAATTTGTCATTCATTTGTATTCGACACTGGTACATTATTGTTTCTTCAGTTTTTGCACATCACAGGATATACATTTCATCCACAAGTTCACAAATTAATAAGCATTTGTTTCAACTTTAACCACTTCTTGCTTCAGAACACATGTATTGTCAGGGTATTCTTGACTGGTCTTTTCATGAGACTTCTTTCCAAACACATTATTTTGAATTTCCATAATCATTTTGAAGCAAAACTCACACACTCTTTATGATAAACCTAAACACAAATATTTCCATTACATATATACCTGGTTGGAATGAATGATTGTATATCAATATACGATTTCCTTTAATTTTTCAGATATCAGTTCAATGCATTATTTAAAGTTCAAAAAAGTTATATTATTTATTCACAGTATGGTCTATTCATGCTTTTTCTCTATGTTCCTAGAAACAGGGTACACCTCTTTGTACCCCCGATTCTCATTTTACACCTTCAATATATTGCTCCCAGAAATGGTGAAAGAAATACTTATGTCACCTCATTATCACAGTAATATTCTGGACAAAAAATGGAAAGGTCACACTTATGATTGTACCAAAGCCTAAATGGAAAGTGAACATGGATTTCTAAAAACATCCATGTCCAGGTTGCCTAATGCTGTCAATTGTCAATCCTATTGGTGACTACATATTTGTTTTTTTCCTAATTTATATATTCAAACTCAACCCTGTTGAAAATGTCTAATTCTATCACTCACTTTATACTTTGCCTGATTTCGTAATGTTTCTATTGATATCTGCTTTTCTACATATTTTCCCCAGTTCAACATAGTGACTGACTCTTCATATGTGCTGACATTTACATTCACTCAACAACCGAAAGTCTATTGCTAAAGAACTTTTGGTCCAAATCCTACACTCACTCTTCTTCCTAAACCTACCGACTATCTTCCTAATCCTACTGAATATCCCTTTTTGACTGGATGTTCTCTTCTAAATTCAATCATCCAATGTACAAGGTCCTATGCCATTGTATATGGAATTATCTGAGGCATCTTTGCAGAACATCATTCAAAGCTAAGTATCCCAATCAAGGGCAAAACCCTTCTGGGCTTCAAATCATACCTAGATTTCTGTTTTCCTACTTATATTTCACCTCTATATTCTTGTAAATATTGCAGGTTCCCAATACCATTATTCATCACACAGAATCACTCGTAATCCAAATCAAACCTGTTTTTAACCCCAAGTATACACTGTTCCCTCAATCATTTTACAGAAGAGCAGAGACAGAGTGGTTCTTACAATACAGGAAAGTTGGGGACCTTCAACCTGATGAGAACCTCAAATGTCCATGCACAAATGGTACCTGGAGAAGTTGTAGGCAGGTATGAAGCACCTGAGAGAGCAAAAGTCATCTTCCATGGCAAACAACCTGGTCAGGATGAAGGGATGTGTCTGAATCTGCCTCTCTCTCTCCTTATTGTACAGAAGATGGACCAAACCAGGGCTGAGTGGAGAGCTGTTCCCGGGTGCCAATGGTGATATACATTCTACCTTATGAAAGTGTCACAGGAAGTTCTGGCAACCTCCATCTTATGTTACCCTTGGAAGCAACTGTTAGGACAAAGTGGTTGCCAAGGCAGTGACCTCATTCAGTTCCAAAGAATGTGAAATACCTCATTTCCTTGGTGATGGAACTCTCTGAACTTGGTATCCAAGAAGCCAGACACCCAGAGGCAGTCCCAGTCCCAGTCCCAGTGGGCTCACTTGTTTGGATTTACCAAGGACAGAGTCAGTTTTCTTGGTACCTAATGATGTGAGGATGGCCAAATGCCAGGAGAGCTCTGAAGATGGACCTTTCCTGAGAAAACAGGTAGTGGCTAACCACTTTTTCCTGACGTCTTCACAGAGTTGGTCAAGGAATCAAGATCTGAGAGAAGACAGGCCATTTCGGGGGAACATAGTGTGGCCCACCAGTCAGAGGACACTCCGGATAGTCACAGACGTACTTGGGGGAAGGAGGTGCCTTTGTGGGAGTGGGTGTGGGTTTGTTGTTTTGTCTCATGTTCTGAGAATACATAGAAAAGGCGGTTTGTTTGGTTTGGAGTGGACAGTTTCTAGTAAGTCATTTGACATGGCGAGTGTTTCTCTTTCTGTGTATCCCACTGTGTCCGTTGTTGTAGACATTAGAAAAGAGAATGCATTAATGGATGTGTCCTGTCTAGTATAAATCTTCCCATAATTCATCCTGCCCAATATATGAATGGACTGCAGCTTGTCTTATCAATGTGCAACACCTGCTATCTTTCTAAGTTGTTGTTTGCTTCCTGAATTCTGGCCACTCTCCAGAATAGGCTCATGGATTTGTGTACAAAATATGTACCACCTCCAAGCTCTGTGACATGGCCATGTACTGGATAGCTGAAGAGAATGGCGAGCATCTCAAAAAACTCAGATATCAGTGTGACCAGGAAAGTCTCAGTGCAGAAACCCTGCTTTGGGCCTTTTGCTTACTTATTGTTGTGTTGCACTGAATGTCAGGAAGGTCTTTGCCTCAGGCCACCCCTTTGTGAAGCCTGAAGAAAACAGTTTTCAAATGGAAATGAATGGGCCTCACCTGTGGCTCTTTATCAGCCTCTTGGACCTGTGTGTGGCTGTGACTTAGATTCTCAGCACCTGATGGATCTTAAGAATGATCCCACGTGAGCTTCCAAAACCAAAATGGCAAAAAATATCATTCATTGTGGATGAAGTCTCTTGCCTTCCTCTGTTAGGTTCCTGCACTCCATCAAATGACAATAGGGATTCTTTGGGTCAAATGAGTTCTTCAAAGCCCTGCAGAGGTGCTTGTGTTTTCGCATGACTCTAAATCACCTAAAGAATCGATACCTAAAATCAGTAGGCCTCAAATTGGAGAAACAAAGAAGTATTAACGGCAGGCTTATTTGTTCGCTCCTGTTTCAGAGAAACGGTGTCCAGGCTACCCTGACTTTAGGCAAATGAGGGGCAAACGAGCTGATTTTGGACACTGTCTTGGGCTGCGCCACTCATGGAAACCTCCAGCCAGAGGTTAAGATGATTGACTATATGGAATAAGATGAAGGCCATGTGGGAGTGTTTTGGTTTTAATTTTGGTCATTTGTGTTGCATTGGAAAAAATGACTGGGTCCACGTGAGCTTGAACTCTGGTGTGATTCCCCTTAGAGACTGGGTTTTGGAACTGAACTCAGAGAAGCATTGTCATGAATTTTGTTAGGATTTTAAGAGGCCACGCATGAAAGTCGCTCTTGGAAACTGAGACCTAGGCCCCCGGTGGATTTCCACAGAGGCCTGGGAATCTCAGCAAGGATATCACATGATTTTATTCTTAAAGAAATGGCAGCCATAGTTGAGAGTCAAAACACACATGGACCTCACATTGTAGACCTCAATGGGCTTGGCCTAATGTGACCTTTTGTCCACTCTTTGGGAAGCCGTGCCTGTGAGAGTTCTCCAGAGATTTCATTGAAATGAGCTTCCTCACCATTTAATGTTTGCTGAATGAACTGAAAACCACAGTGCCTCCAAATTCATGGTTGAAATATGGCTAGATAAATACCATGAATTTTTGAAATTCCTATGACCAGGTGGCACTGGAGAAACATTGGATGTCCTGTTGCTGATCATGAGTACACCAGACAGTGCCTTGATTTACTGAGTTTCATGAAAATGGTGTAGAACAGAGATGCCAGAAATTTGGAGCCTGATGAGTAGTGGGTCTAGAGCAGTGGTGGGGAGGTGTTTGATAAAACATCCGTGGTAGGGCCATGTGGATCTACCATTGGATTCCAAATGGCTTGTAACTGACATGGTGCAGCCAACAGACCCTTATATGTAAAGGCATCTTGTTATATGGAGAGTTTTCAGAGGAAAATTAAGAATCAGGTTGATATGGACAAGGGGGCAATGGGGCAAGCTGTGAGAGATAGGAGCCTAGTTGGTGCATTCTCTTGCAGACCCTGACCCACCACACGTGACAGAACTCCCTCCAGCACTGTGTCCCAGTTTAGCTCCTAGTATTTCGTGAAAAAAATACCAAACTCACAGTGCAGCAGCAAAAACACCACAAAAAGTGGAAGAGGACCAAATGGCTTCACAGTCCACACGGGGAGACACTTAGTCCCCAGTGGCCTCAGTTTACCTACAAAGAGAGGATTCAGCACTGCTTCATCTTGTTCATTGGAAAATAAGAAACCATGTCCTCCAGGTCACATAGATGCAGACCCAGCTTTGAGGGTCTCACTACAGAGGAATCCAAATCTCCTGAAAACTACATATATTTCAAGTGTGGAAGCTCAGAGGCAGTTTCTCAAAAAGTTTTTAGGCCAGCAGAGCTCCATGTTTGTGGAGTGTTTACCCTGTCCCTTAGTTTTGGAAACTCCTCTACCACCTCCAAGGTTGTGAACTCCTGAGCATTTTCCATTCCAGATATGTATTCTCTGATTTTGTAACTCTTCTCCTCTAATTGTGTCTTACTTGGGGTGAAGGTAATGTCAAGGCATTGTTCTGGATGAGAGCGGGAGGATATTTGTGCAGCATATTTTTACATACACATTGGATTCACTTTCCAAATTTCCATTCGAAGGACTGAATCCCTGACACTAACCCATACCTAGTAGACTCAGACTATTCATCCTAATATAATGGAGAAAATTAGCCCAACACATTAGAAATACAAGTACTTCAGAGGAGACATGTTGTATAGTTGGACTTGACATTTGCATTATATAAGGTAGGAGTTATAAATCTAGTCAAATTTATTTGAAATATTCTCCATGTGTTTTTAAGCTTAACAAATATGTGAATTCTTATTTTCCTTTTCTGTAGCCTATTCACACATGTATATTTATATGCATATATAGAATCCTACCAGGTATCACACGTACATTTTTGTGAGGTGGCTGTCTTGGCAGATACAAATTGTGAGAAGAGTTCACTCCTCCTAAATGCTGTTGGAAATGAAAATTCAACCTATAGGAGAGTGTCCTAGTAGAACAACATTATACATTAACTCATGTTCATTAAAATAAATATTTTTGCATTTGTGGATGATACATATTTACTGAAGAATTTCGATTGGCATTTATATTGGTACTTTTTAATGTCTGTGAGTGTTGTGTGTGTGTGTGTGTGTATATACAGATATAGATATAGATATACTCTGCAAATTTTTCAAAATATGAAATATATGTGTCTAATATACACTCTCTAAATTCATTCATGTTCATGTATGTGGATTTATAATCCACTTTTCACAAGATTATAATCAGAAATATTCATCCACCTGAAATACATATTTGTTTCCTAGTACTGAAAACTAACTTCAGTGAATGGTGCATACAAATCCTAATTATTCTACAGTAACTGACCCAGTCTAACATCAATGCAAGTAGACTCCTATGGGACATGATATGTAATTTGTCATTCATTTGTATTCGACACTGGTACATTATTGTTTCTTCAGTTTTTGCACATCACAGGATATACATTTCATCCACAAGTTCACAAATTAATAAGCATTTGTTTCAACTTTCACCACTTCTTGCTTCAGAACACATGTATTGTCAGGGTATTCTTGACTGGTCTTTTCATGAGACTTCTTTCCAAACACATTATTTTGAATTTCCATAATCATTTTGAAGCAAAACTCACACACTCTTTATGATAAACCTAAACACAAATATTTCCATTACATATATACCTGGTTGGAATGAATGATTGTATATCAATATACGATTTCCTTTAATTTTTCAGATATCAGTTCAATTCATTATTTAAAGTTCAAAAAAGTTATAGTATTTATTCACAGTATGGTCTATTCATGCTTTTTCTCTATGTTCCTAGAAACTGGGTACACCTCTTTGTACCCCCGATTCTCATTTTACATCTTCAATATATTGCTCCCAGAAATGGTGAAAGAAATACTCATGTCACCTCATTATCACAGTAATATTCTGGACAAAAAATGGAAAGGTCACACTTATGATTGTACCAAAGCCTAAATGGAAAGTGAACATGGATTTCTAAAAACATCCATGTCCAGGTTGCCTAATGCTGTCAATTGTCAATCCTATTGGTGACTACATATTTGTTTTTTTCCTAATTTATATATTCAAACTCAACCCTGTTGAAAATGTCTAATTCTATCACTCACTTTATACTTTGCCTGATTTCGTAATGTTTCTATTGATATCTGCTTTTCTACATATTTTCCCCAGTTCAACATAGTGACTGACTCTTCATATGTGCTGACATTTACATTCACTCAACAACCGAAAGTCTATTGCTAAAGAACTTTTGGTCCAAATCCTATACTCACTCTTCTTCCTAAACCTACCGACTATCTTCCTAATCCTACTGAATATCCCTTTTTGACTGGATGTTCTCTTCTAAATTCAATCATCCAATGTACAAGGTCCTATGCCATTGTATATGGAATTATCTGAGGCATCTTTGCAGAACATCATTCAAAGCTAAGTATCCCAATCAAGGGCAAAACCCTTCTGGGCTTCAAATCATACCTAGATTTCTGTTTTCCTACTTATATTTCACCTCTATATTCTTGTAAATATTGCAGGTTCCCAATACCATTATTCATCACACAGAATCACTCGTAATCCAAATCAAACCTGTTTTTAACCCCAAGTATACACTGTTCCCTCAATCATTTTACAGAAGAGCAGAGACAGAGTGGTTCTTACAATACAGGAAAGTTGGGGACCTTCAACCTGATGAGAACCTCAAATGTCCATGCACAAATGGTACCTGGAGAAGTTGTAGGCAGGTATGAAGCACCTGAGAGAGCAAAAGTCATCTTCCATGGCAAACAACCTGGTCAGGATGAAGGGATGTGTCTGAATCTGCCTCTCTCTCTTCTTATTGTACAGAAGATGGACCAAACCAGGGCTGAGTGGAGAGCTGTTCCCGGGTGCCAATGGTGATATACATTCTACCTTATGAAAGTGTCACAGGAAGTTCTGGCAACCTCCATCTTATATGACCCTTGGAAGCAACTGTTAGGACAAAGTGGTTGCCAAGGCAGTGACCTCATTCAGTTCCAAAGAATGTGAAATACCTCATTTCCTTTGTGATGGAACTCTCTGAACTTGGTATCCAAGAAGCCAGACACCCAGAGGCAGTCCCAGTCCCAGTCCCAGTGGGCTCACTTGTTTGGATTTACCAAGGACAGAGTCAGTTTTCTTGGTACCTAATGATGTGAGGATGGCCAAATGCCAGGAGAGCTCTGAAGATGGACCTTTCCTGAGAAAACAGGTAGTGGCTAACCACTTTTTCCTGACGTCTTCACAGAGTTGGTCAAGGAATCAAGATCTGAGAGAAGACAGGCCATTTCGGGGGAACATAGTATGGCCCACCAGTCAGAGGACACTCCGGATAGTCACAGACGTACTTGGGGGAAGGAGGTGCCTTTGTGGGAGTGGGTGTGGGTTTGTTGTTTTGTCTCATGTTCTGAGAATAGATAGAAAAGGCGGTTTGTTTGGTTTGGAGTGGACAGTTTCTAGTAAGTCATTTGACATGGCGAGTGTTTCTCTTTCTGTGTATCCCACTGTGTCCGTTGTTGTAGACATTAGAAAAGAGAATGCATTAATGGATGTGTCCTGTCTAGTATAAATCTTCCCATAATTCATCCTGCCCAATATATGAATGGACTGCAGCTTGTCTTATCAATGTGCAACACCTGCTATCTTTCTAAGTTGTTGTTTGCTTCCTGAATTCTGGCCACTCTCCAGAATAGGCTCATGGATTTGTGTACAAAATATGTACCACCTCCAAGCTCTGTGACATGGAAATGTACTGGATAGCTGAAGAGAATGGCGAGCATCTCAAAAAACTCAGATATCAGTGTGACCAGGAAAGTCTCAGTGCAGAAACCCTGCTTTGGGCCTTTTGCTTACTTATTGTTGTGTTGCACTGAATGTCAGGAAGGTCTTTGCCTCAGGCCACCCCTTTGTGAAGCCTGAAGAAAACAGTTTTCAAATGGAAATGAATGGGCCTCACCTGTGGCTCTTTATCAGCCTCTTGGACCTGTGTGTGGCTGTGACTTAGATTCTCAGCACCTGATGGATCTTAAGAATGATCCCACGTGAGCTTCCAAAACCAAAATGGCAAAAAATATCATTCATTGTGGATGAAGTCTCTTGCCTTCCTCTGTTAGGTTCCTGCACTCCATCAAATGACAATAGGGATTCTTTGGGTCAAATGAGTTCTTCAAAGCCCTGCAGAGGTGCTTGTGTTTTCGCATGACTCTAAATCACCTAAAGAATCGATACCTAAAATCAGTAGGCCTCAAATTGGAGAAACAAAGAAGTATTAACGGCAGGCTTATTTGTTCGCTCCTGTTTCAGAGAAACGGTGTCCAGGCTACCCTGACTTTAGGCAAATGAGGGGCAAACGAGCTGATTTTGGACACTGTCTTGGGCTGCGCCCCTCATGGAAACCTCCAGCCAGAGGTTAAGATGATTGACTATATGGAATAAGATGAAGGCCATGTGGGAGTGTTTTGGTTTTAATTTTGGTCATTTGTGTTGCATTGGAAAAAATGACTGGGTCCACGTGAGCTTGAACTCTGGTGTGATTCCCCTTAGAGACTGGGTTTTGGAACTGAACTCAGAGAAGCATTGCCATGAATTTTGTTGGGATTTTAAGAGGCCACGCATGAAAGTCGCTCTTGGAAACTGAGACCTAGGCCCCGGGTGGATTTCCACAGAGGCCTGGGAATCTCAGCAAGGATATCACATGATTTTATTCTTAAAGAAATGGCAGCCATAGTTGAGAGTCAAAACACACATGGACCTCACATTGTAGACCTCAATGGGCCTGGCCTAATGTGACCTTTTGTCCACTCTTTGGGAAGCCGTGCCTGTGAGAGTTCTCCAGAGAGTTCATTGAAATGAGCTTCCTCACCATTTAATGTTTGCTGAATGAACTGAAACCCACAGTGCCTCCAACTTCATGCTTGAAAAATGGCTAGATAAATACCATGAAATTTTTGAAATTCCTATGACCAGGTGGCACTGGAGAAACATTGGATGTCCTGTTGCTGATCATGAGTATACCAGACAGTGCCTTGATTTACTGAGTTTCATGAAAATGGTGTAGAACAGAGATGCCAGAAATTTGGAGCCTGCTGAGTAGTGGGTCTAGAGCAGTGGTGGGGAGGTGTTTGCTAAAAAATCCGTGGTAGGGCCATGTGGATCTACCATAGGATTCCAAATGCCTTGTAACTGACATGGTGCAGCCAACAGACCCTTATATGTAAAGGCATCTTGTTATATGGAGAGTTTTCAAAGGAAAATTAAGAATTAGGTTGATATGGACAAGGGGGCAATGGGGCAAGCTGTGAGAGATAGGAGCCTAGTTGGTGCATTCTCTTGCAGACCCTGACCCACCACACGTGACAGAACTCCCTCCAGCACTGTGTCCCAGTTTAGCTCCTAGTATTTCGTGAAACAAATACCAAACTCACAGAGCAGCAGCAAAAACACCACAAAAAGTGGAAGAGGACCAAATGGCTTCACAGTCCACACGGGGAGACACTTAGTCCCCAGTGGCCTCAGTTTACCTACAAAGAGAGGATTCAGCACTGCTTCATCTTGTTCATTGGAAAATAAGAAACCATGTCCTCCAGGTCACATAGATGCAGACCCAGCTTTGATGGTCTCACTACAGAGGAAGCCAAATCTCCTGAAAACAACATACATTTCAAGTGTGGAAGCTCAGAGGCAGTTTCTCAAAAAGTTTTTAGGCCAGCAGAGCTCCATGTTTGTGGAGTGTTTACCCTGTCCCTTAGTTTTGGAAACTCCTCTACCACCTCCAAGGTTGTGAACTCCTGAGCATTTTCCATTCCAGATATGTATTCACTGATTTTGTAACTCTTCTCCTCTAATTGTGTCTTACTTGGGGTGAAGGTAATGTCAAGGCATTGTTCTGGATGAGAGCGGGAGGATATTTGTGCAGCATATTTTTACATACACATTGGATTCATTTTCCAAATTTCCATTCGAAGTACTGAATCCCTGACACTAACCCATACCTAGTAGACTCAGACTATTCATCCTAATATAATGGAGAAAATTAGCCCAACACATTAGAAATACAAGTACTTCAGAGGAGACATGTTGTATAGTTGGACTTGACATTTGCATTATATAAGGTAGGAGTTATAAATCTAGTCAAATTTATTTGAAATATTCTCCATGTGTTTTTAAGCTTAACAAATATGTGAATTCTTATTTCCCTTTTCTGTAGCCTATTCACACATGTATATTTATATGCATATATAGAATCCTACCAGGTATCACACGTACATTTTTGTGAGGTGGCTGTCTTGGCAGATACAAATTGTGAGAAGAGTTCACTCCTCCTAAATGCTGTTGGAAATGAAAATTCAACCTATAGGAGAGCGTCCTAGTAGAACAACATTATACATTAACTCATGTTCAGTAAAATAAATATTTTTGCATTTGTGGATGATACATATTTACTGATGAATTTCGATTGGCATTTATATTGGTACTTTTTAATGTCTGTGAGTGTTGTGTGTGTGTGTGTGTGTATATACAGATATAGATATAGATATACTCTGCAAATTTTTCAAAATATGAAATATATGTGTCTAATATACACTCTCTAAATTCATTCATGTTCATGTATGTGGATTTATAATCCACTTTTCACAAGATTATAATCAGAAATATTCATCCACCTGAAATACATATTTGTTTCCTAGTACTGAAAACTAACTTCAGTGAATGGTGCATACAAATCCTAATTATTCTACAGTAACTGACCCAGTCTAACATCAATGCAAGTAGACTCCTATGGGACATGATATGTAATTTGTCATTCATTTGTATTCGACACTGGTACATTATTGTTTCTTCAGTTTTTGCACATCACAGGATATACATTTCATCCACAAGTTCACAAATTAATAAGCATTTGTTTCAACTTTAACCACTTCTTGCTTCAGAACACATGTATTGTCAGGGTATTCTTGACTGGTCTTTTCATGAGACTTCTTTCCAAACACATTATTTTGAATTTCCATAATCATTTTGAAGCAAAACTCACACACTCTTTATGATAAACCTAAACACAAATATTTCCATTACATATATACCTGGTTGGAATGAATGATTGTATATCAATATACGATTTCCTTTAATTTTTCAGATATCAGTTCAATTCATTATTTAAAGTTCAAAAAAGTTATATTATTTATTCACAGTATGGTCTATTCATGCTTTTTCTCTATGTTCCTAGAAACAGGGTACACCTCTTTGTACCCCCGATTCTCAATTTACATCTTCAATATATTGCTCCCAGAAATGGTGAAAGAAATACTCATGTCACCTCATTATCACAGTAATATTCTGGACAAAAAATGGAAAGGTCACACTTATGATTGCACCAAAGCCTAAATGGAAAGTGAACATGGATTTCTAAAAACATCCATGTCCAGGTTGCCTAATGCTGTCAATTGTCAATCCTATTGGTGACTACATATTTGTTTTTTTCCTAATTTATATATTCAAACTCAACCCTGTTGAAAATGTCTAATTCTATCACTCACTTTATACTTTGCCTGATTTCGTAATGTTTCTATTGATATCTGCTTTTCTACATATTTTCCCCAGTTCAACATAGTGACTGACTCTTCATATGTGCTGACATTTACATTCACTCAACAACCGAAAGTCTATTGCTAAAGAACTTTTGGTCCAAATCCTATACTCACTCTTCTTCCTAAACCTACCGTCTATCTTCCTAATCCTACTGAATATCCCTTTTTGACTGGATGTTCTCTTCTAAATTCAATCATCCAATGTACAAGGTCCTATGCCATTGTATATGGAATTATCTGAGGCATCTTTGCAGAACATCATTCAAAGCTAAGTATCCCAATCAAGGGCAAAACCCTTCTGGGCTTCAAATCATACCTAGATTTCTGTTTTCCTACTTATATTTCACCTCTATATTCTTGTAAATATTGCAGGTTCCCAATACCATTATTCATCACACAGAATCACTCGTAATCCAAATCAAACCTGTTTTTAACCACAAGTATACACTGTTCCCTCAATCATTTTACAGAAGAGCAGAGACAGAGTGGTTCTTACAATACAGGAAAGTTGGGGACCTTCAACCTGATGAGAACCTCAAATGTCCATGCACAAATGGTACCTGGAGAAGTTGTAGGCAGGTATGAAGCACCTGAGAGAGCAAAAGTCATCTTCCATGGCAAACAACCTGGTCAGGATGAAGGGATGTGTCTGAATCTGCATCTCTCTCTTCTTATTGTACAGAAGATGGACCAAACCAGGGCTGAGTGGAGAGCTGTTCCCGGGTGCCAATGGTGATATACATTCTACCTTATGAAAGTGTCACAGGAAGTTCTGGCAACCTCCATCTTATGTTACCCTTGGAAGCAACTGTTAGGACAAAGTGGTTGCCAAGGCAGTGACCTCATTCAGTTCCAAAGAATGTGAAATACCTCATTTCCTTGGTGATGGAACTCTCTGAACTTGGTATCCAAGAAGCCAGACACCCAGAGGCAGTCCCAGTCCCAGTCCCAGTGGGCTCACTTGTTTGGATTTACCAAGGACAGAGTCAGTTTTCTTGGTACCTAATGATGTGAGGATGGCCAAATGCCAGGAGAGCTCTGAAGATGGACCTTTCCTGAGAAAACAGGTAGTGGCTAACCACTTTTTCCTGACGTCTTCACAGAGTTGGTCAAGGAATCAAGATCTGAGAGAAGACAGGCCATTTCGGGGGAACATAGTATGGCCCACCAGTCAGAGGACACTCCGGATAGTCACAGACGTACTTGGGGGAAGGAGGTGCCTTTGTGGGAGTGGGTGTGGGTTTGTTGTTTTGTCTCATGTTCTGAGAATAGATAGAAAAGGCGGTTTGTTTGGTTTGGAGTGGACAGTTTCTAGTAAGTCATTTGACATGGCGAGTGTTTCTCTTTCTGTGTATCCCACTGTGTCCGTTGTTGTAGACATTAGAAAAGAGAATGCATTAATGGATGTGTCCTGTCTAGTATAAATCTTCCCATAATTCATCCTGCCCAATATATGAATGGACTGCAGCTTGTCTTATCAATGTGCAACACCTGCTATCTTTCTAAGTTGTTGTTTGCTTCCTGAATTCTGGCCACTCTCCAGAATAGGCTCATGGATTTGTGTACAAAATATGTACCACCTCCAAGCTCTGTGACATGGAAATGTACTGGATAGCTGAAGAGAATGGCGAGCATCTCAAAAAACTCAGATATCAGTGTGACCAGGAAAGTCTCAGTGCAGAAACCCTGCTTTGGGCCTTTTGCTTACTTATTGTTGTGTTGCACTGAATGTCAGGAAGGTCTTTGCCTCAGGCCACCCCTTTGTGAAGCCTGAAGAAAACAGTTTTCAAATGGAAATGAATGGGCCTCACCTGTGGCTCTTTATCAGCCTCTTGGACCTGTGTGTGGCTGTGACTTAGATTCTCAGCACCTGATGGATCTTAAGAATGATCCCACGTGAGCTTCCAAAACCAAAATGGCAAAAAATATCATTCATTGTGGATGAAGTCTCTTGCCTTCCTCTGTTAGGTTCCTGCACTCCATCAAATGACAATAGGGATTCTTTGGGTCAAATGAGTTCTTCAAAGCCCTGCAGAGGTGCTTGTGTTTTCGCATGACTCTAAATCACCTAAAGAATCGATACCTAAAATCAGTAGGCCTCAAATTGGAGAAACAAAGAAGTATTAATGGCAGGCTTACTTGTTCGCTCCTGTTTCAGAGAAACGGTGTCCAGGCTACCCTGACTTTAGGCAAATGAGGGGCAAACGAGCTGATTTTGGACACTGTCTTGGGCTGCGCCCCTCATGGAAACCTCCAGCCAGAGGTTAAGATGATTGACTATATGGAATAAGATGAAGGCCATGTGGGAGTGTTTTGGTTTTAATTTTGGTCATTTGTGTTGCATTGGAAAAAATGACTGGGTCCACGTGAGCTTGAACTCTGGTGTGATTCCCCTTAGAGACTGGGTTTTGGAACTGAACTCAGAGAAGCATTGCCATGAATTTTGTTGGGATTTTAAGAGGCCACGCATGAAAGTCGCTCTTGGAAACTGAGACCTAGGCCCCGGGTGGATTTCCACAGAGGCCTGGGAATCTCAGCAAGGATATCACATGATTTTATTCTTAAAGAAATGGCAGCCATAGTTGAGAGTCAAAACACACATGGACCTCACATTGTAGACCTCAATGGGCCTGGCCTAATGTGACCTTTTGTCCACTCTTTGGGAAGCCGTGCCTGTGAGAGTTCTCCAGAGATTTCATTGAAATGAGCTTCCTCACCATTTAATGTTTGCTGAATGAACTGAAACCCACAGTGCCTCCAACTTCATGCTTGAAAAATGGCTAGATAAATACCATGAAATTTTTGAAATTCCTATGACCAGGTGGCACTGGAGAAACATTGGATGTCCTGTTGCTGATCATGAGTATACCAGACAGTGCCTTGATTTACTGAGTTTCATGAAAATGGTGTAGAACAGAGATGCCAGAAATTTGGAGCCTGCTGAGTAGTGGGTCTAGAGCAGTGGTGGGGAGGTGTTTGCTAAAAAATCCGTGGTAGGGCCATGTGGATCTACCATAGGATTCCAAATGCCTTGTAACTGACATGGTGCAGCCAACAGACCCTTATATGTAAAGGCATCTTGTTATATGGAGAGTTTTCAGAGGAAAATTAAGAATCAGGTTGATATGGACAAGGGGGCAATGGGGCAAGCTGTGAGAGATAGGAGCCTAGTTGGTGCATTCTCTTGCAGACCCTGACCCACCACACGTGACAGAACTCCCTCCAGCACTGTGTCCCAGTTTAGCTCCTAGTATTTCGTGAAACAAATACCAAACTCACAGAGCAGCAGCAAAAACACCACAAAAAGTGGAAGAGGACCAAATGGCTTCACAGTCCACACGGGGAGACACTTAGTCCCCAGTGGCCTCAGTTTACCTACAAAGAGAGGATTCAGCACTGCTTCATCTTGTTCATTGGAAAATAAGAAACCATGTCCTCCAGGTCACATAGATGCAGACCCAGCTTTGATGGTCTCACTACAGAGGAAGCCAAATCTCCTGAAAACAACATATATTTCAAGTGTGGAAGCTCAGAGGCAGTTTCTCAAAAAGTTTTTAGGCCAGCAGAGCTCCATGTTTGTGGAGTGTTTACCCTGTCCCTTAGTTTTCTAAACTCCTCTACCACCTCCAAGGTTGTGAACTCCTGAGCATTTTCCATTCCAGATATGTATTCACTGATTTTGTAACTCTTCTCCTCTAATTGTGTCTTACTTGGGGTGAAGGTAATGTCAAGGCATTGTTCTGGATGAGAGCGGGAGGATATTTGTGCAGCATATTTTTACATACACATTGGATTCATTTTCCAAATTTCCATTCGAAGTACTGAATCCCTGACACTAACCCATACCTAGTAGACTCAGACTATTCATCCTAATATAATGGAGAAAATTAGCCCAACACATTAGAAATACAAGTACTTCAGAGGAGACATGTTGTATAGTTGGACTTGACATTTGCATTATATAAGGTAGGAGTTATAAATCTAGTCAAATTTATTTGAAATATTCTCCATGTGTTTTTAAGCTTAACAAATATGTGAATTCTTATTTCCCTTTTCTGTAGCCTATTCACACATGTATATTTATATGCATATATAGAATCCTACCAGGTATCACACGTACATTTTTGTGAGGTGGCTGTCTTGGCAGATACAAATTGTGAGAAGAGTTCACTCCTCCTAAATGCTGTTGGAAATGAAAATTCAACCTATAGGAGAGCGTCCTAGTAGAACAACATTATACATTAACTCATGTTCAGTAAAATAAATATTTTTGCATTTGTGGATGATACATATTTACTGATGAATTTCGATTGGCATTTATATTGGTACTTTTTAATGTCTGTGAGTGTTGTGTGTGTGTGTGTGTGTATATACAGATATAGATATAGATATACTCTGCAAATTTTTCAAAATATGAAATATATGTGTCTAATATACACTCTCTAAATTCATTCATGTTCATGTATGTGGATTTATAATCCACTTTTCACAAGATTATAATCAGAAATATTCATCCACCTGAAATACATATTTGTTTCCTAGTACTGAAAACTAACTTCAGTGAATGGTGCATACAAATCCTAATTATTCTACAGTAACTGACCCAGTCTAACATCAATGCAAGTAGACTCCTATGGGACATGATATGTAATTTGTCATTCATTTGTATTCGACACTGGTACATTATTGTTTCTTCAGTTTTTGCACATCACAGGATATACATTTCATCCACAAGTTCACAAATTAATAAGCATTTGTTTCAACTTTAACCACTTCTTGCTTCAGAACACATGTATTGTCAGGGTATTCTTGACTGGTCTTTTCATGAGACTTCTTTCCAAACACATTATTTTGAATTTCCATAATCATTTTGAAGCAAAACTCACACACTCTTTATGATAAACCTAAACACAAATATTTCCATTACATATATACCTGGTTGGAATGAATGATTGTATATCAATATACGATTTCCTTTAATTTTTCAGATATCAGTTCAATTCATTATTTAAAGTTCAAAAAAGTTATATTATTTATTCACAGTATGGTCTATTCATGCTTTTTCTCTATGTTCCTAGAAACAGGGTACACCTCTTTGTACCCCCGATTCTCATTTTACATCTTCAATATATTGCTCCCAGAAATGGTGAAAGAAATACTCATGTCACCTCATTATCACAGTAATATTCTAGACAAAAAATGGAAAGGTCACACTTATGATTGTACCAAAGCCTAAATGGAAAGTGAACATGGATTTCTAAAAACATCCATGTCCAGGTTGCCTAATGCTGTCAATTGTCAATCCTATTGGTGACTACATATTTGTTTTTTTCCTAATTTATATATTCAAACTCAACCCTGTTGAAAATGTCTAATTCTATCACTCACTTTATACTTTGCCTGATTTCGTAATGTTTCTATTGATATCTGCTTTTCTACATATTTTCCCCAGTTCAACATAGTGACTGACTCTTCATATGTGCTGACATTTACATTCACTCAACAACCGAAAGTCTATTGCTAAAGAACTTTTGGTCCAAATCCTACACTCACTCTTCTTCCTAAACCTACCGACTATCTTCCTAATCCTACTGAATATCCCTTTTTGACTGGATGTTCTCTTCTAAATTCAATCATCCAATGTACAAGGTCCTATGCCATTGTATATGGAATTATCTGAGGCATCTTTGCAGAACATCATTCAAAGCTAAGTATCCCAATCAAGGGCAAAACCCTTCTGGGCTTCAAATCATACCTAGATTTCTGTTTTCCTACTTATATTTCACCTCTATATTCTTGTAAATATTGCAGGTTCCCAATACCATTATTCATCACACAGAATCACTCGTAATCCAAATCAAACCTGTTTTTAACCCCAAGTATACACTGTTCCCTCAATCATTTTACAGAAGAGCAGAGACAGAGTGGTTCTTACAATACAGGAAAGTTGGGGACCTTCAAACTGATGAGAACCTCAAATGTCCATGCACAAATGGTACCTGGAGAAGTTGTAGGCAGGTATGAAGCACCTGAGAGAGCAAAAGTCATCTTCCATGGCAAACAACCTGGTCAGGATGAAGGGATGTGTCTGAATCTGCATCTCTCTCTTCTTATTGTACAGAAGATGGAACAAACCAGGGCTGAGTGGAGAGCTGTTCCCGGGTGCCAATGGTGATATACATTCTACCTTATGAAAGTGTCACAGGAAGTTCTGGCAACCTCCATCTTATGTTACCCTTGGAAGCAACTGTTAGGACAAAGTGGTTGCCAAGGCAGTGACCTCATTCAGTTCCAAAGAATGTGAAATACCTCATTTCCTTGGTGATGGAACTCTCTGAACTTGGTATCCAAGAAGCCAGACACCCAGAGGCAGTCCCAGTCCCAGTCCCAGTGGGCTCACTTGTTTGGATTTACCAAGGACAGAGTCAGTTTTCTTGGTACCTAATGATGTGAGGATGGCCAAATGCCAGGAGAGCTCTGAAGATGGACCTTTCCTGAGAAAACAGGTAGTGGCTAACCACTTTTTCCTGACGTCTTCACAGAGTTGGTCAAGGAATCAAGATCTGAGAGAAGACAGGCCATTTCGGGGGAACATAGTATGGCCCACCAGTCAGAGGACACTCCGGATAGTCACAGACGTACTTGGGGGAAGGAGGTGCCTTTGTGGGAGTGGGTGTGGGTTTGTTGTTTTGTCTCATGTTCTGAGAATAGATAGAAAAGGCGGTTTGTTTGGTTTGGAGTGGACAGTTTCTAGTAAGTCATTTGACATGGCGAGTGTTTCTCTTTCTGTGTATCCCACTGTGTCCGTTGTTGTAGACATTAGAAAAGAGAATGCATTAATGGATGTGTCCTGTCTAGTATAAATCTTCCCATAATTCATCCTGCCCAATATATGAATGGACTGCAGCTTGTCTTATCAATGTGCAACACCTGCTATCTTTCTAAGTTGTTGTTTGCTTCCTGAATTCTGGCCACTCTCCAGAATAGGCTCATGGATTTGTGTACAAAATATGTACCACCTCCAAGCTCTGTGACATGGAAATGTACTGGATAGCTGAAGAGAATGGCGAGCATCTCAAAAAACTCAGATATCAGTGTGACCAGGAAAGTCTCAGTGCAGAAACCCTGCTTTGGGCCTTTTGCTTACTTATTGTTGTGTTGCACTGAATGTCAGGAAGGTCTTTGCCTCAGGCCACCCCTTTGTGAAGCCTGAAGAAAACAGTTTTCAAATGGAAATGAATGGGCCTCACCTGTGGCTCTTTATCAGCCTCTTGGACCTGTGTGTGGCTGTGACTTAGATTCTCAGCACCTGATGGATCTTAAGAATGATCCCACGTGAGCTTCCAAAACCAAAATGGCAAAAAATATCATTCATTGTGGATGAAGTCTCTTGCCTTCCTCTGTTAGGTTCCTGCACTCCATCAAATGACAATAGGGATTCTTTGGGTCAAATGAGTTCTTCAAAGCCCTGCAGAGGTGCTTGTGTTTTCGCATGACTCTAAATCACCTAAAGAATCGATACCTAAAATCAGTAGGCCTCAAATTGGAGAAACAAAGAAGTATTAACGGCAGGCTTATTTGTTCTCTCCTGTTTCAGAGAAACGGTGTCCAGGCTACCCTGACTTTAGGCAAATGAGGGGCAAACGAGCTGATTTTGGACACTGTCTTGGGCTGCGCCCCTCATGGAAACCTCCAGCCAGAGGTTAAGATGATTGACTATATGGAATAAGATGAAGGCCATGTGGGAGTGTTTTGGTTTTAATTTTGGTCATTTGTGTTGCATTGGAAAAAATGACTGGGTCCACGTGAGCTTGAACTCTGGTGTGATTCCCCTTAGAGACTGGGTTTTGGAACTGAACTCAGAGAAGCATTGCCATGAATTTTGTTGGGATTTTAAGAGGCCACGCATGAAAGTCGCTCTTGGAAACTGAGACCTAGGCCCCGGGTGGATTTCCACAGAGGCCTGGGAATCTCAGCAAGGATATCACATGATTTTATTCTTAAAGAAATGGCAGCCATAGTTGAGAGTCAAAACACACATGGACCTCACATTGTAGACCTCAATGGGCCTGGCCTAATGTGACCTTTTGTCCACTCTTTGGGAAGCCGTGCCTGTGAGAGTTCTCCAGAGATTTCATTGAAATGAGCTTCCTCACCATTTAATGTTTGCTGAATGAACTGAAACCCACAGTGCCTCCAACTTCATGCTTGAAAAATGGCTAGATAAATACCATGAAATTTTTGAAATTCCTATGACCAGGTGGCACTGGAGAAACATTGGATGTCCTGTTGCTGATCATGAGTATACCAGACAGTGCCTTGATTTACTGAGTTTCATGAAAATGGTGTAGAACAGAGATGCCAGAAATTTGGAGCCTGCTGAGTAGTGGGTCTAGAGCAGTGGTGGGGAGGTGTTTGCTAAAAAATCCGTGGTAGGGCCATGTGGATCTACCATTGGATTCCAAATGGCTTGTAACTGACATGGTGCAGCCAACAGACCCTTATATGTAAAGGCATCTTGTTATATGGAGAGTTTTCAGAGGAAAATTAAGAATCAGGTTGATATGGACAAGGGGGCAATGGGGCAAGCTGTGAGAGATAGGAGCCTAGTTGGTGCATTCTCTTGCAGACCCTGACCCACCACACGTGACAGAACTCCCTCCAGCACTGTGTCCCAGTTTAGCTCCTAGTATTTCGTGAAACAAATACCAAACTCACAGTGCAGCAGCAAAAACACCACAAAAAGTGGAAGAGGACCAAATGGCTTCACAGTCCACACGGGGAGACACTTAGTCCCCAGTGGCCTCAGTTTACCTACAAAGAGAGGATTCAGCACTGCTTCATCTTGTTCATTGGAAAATAAGAAACCATGTCCTCCAGGTCACATAGATGCAGACCCAGCTTTGATGGTCTCACTACAGAGGAAGCCAAATCTCCTGAAAACAACATATATTTCAAGTGTGGAAGCTCAGAGGCAGTTTCTCAAAAAGTTTTTAGGCCAGCAGAGCTCCATGTTTGTGGAGTGTTTACCCTGTCCCTTAGTTTTGGAAACTCCTCTACCACCTCCAAGGTTGTGAACTCCTGAGCATTTTCCATTCCAGATATGTATTCACTGATTTTGTAACTCTTCTCCTCTAATTGTGTCTTACTTGGGGTGAAGGTAATGTCAAGGCATTGTTCTGGATGAGAGCGGGAGGATATTTGTGCAGCATATTTTTACATACACATTGGATTCATTTTCCAAATTTCCATTCGAAGTACTGAATCCCTGACACTAACCCATACCTAGTAGACTCAGACTATTCATCCTAATATAATGGAGAAAATTAGCCCAACACATTAGAAATACAAGTACTTCAGAGGAAACATGTTGTATAGTTGGACTTGACATTTGCATTATATAAGGTAGGAGTTATAAATCTAGTCAAATTTATTTGAAATATTCTCCATGTGTTTTTAAGCTTAACAAATATGTGAATTCTTATTTCCCTTTTCTGTAGCCTATTCACACATGTATATTTATATGCATATATAGAATCCTACCAGGTATCACACGTACATTTTTGTGAGGTGGCTGTCTTGGCAGATACAAATTGTGAGAAGAGTTCACTCCTCCTAAATGCTGTTGGAAATGAAAATTCAACCTATAGGAGAGCGTCCCAGTAGAACAACATTATACATTAACTCATGTTCAGTTAAATAAATATTTTTGCATTTGTGGATGATACATATTTACTGATGAATTTCGATTGGCATTTATATTGGTACTTTTTAATGTCTGTGAGTGTTGTGTGTGTGTGTGTGTATATACAGATATAGATATAGATATACTCTGCAAATTTTTCAAAATATGAAATATATGTGTCTAATATACACTCTCTAAATTCATTCATGTTCATGTATGTGGATTTATAATCCACTTTTCACAAGATTATAATCAGAAATATTCATCCACCTGAAATACATATTTGTTTCCTAGTACTGAAAACTAACTTCAGTGAATGGTGCATACAAATCCTAATTATTCTACAGTAACTGACCCAGTCTAACATCAATGCAAGTAGACTCCTATGGGACATGATATGTAATTTGTCATTCATTTGTATTCGACACTGGTACATTATTGTTTCTTCAGTTTTTGCACATCACAGGATATACATTTCATCCACAAGTTCACAAATTAATAAGCATTTGTTTCAACTTTCACCACTTCTTGCTTCAGAACACATGTATTGTCAGGGTATTCTTGACTGGTCTTTTCATGAGACTTCTTTCCAAACACATTATTTTGAATTTCCATAATCATTTTGAAGCAAAACTCACACACTCTTTATGATAAACCTAAACACAAATATTTCCATTACATATATACCTGGTTGGAATGAATGATTGTATATCAATATACGATTTCCTTTAATTTTTCAGATATCAGTTCAATTCATTATTTAAAGTTCAAAAAAGTTATATTATTTATTCACAGTATGGTCTATTCATGCTTTTTCTCTATGTTCCTAGAAACTGGGTACACCTCTTTGTACCCCCGATTCTCATTTTACATCTTCAATATATTGCTCCCAGAAATGGTGAAAGAAATACTCATGTCACCTCATTATCACAGTAATATTCTGGACAAAAAATGGAAAGGTCACACTTATGATTGTACCAAAGCCTAAATGGAAAGTGAACATGGATTTCTAAAAACATCCATGTCCAGGTTGCCTAATGCTGTCAATTGTCAATCCTATTGGTGACTACATATTTGTTTTTTTCCTAATTTATATATTCAAACTCAACCCTGTTGAAAATGTCTAATTCTATCACTCACTTTATACTTTGCCTGATTTCGTAATGTTTCTATTGATATCTGCTTTTCTACATATTTTCCCCAGTTCAACATAGTGACTGACTCTTCATATGTGCTGACATTTACATTCACTCAACAACCGAAAGTCTATTGCTAAAGAACTTTTGGTCCAAATCCTACACTCACTCTTCTTCCTAAACCTACCGACTATCTTCCTAATCCTACTGAATATCCCTTTTTGACTGGATGTTCTCTTCTAAATTCAATCATCCAATGTACAAGGTCCTATGCCATTGTATATGGAATTATCTGAGGCATCTTTGCAGAACATCATTCAAAGCTAAGTATCCCAATCAAGGGCAAAACCCTTCTGGGCTTCAAATCATACCTAGATTTCTGTTTTCCTACTTATATTTCACCTCTATATTCTTGTAAATATTGCAGGTTCCCAATACCATTATTCATCACACAGAATCACTCGTAATCCAAATCAAACCTGTTTTTAACCCCAAGTATACACTGTTCCCTCAATCATTTTACAGAAGAGCAGAGACAGAGTGGTTCTTACAATACAGGAAAGTTGGGGACCTTCAACCTGATGAGAACCTCAAATGTCCATGCACAAATGGTACCTGGAGAAGTTGTAGGCAGGTATGAAGCACCTGAGAGAGCAAAAGTCATCTTCCATTGCAAACAACCTGGTCAGGATGAAGGGATGTGTCTGAATCTGCCTCTCTCTCTTCTTATTGTACAGAAGATGGACCAAACCAGGGCTGAGTGGAGAGCTGTTCCCGGGTGCCAATGGTGATATACATTCTACCTTATGAAAGTGTCACAGGAAGTTCTGGCAACCTCCATCTTATGTTACCCTTGGAAGCAACTGTTAGGACAAAGTGGTTGCCAAGGCAGTGACCTCATTCAGTTCCAAAGAATGTGAAATACCTCATTTCCTTGGTGATGGAACTCTCTGAACTTGGTATCCAAGAAGCCAGACACCCAGAGGCAGTCCCAGTCCCAGTCCCAGTGGGCTCACTTGTTTGGATTTACCAAGGACAGAGTCAGTTTTCTTGGTACCTAATGATGTGAGGATGGCCAAATGCCAGGAGAGCTCTGAAGATGGACCTTTCCTGAGAAAACAGGTAGTGGCTAACCACTTTTTCCTGACGTCTTCACAGAGTTGGTCAAGGAATCAAGATCTGAGAGAAGACAGGCCATTTCGGGGGAACATAGTATGGCCCACCAGTCAGAGGACACTCCGGATAGTCACAGACGTACTTGGGGGAAGGAGGTGCCTTTGTGGGAGTGGGTGTGGGTTTGTTGTTTTGTCTCATGTTCTGAGAATAGATAGAAAAGGCGGTTTGTTTGGTTTGGAGTGGACAGTTTCTAGTTAGTCATTTGACATGGCGAGTGTTTCTCTTTCTGTGTATCCCACTGTGTCCGTTGTTGTAGACATTAGAAAAGAGAATGCATTAATGGATGTGTCCTGTCTAGTATAAATCTTCCCATAATTCATCCTGCCCAATATATGAATGGACTGCAGCTTGTCTTATCAATGTGCAACACCTGCTATCTTTCTAAGTTGTTGTTTGCTTCCTGAATTCTGGCCACTCTCCAGAATAGGCTCATGGATTTGTGTACAAAATATGTACCACCTCCAAGCTCTGTGACATGGAAATGTACTGGATAGCTGAAGAGAATGGCGAGCATCTCAAAAAACTCAGATATCAGTGTGACCAGGAAAGTCTCAGTGCAGAAACCCTGCTTTGGGCCTTTTGCTTACTTATTGTTGTGTTGCACTGAATGTCAGGAAGGTCTTTGCCTCAGGCCACCCCTTTGTGAAGCCTGAAGAAAACAGTTTTCAAATGGAAATGAATGGGCCTCACCTGTGGCTCTTTATCAGCCTCTTGGACCTGTGTGTGGCTGTGACTTAGATTCTCAGCACCTGATGGATCTTAAGAATGATCCCACGTGAGCTTCCAAAACCAAAATGGCAAAAAATATCATTCATTGTGGATGAAGTCTCTTGCCTTCCTCTGTTAGGTTCCTGCACTCCATCAAATGACAATAGGGATTCTTTGGGTCAAATGAGTTCTTCAAAGCCCTACAGAGGTGCTTGTGTTTTCGCATGACTCTAAATCACCTAAAGAATCTATACCTAAAATCAGTAGGCCTCAAATTGGAGAAACAAAGAAGTATTAACGGCAGGCTTATTTGTTCGCTCCTGTTTCAGAGAAACGGTGTCCAGGCTACCCTGACTTTAGGCAAATGAGGGGCAAACGAGCTGATTTTGGACACTGTCTTGGGCTGCGCCCCTCATGGAAACCTCCAGCCAGAGGTTAAGATGATTGACTATATGGAATAAGATGAAGGCCATGTGGGAGTGTTTTGGTTTTAATTTTGGTCATTTGTGTTGCATTGGAAAAAATGACTGGGTCCACGTGAGCTTGAACTCTGGTGTGATTCCCCTTAGAGACTGGGTTTTGGAACTGAACTCAGAGAAGCATTGCCATGAATTTTGTTGGGATTTTAAGAGGCCACGCATGAAAGTCGCTCTTGGAAACTGAGACCTAGGCCCCGGGTGGATTTCCACAGAGGCCTGGGAATCTCAGCAAGGATATCACATGATTTTATTCTTAAAGAAATGGCAGCCATAGTTGAGAGTCAAAACACACATGGACCTCACATTGTAGACCTCAATGGGCCTGGCCTAATGTGACCTTTTGTCCACTCTTTGGGAAGCCGTGCCTGTGAGAGTTCTCCAGAGATTTCATTGAAATGAGCTTCCTCACCATTTAATGTTTGCTGAATGAACTGAAACCCACAGTGCCTCCAACTTCATGCTTGAAAAATGGCTAGATAAATACCATGAAATTTTTGAAATTCCTATGACCAGGTGGCACTGGAGAAACATTGGATGTCCTGTTGCTGATCATGAGTATACCAGACAGTGCCTTGATTTACTGAGTTTCATGAAAATGGTGTAGAACAGAGATGCCAGAAATTTGGAGCCTGCTGAGTAGTGGGTCTAGAGCAGTGGTGGGGAGGTGTTTGCTAAAAAATCCGTGGTAGGGCCATGTGGATCTACCATTGGACTCCAAATGGCTTGTAACTGACATGGTGCAGCCAACAGACCCTTATATGTAAAGGCATCTTGTTATATGGAGAGTTTTCAGAGGAAAATTAAGAATCAGGTTGATATGGACAAGGGGGCAATGGGGCAAGCTGTGAGAGATAGGAGCCTAGTTGGTGCATTCTCTTGCAGACCCTGACCCACCACACGTGACAGAACTCCCTCCAGCACTGTGTCCCAGTTTAGCTCCTAGTATTTCGTGAAACAAATACCAAACTCACAGTGCAGCAGCAAAAACACCACAAAAAGTGGAAGAGGACCAAATGGCTTCACAGTCCACACGGGGAGACACTTAGTCCCCAGTGGCCTCAGTTTACCTACAAAGAGAGGATTCAGCACTGCTTCATCTTGTTCATTGGAAAATATGAAACCATGTCCTCCAGGTCACATAGATGCAGACCCAGCTTTGATGGTCTCACTACAGAGGAAGCCAAATCTCCGGAAAACAACATATATTTCAAGTGTGGAAGCTCAGAGGCAGTTTCTCAAAAAGTTTTTAGGCCAGCAGAGCTCCATGTTTGTGGAGTGTTTACCCTGTCCCTTAGTTTTGGAAACTCCTCTACCACCTCCAAGGTTGTGAACTCCTGAGCATTTTCCATTCCAGATATGTATTCACTGATTTTGTAACTCTTCTCCTCTAATTGTGTCTTACTTGGGGTGAAGGTAATGTCAAGGCATTGTTCTGGATGAGAGCGGGAGGATATTTGTGCAGCATATTTTTACATACACATTGGATTCATTTTCCAAATTTCCATTCGAAGTACTGAATCCCTGACACTAACCCATACCTAGTAGACTCAGACTATTCATCCTAATATAATGGAGAAAATTAGCCCAACACATTAGAAATACAAGTACTTCAGAGGAAACATGTTGTATAGTTGGACTTGACATTTGCATTATATAAGGTAGGAGTTATAAATCTAGTCAAATTTATTTGAAATATTCTCCATGTGTTTTTAAGCTTAACAAATATGTGAATTCTTATTTCCCTTTTCTGTAGCCTATTCACACATGTATATTTATATGCATATATAGAATCCTACCAGGTATCACACGTACATTTTTGTGAGGTGGCTGTCTTGGCAGATACAAATTGTGAGAAGAGTTCACTCCTCCTAAATGCTGTTGGAAATGAAAATTCAACCTATAGGAGAGCGTCCTAGTAGAACAACATTATACATTAACTCATGTTCAGTTAAATAAATATTTTTGCATTTGTGGATGATACATATTTACTGATGAATTTCGATTGGCATTTATATTGGTACTTTTTAATGTCTGTGAGTGTTGTGTGTGTGTGTGTATATACAGATATAGATATAGATATACTCTGCAAATTTTTCAAAATATGAAATATATGTGTCTAATATACACTCTCTAAATTCATTCATGTTCATGTATGTGGATTTATAATCCACTTTTCACAAGATTATAATCAGAAATATTCATCCACCTGAAATACATATTTGTTTCCTAGTACTGAAAACTAACTTCAGTGAATGGTGCATACAAATCCTAATTATTCTACAGTAACTGACCCAGTCTAACATCAATGCAAGTAGACTCCTATGGGACATGATATGTAATTTGTCATTCATTTGTATTCGACACTGGTACATTATTGTTTCTTCAGTTTTTGCACATCACAGGATATACATTTCATCCACAAGTTCACAAATTAATAAGCATTTGTTTCAACTTTCACCACTTCTTGCTTCAGAACACATGTATTGTCAGGGTATTCTTGACTGGTCTTTTCATGAGACTTCTTTCCAAACACATTATTTTGAATTTCCATAATCATTTTGAAGCAAAACTCACACACTCTTTATGATAAACCTAAACACAAATATTTCCATTACATATATACCTGGTTGGAATGAATGATTGTATATCAATATACGATTTCCTTTAATTTTTCAGATATCAGTTCAATTCATTATTTAAAGTTCAAAAAAGTTATATTATTTATTCACAGTATGGTCTATTCATGCTTTTTCTCTATGTTCCTAGAAACAGGGTACACCTCTTTGTACCCCCGATTCTCATTTTACATCTTCAATATATTGCTCCCAGAAATGGTGAAAGAAATACTCATGTCACCTCATTATCACAGTAATATTCTGGACAAAAAATGGAAAGGTCACACTTATGATTGTACCAAAGCCTAAATGGAAAGTGAACATGGATTTCTAAAAACATCCATGTCCAGGTTGCCTAATGCTGTCAATTGTCAATCCTATTGGTGACTACATATTTGTTTTTTTCCTAATTTATATATTCAAACTCAACCCTGTTGAAAATGTCTAATTCTATCACTCACTTTATACTTTGCCTGATTTCGTAATGTTTCTATTGATATCTGCTTTTCTACATATTTTCCCCAGTTCAACATAGTGACTGACTCTTCATATGTGCTGACATTTACATTCACTCAACAACCGAAAGTCTATTGCTAAAGAACTTTTGGTCCAAATCCTACACTCACTCTTCTTCCTAAACCTACCGACTATCTTCCTAATCCTACTGAATATCCCTTTTTGACTGGATGTTCTCTTCTAAATTCAATCATCCAATGTACAAGGTCCTATGCCATTGTATATGGAATTATCTGAGGCATCTTTGCAGAACATCATTCAAAGCTAAGTATCCCAATCAAGGGCAAAACCCTTCTGGGCTTCAAATCATACCTAGATTTCTGTTTTCCTACTTATATTTCACCTCTATATTCTTGTAAATATTGCAGGTTCCCAATACCATTATTCATCACACAGAATCACTCGTAATCCAAATCAAACCTGTTTTTAACCCCAAGTATACACTGTTCCCTCAATCATTTTACAGAAGAGCAGAGACAGAGTGGTTCTTACAATACAGGAAAGTTGGAGACCTTCAACCTGATGAGAACCTCAAATGTCCATGCACAAATGGTACCTGGAGAAGTTGTAGGCAGGTATGAAGCACCTGAGAGAGCAAAAGTCATCTTCCATGGCAAACAACCTGGTCAGGATGAAGGAATGTGTCTGAATCTGCCTCTCTCTCTTCTTATTGTACAGAAGATGGACCAAACCAGGGCTGAGTGGAGAGCTGTTCCCGGGTGCCAATGGTGATATACATTCTACCTTATGAAAGTGTCACAGGAAGTTCTGGCAACCTCCATCTTATGTTACCCTTGGAAGCAACTGTTAGGACAAAGTGGTTGCCAAGGCAGTGACCTCATTCAGTTCCAAAGAATGTGAAATACCTCATTCCCTTGGTGATGGAACTCTCTGAACTTGGTATCCAAGAAGCCAGACACCCAGAGGCAGTCCCAGTCCCAGTCCCAGTGGGCTCACTTGTTTGGATTTACCAAGGACAGAGTCAGTTTTCTTGGTACCTAATGATGTGAGGATGGCCAAATGCCAGGAGAGCTCTGAAGATGGACCTTTCCTGAGAAAACAGGTAGTGGCTAACCACTTTTTCCTGACGTCTTCACAGAGTTGGTCAAGGAATCAAGATCTGAGAGAAGACAGGCCATTTCGGGGGAACATAGTATGGCCCACCAGTCAGAGGACACTCCGGATAGTCACAGACGTACTTGGGGGAAGGAGGTGCCTTTGTGGGAGTGGGTGTGGGTTTGTTGTTTTGTCTCATGTTCTGAGAATAGATAGAAAAGGCGGTTTGTTTGGTTTGGAGTGGACAGTTTCTAGTAAGTCATTTGACATGGCGAGTGTTTCTCTTTCTGTGTATCCCACTGTGTCCGTTGTTGTAGACATTAGAAAAGAGAATGCATTAATGGATGTGTCCTGTCTAGTATAAATCTTCCCATAATTCATCCTGCCCAATATATGAATGGACTGCAGCTTGTCTTATCAATGTGCAACACCTGCTATCTTTCTAAGTTGTTGTTTGCTTCCTGAATTCTGGCCACTCTCCAGAATAGGCTCATGGATTTGTGTACAAAATATGTACCACCTCCAAGCTCTGTGACATGGCCATGTACTGGATAGCTGAAGAGAATGGCGAGCATCTCAAAAAACTCAGATATCAGTGTGACCAGGAAAGTCTCAGTGCAGAAACCCTGCTTTGGGCCTTTTGCTTACTTATTGTTGTGTTGCACTGAATGTCAGGAAGGTCTTTGCCTCAGGCCACCCCTTTGTGAAGCCTGAAGAAAACAGTTTTCAAATGGAAATGAATGGGCCTCACCTGTGGCTCTTTATCAGCCTCTTGGACCTGTGTGTGGCTGTGACTTAGATTCTCAGCACCTGATGGATCTTAAGAATGATCCCACGTGAGCTTCCAAAACCAAAATGGCAAAAAATATCATTCATTGTGGATGAAGTCTCTTGCCTTCCTCTGTTAGGTTCCTGCACTCCATCAAATGACAATAGGGATTCTTTGGGTCAAATGAGTTCTTCAAAGCCCTGCAGAGGTGCTTGTGTTTTCGCATGACTCTAAATCACCTAAAGAATCGATACCTAAAATCAGTAGGCCTCAAATTGGAGAAACAAAGAAGTATTAACGGCAGGCTTATTTGTTCGCTCCTGTTTCAGAGAAACGGTGTCCAGGCTACCCTGACTTTAGGCAAATGAGGGGCAAACGAGCTGATTTTGGACACTGTCTTGGGCTGCGCCCCTCATGGAAACCTCCAGCCAGAGGTTAAGATGATTGACTATATGGAATAAGATGAGGGCCATGTGGGAGTGTTTTGGTTTTAATTTTGGTCATTTGTGTTGCATTGGAAAAAATGACTGGGTCCACGTGAGCTTGAACTCTGGTGTGATTCCCCTTAGAGACTGGGTTTTGGAACTGAACTCAGAGAAACATTGCCATGAATTTTGTTGGGATTTTAAGAGGCCACGCATGAAAGTCGCTCTTGGAAACTGAGACCTAGGCCCCGGGTGGATTTCCACAGAGGCCTGGGAATCTCAGCAAGGATATCACATGATTTTATTCTTAAAGAAATGGCAGCCATAGTTGAGAGTCAAAACACACATGGACCTCACATTGTAGACCTCAATGGGCCTGGCCTAATGTGACCTTTTGTCCACTCTTTGGGAAGCCGTGCCTGTGAGAGTTCTCCAGAGAGTTCATTGAAATGAGCTTCCTCACCATTTAATGTTTGCTGAATGAACTGAAACCCACAGTGCCTCCAACTTCATGCTTGAAAAATGGCTAGATAAATACCATGAAATTTTTGAAATTCCTATGACCAGGTGGCACTGGAGAAACATTGGATGTCCTTTTGCTGATCATGAGTATACCAGACAGTGCCTTGATTTACTGAGTTTCATGAAAATGGTGTAGAACAGAGATGCCAGAAATTTGGAGCCTGCTGAGTAGTGGGTCTAGAGCAGTGGTGGGGAGGTGTTTGCTAAAAAATCCGTGGTAGGGCCATGTGGATCTACCATTGGATTCCAAATGGCTTGTAACTGACATGGTGCAGCCAACAGACCCTTATATGTAAAGGCATCTTGTTATATGGAGAGTTTTCAGAGGAAAATTAAGAATCAGGTTGATATGGACAAGGGGGTAATGGGGCAAGCTGTGAGAGATAGGAGCCTAGTTGGTGCATTCTCTTGCAGACCCTGACCCACCACACGTGACAGAACTCCCTCCAGCACTGTGTCCCAGTTTAGCTCCTAGTATTTCGTGAAACAAATACCAAACTCACAGTGCAGCAGCAAAAACACCACAAAAAGTGGAAGAGGACCAAATGGCTTCACAGTCCACACGGGGAGACACTTAGTCCCCAGTGGCCTCAGTTTACCTAGAAAGAGAGGATTCAGCACTGCTTCATCTTGTTCATTGGAAAATAAGAAACCATGTCCTCCAGGTCACATAGATGCAGACCCAGCTTTGATGGTCTCACTACAGAGGAAGCCAAATCTCCTGAAAACAACATATATTTCAAGTGTGGAAGCTCAGAGGCAGTTTCTCAAAAAGTTTTTAGGCCAGCAGAGCTCCATGTTTGTGGAGTGTTTACCCTGTCCCTTAGTTTTGGAAACTCCTCTACCACCTCCAAGGTTGTGAACTCCTGAGCATTTTACATTCCAGATATGTATTCACTGATTTTGTAACTCTTCTCCTCTAATTGTGTCTTACTTGGGGTGAAGGTAATGTCAAGGCATTGTTCTGGATGAGAGCGGGAGGATATTTGTGCAGCATATTTTTACATACACATTGGATTCATTTTCCAAATTTCCATTCGAAGTACTGAATCCCTGACACTAACCCATACCTAGTAGACTCAGACTATTCATCCTAATATAATGGAGAAAATTAGCCCAACACATTAGAAATACAAGTACTTCAGAGGAAACATGTTGTATAGTTGGACTTGACATTTGCATTATATAAGGTAGGAGTTATAAATCTAGTCAAATTTATTTGAAATATTCTCCATGTGTTTTTAAGCTTAACAAATATGTGAATTCTTATTTCCCTTTTCTGTAGCCTATTCACACATGTATATTTATATGCATATATAGAATCCTACCAGGTATCACACGTACATTTTTGTGAGGTGGCTGTCTTGGCAGATACAAATTTTGAGAAGAGTTCACTCCTCCTAAATGCTGTTGGAAATGAAAATTCAACCTATAGGAGAGCGTCCTAGTAGAACAACATTATACATTAACTCATGTTCAGTTAAATAAATATTTTTGCATTTGTGGATGATACATATTTACTGATGAATTTCGATTGGCATTTATATTGGTACTTTTTAATGTCTGTGAGTGTTGTGTGTGTGTGTGTGTATATACAGATATAGATATAGATATACTCTGCAAATTTTTCAAAATATGAAATATATGTGTCTAATATACACTCTCTAAATTCATTCATGTTCATGTATGTGGATTTATAATCCACTTTTCACAAGATTATAATCAGAAATATTCATCCACCTGAAATACATATTTGTTTCCTAGTACTGAAAACTAATTTCAGTGAATGGTGCATACAAATCCTAATTATTCTACAGTAACTGACCCAGTCTAACATCAATGCAAGTAGACTCCTATGGGACATGATATGTAATTTGTCATTCATTTGTATTCGACACTGGTACATTATTGTTTCTTCAGTTTTTGAACATCACAGGATATACATTTCATCCACAAGTTCACAAATTAATAAGCATTTGTTTCAACTTTCACCACTTCTTGCTTCAGAACACATGTATTGTCAGGGTATTCTTGACTGGTCTTTTCATGAGACTTCTTTCCAAACACATTATTTTGAATTTCCATAATCATTTTGAAGCAAAACTCACACACTCTTTATGATAAACCTAAACACAAATATTTCCATTACATATATACCTGGTTGGAATGAATGATTGTATATCAATATACGATTTCCTTTAATTTTTCAGATATCAGTTCAATTCATTATTTAAAGTTCAAAAAAGTTATATTATTTATTCACAGTATGGTCTATTCATGCTTTTTCTCTATGTTCCTAGAAACTGGGTACACCTCTTTGTACCCCCGATTCTCATTTTACATCTTCAATATATTGCTCCCAGAAATGGTGAAAGAAATACTCATGTCACCTCATTATCACAGTAATATTCTGGACAAAAAATGGAAAGGTCACACTTATGATTGTACCAAAGCCTAAATGGAAAGTGAACATGGATTTCTAAAAACATCCATGTCCAGGTTGCCTAATGCTGTCAATTGTCAATCCTATTGGTGACTACATATTTGTTTTTTTCCTAATTTATATATTCAAACTCAACCCTGTTGAAAATGTCTAATTCTATCACTCACTTTATACTTTGCCTGATTTCGTAATGTTTCTATTGATATCTGCTTTTCTACATATTTTCCCCAGTTCAACATAGTGACTGACTCTTCATATGTGCTGACATTTACATTCACTCAACAACCGAAAGTCTATTGCTAAAGAACTTTTGGTCCAAATCCTACACTCACTCTTCTTCCTAAACCTACCGACTATCTTCCTAATCCTACTGAATATCCCTTTTTGACTGGATGTTCTCTTCTAAATTCAATCATCCAATGTACAAGGTCCTATGCCATTGTATATGGAATTATCTGAGGCATCTTTGCAGAACATCATTCAAAGCTAAGTATCCCAATCAAGGGCAAAACCCTTCTGGGCTTCAAATCATACCTAGATTTCTGTTTTCCTACTTATATTTCACCTCTATATTCTTGTAAATATTGCAGGTTCCCAATACCATTATTCATCACACAGAATCACTCGTAATCCAAATCAAACCTGTTTTTAACCCCAAGTATACACTGTTCCCTCAATCATTTTACAGAAGAGCAGAGACAGAGTGGTTCTTACAATACAGGAAAGTTGGGGACCTTCAACCTGATGAGAACCTCAAATGTCCATGCACAAATGGTACCTGGAGAAGTTGTAGGCAGGTATGAAGCACCTGAGAGAGCAAAAGTCATCTTCCATGGCAAACAACCTGGTCAGGATGAAGGGATGTGTCTGAATCTGCCTCTCTCTCTTCTTATTGTACAGAAGATGGACCAAACCAGGGCTGAGTGGAGAGCTGTTCCCGGGTGCCAATGGTGATATACATTCTACCTTATGAAAGTGTCACAGGAAGTTCTGGCAACCTCCATCTTATGTTACCCTTGGAAGCAACTGTTAGGACAAAGTGGTTGCCAAGGCAGTGACCTCATTCAGTTCCAAAGAATGTGAAATACCTCATTCCCTTGGTGATGGAACTCTCTGAACTTGGTATCCAAGAAGCCAGACACCCAGAGGCAGTCCCAGTCCCAGTCCCAGTGGGCTCACTTGTTTGGATTTACCAAGGACAGAGTCAGTTTTCTTGGTACCTAATGATGTGAGGATGGCCAAATGCCAGGAGAGCTCTGAAGATGGACCTTTCCTGAGAAAACAGGTAGTGGCTAACCACTTTTTCCTGACGTCTTCACAGAGTTGGTCAAGGAATCAAGATCTGAGAGAAGACAGGCCATTTCGGGGGAACATAGTATGGCCCACCAGTCAGAGGACACTCCGGATAGTCACAGACGTACTTGGGGGAAGGAGGTGCCTTTGTGGGAGTGGGTGTGGGTTTGTTGTTTTGTCTCATGTTCTGAGAATAGATAGAAAAGGCGGTTTGTTTGGTTTGGAGTGGACAGTTTCTAGTAAGTCATTTGACATGGCGAGTGTTTCTCATTCTGTGTATCCCACTGTGTCCGTTGTTGTAGACATTAGAAAAGAGAATGCATTAATGGATGTGTCCTGTCTAGTATAAATCTTCCCATAATTCATCCTGCCCAATATATGAATGGACTGCAGCTTGTCTTATCAATGTGCAACACCTGCTATCTTTCTAAGTTGTTGTTTGCTTCCTGAATTCTGGCCACTCTCCAGAATAGGCTCATGGATTTGTGTACAAAATATGTACCACCTCCAAGCTCTGTGACATGGCCATGTACTGGATAGCTGAAGAGAATGGCGAGCATCTCAAAAAACTCAGATATCAGTGTGACCAGGAAAGTCTCAGTGCAGAAACCCTGCTTTGGGCCTTTTGCTTACTTATTGTTGTGTTGCACTGAATGTCAGGAAGGTCTTTGCCTCAGGCCACCCCTTTGTGAAGCCTGAAGAAAACAGTTTTCAAATGGAAATGAATGGGCCTCACCTGTGGCTCTTTATCAGCCTCTTGGACCTGTGTGTGGCTGTGACTTAGATTCTCAGCACCTGATGGATCTTAAGAATGATCCCACGTGAGCTTCCAAAACCAAAATGGCAAAAAATATCATTCATTGTGGATGAAGTCTCTTGCCTTCCTCTGTTAGGTTCCTGCACTCCATCAAATGACAATAGGGATTCTTTGGGTCAAATGAGTTCTTCAAAGCCCTGCAGAGGTGCTTGTGTTTTCGCATGACTCTAAATCACCTAAAGAATCGATACCTAAAATCAGTAGGCCTCAAATTGGAGAAACAAAGAAGTATTAACGGCAGGCTTATTTGTTCGCTCCTGTTTCAGAGAAACGGTGTCCAGGCTACCCTGACTTTAGGCAAATGAGGGGCAAACGAGCTGATTTTGGACACTGTCTTGGGCTGCGCCCCTCATGGAAACCTCCAGCCAGAGGTTAAGATGATTGACTATATGGAATAAGATGAAGGCCATGTGGGAGTGTTTTGGTTTTAATTTTGGTCATTTGTGTTGCATTGGAAAAAATGACTGGGTCCACGTGAGCTTGAACTCTGGTGTGATTCCCCTTAGAGACTGGGTTTTGGAACTGAACTCAGAGAAGCATTGCCATGAATTTTGTTGGGATTTTAAGAGGCCACGCATGAAAGTCGCTCTTGGAAACTGAGACCTAGGCCCCGGGTGGATTTCCACAGAGGCCTGGGAATCTCAGCAAGGATATCACATGATTTTATTCTTAAAGAAATGGCAGCCATAGTTGAGAGTCAAAACACACATGGACCTCACATTGTAGACCTCAATGGGCCTGGCCTAATGTGACCTTTTGTCCACTCTTTGGGAAGCCGTGCCTGTGAGAGTTCTCCAGAGAGTTCATTGAAATGAGCTTTCTCACCATTTAATGTTTGCTGAATGAACTGAAACCCACAGTGCCTCCAACTTCATGCTTGAAAAATGGCTAGATAAATACCATGAAATTTTTGAAATTCCTATGACCAGGTGGCACTGGAGAAACATTGGATGTCCTGTTGCTGATCATGAGTATACCAGACAGTGCCTTGATTTACTGAGTTTCATGAAAATGGTGTAGAACAGAGATGCCAGAAATTTGGAGCCTGCTGAGTAGTGGGTCTAGAGCAGTGGTGGGGAGGTGTTTGCTAAAAAATCCGTGGTAGGGCCATGTGGATCTACCATTGGATTCCAAATGGCTTGTAACTGACATGGTGCAGCCAACAGACCCTTATATGTAAAGGCATCTTGTTATATGGAGAGTTTTCAGAGGAAAATTAAGAATCAGGTTGATATGGACAAGGGGGCAATGGGGCAAGCTGTGAGAGATAGGAGCCTAGTTGGTGCATTCTCTTGCAGACCCTGACCCACCACACGTGACAGAACTCCCTTCAGCACTGTGTCCCAGTTTAGCTCCTAGTATTTCGTGAAACAAATACCAAACTCACAGTGCAGCAGCAAAAACACCACAAAAAGTGGAAGAGGACCAAATGGCTTCACAGTCCACACGGGGAGACACTTAGTCCCCAGTGGCCTCAGTTTACCTACAAAGAGAGGATTCAGCACTGCTTCATCTTGTTCATTGGAAAATAAGAAACCATGTCCTCCAGGTCACATAGATGCAGACCCAGCTTTGATGGTCTCACTACAGAGGAAGCCAAATCTCCTGAAAACAACATATATTTCAAGTGTGGAAGCTCAGAGGCAGTTTCTCAAAAAGTTTTTAGGCCAGCAGAGCTCCATGTTTGTGGAGTGTTTACCCTGTCCCTTAGTTTTGGAAACTCCTCTACCACCTCCAAGGTTGTGAACTCCTGAGCATTTTCCATTCCAGATATGTATTCACTGATTTTGTAACTCTTCTCCTCTAATTGTGTCTTACTTGGGGTGAAGGTAATGTCAAGGCATTGTTCTGGATGAGAGCGGGAGGATATTTGTGCAGCATATTTTTACATACACATTGGATTCATTTTCCAAATTTCCATTCGAAGTACTGAATCCCTGACACTAACCCATACCTAGTAGACTCAGACTATTCATCCTAATATAATGGAGAAAATTAGCCCAACACATTAGAAATACAAGTACTTCAGAGGAAACATGTTGTATAGTTGGACTTGACATTTGCATTATATAAGGTAGGAGTTATAAATCTAGTCAAATTTATTTGAAATATTCTCCATGTGTTTTTAAGCTTAACAAATATGTGAATTCTTATTTCCCTTTTCTGTAGCCTATTCACACATGTATATTTATATGCATATATAGAATCCTACCAGGTATCACACGTACATTTTTGTGAGGTGGCTGTCTTGGCAGATACAAATTGTGAGAAGAGTTCACTCCTCCTAAATGCTGTTGGAAATGAAAATTCAACCTATAGGAGAGCGTCCTAGTAGAACAACATTATACATTAACTCATGTTCAGTTAAATAAATATTTTTGCATTTGTGGATGATACATATTTACTGATGAATTTCGATTGGCATTTATATTGGTACTTTTTAATGTCTGTGAGTGTTGTGTGTGTGTGTGTATATATACAGATATAGATATAGATATACTCTGCAAATTTTTCAAAATATGAAATATATGTGTCTAATATACACTCTCTAAATTCATTCATGTTCATGTATGTGGATTTATAATCCACTTTTCACAAGATTATAATCAGAAATATTCATCCACCTGAAATACATATTTGTTTCCTAGTACTGAAAACTAACTTCAGTGAATGGTGCATACAAATCCTAATTATTCTACAGTAACTGACCCAGTCTAACATCAATGCAAGTAGACTCCTATGGGACATGATATGTAATTTGTCATTCATTTGTATTCGACACTGGTACATTATTGTTTCTTCAGTTTTTGCACATCACAGGATATACATTTCATCCACAAGTTCACAAATTAATAAGCATTTGTTTCAACTTTCACCACTTCTTGCTTCAGAACACATGTATTGTCAGGGTATTCTTGACTGGTCTTTTCATGAGACTTCTTTCCAAACACATTATTTTGAATTTCCATAATCATTTTGAAGCAAAACTCACACACTCTTTATGATAAACCTAAACACAAATATTTCCATTACATATATACCTGGTTGGAATGAATGATTGTATATCAATATACGATTTCCTTTAATTTTTCAGATATCAGTTCAATTCATTATTTAAAGTTCAAAAAAGTTATATTATTTATTCACAGTATGGTCTATTCATGCTTTTTCTCTATGTTCCTAGAAACAGGGTACACCTCTTTGTACCCCCGATTCTCATTTTACATCTTCAATATATTGCTCCCAGAAATGGTGAAAGAAATACTCATGTCACCTCATTATCACAGTAATATTCTGGACAAAAAATGGAAAGGTCACACTTATGATTGTACCAAAGCCTAAATGGAAAGTGAACATGGATTTCTAAAAACATCCATGTCCAGGTTGCCTAATGCTGTCAATTGTCAATCCTATTGGTGACTACATATTTGTTTTTTTCCTAATTTATATATTCAAACTCAACCCTGTTGAAAATGTCTAATTCTATCACTCACTTTATACTTTGCCTGATTTCGTAATGTTTCTATTGATATCTGCTTTTCTACATATTTTCCCCAGTTCAACATAGTGACTGACTCTTCATATGTGCTGACATTTACATTCACTCAACAACCGAAAGTCTATTGCTAAAGAACTTTTGGTCCAAATCCTACACTCACTCTTCTTCCTAAACCTACCGACTATCTTCCTAATCCTACTGAATATCCCTTTTTGACTGGATGTTCTCTTCTAAATTCAATCATCCAATGTACAAGGTCCTATGCCATTGTATATGGAATTATCTGAGGCATCTTTGCAGAACATCATTCAAAGCTAAGTATCCCAATCAAGGGCAAAACCCTTCTGGGCTTCAAATCATACCTAGATTTCTGTTTTCCTACTTATATTTCACCTCTATATTCTTGTAAATATTGCAGGTTCCCAATACCATTATTCATCACACAGAATCACTCGTAATCCAAATCAAACCTGTTTTTAACCCCAAGTATACACTGTTCCCTCAATCATTTTACAGAAGAGCAGAGACAGAGTGGTTCTTACAATACAGGAAAGTTGGAGACCTTCAACCTGATGAGAACCTCAAATGTCCATGCACAAATGGTACCTGGAGAAGTTGTAGGCAGGTATGAAGCACCTGAGAGAGCAAAAGTCATCTTCCATGGCAAACAACCTGGTCAGGATGAAGGAATGTGTCTGAATCTGCCTCTCTCTCTTCTTATTGTACAGAAGATGGACCAAACCAGGGCTGAGTGGAGAGCTGTTCCCGGGTGCCAATGGTGATATACATTCTACCTTATGAAAGTGTCACAGGAAGTTCTGGCAACCTCCATCTTATGTTACCCTTGGAAGCAACTGTTAGGACAAAGTGGTTGCCAAGGCAGTGACCTCATTCAGTTCCAAAGAATGTGAAATACCTCATTCCCTTGGTGATGGAACTCTCTGAACTTGGTATCCAAGAAGCCAGACACCCAGAGGCAGTCCCAGTCCCAGTCCCAGTGGGCTCACTTGTTTGGATTTACCAAGGACAGAGTCAGTTTTCTTGGTACCTAATGATGTGAGGATGGCCAAATGCCAGGAGAGCTCTGAAGATGGACCTTTCCTGAGAAAACAGGTAGTGGCTAACCACTTTTTCCTGACGTCTTCACAGAGTTGGTCAAGGAATCAAGATCTGAGAGAAGACAGGCCATTTCGGGGGAACATAGTATGGCCCACCAGTCAGAGGACACTCCGGATAGTCACAGACGTACTTGGGGGAAGGAGGTGCCTTTGTGGGAGTGGGTGTGGGTTTGTTGTTTTGTCTCATGTTCTGAGAATAGATAGAAAAGGCGGTTTGTTTGGTTTGGAGTGGACAGTTTCTAGTAAGTCATTTGACATGGCGAGTGTTTCTCATTCTGTGTATCCCACTGTGTCCGTTGTTGTAGACATTAGAAAAGAGAATGCATTAATGGATGTGTCCTGTCTAGTATAAATCTTCCCATAATTCATCCTGCCCAATATATGAATGGACTGCAGCTTGTCTTATCAATGTGCAACACCTGCTATCTTTCTAAGTTGTTGTTTGCTTCCTGAATTCTGGCCACTCTCCAGAATAGGCTCATGGATTTGTGTACAAAATATGTACCACCTCCAAGCTCTGTGACATGGCCATGTACTGGATAGCTGAAGAGAATGGCGAGCATCTCAAAAAACTCAGATATCAGTGTGACCAGGAAAGTCTCAGTGCAGAAACCCTGCTTTGGGCCTTTTGCTTACTTATTGTTGTGTTGCACTGAATGTCAGGAAGGTCTTTGCCTCAGGCCACCCCTTTGTGAAGCCTGAAGAAAACAGTTTTCAAATGGAAATGAATGGGCCTCACCTGTGGCTCTTTATCAGCCTCTTGGACCTGTGTGTGGCTGTGACTTAGATTCTCAGCACCTGATGGATCTTAAGAATGATCCCACGTGAGCTTCCAAAACCAAAATGGCAAAAAATATCATTCATTGTGGATGAAGTCTCTTGCCTTCCTCTGTTAGGTTCCTGCACTCCATCAAATGACAATAGGGATTCTTTGGGTCAAATGAGTTCTTCAAAGCCCTGCAGAGGTGCTTGTGTTTTCGCATGACTCTAAATCACCTAAAGAATCGATACCTAAAATCAGTAGGCCTCAAATTGGAGAAACAAAGAAGTATTAACGGCAGGCTTATTTGTTCGCTCCTGTTTCAGAGAAACGGTGTCCAGGCTACCCTGACTTTAGGCAAATGAGGGGCAAACGAGCTGATTTTGGACACTGTCTTGGGCTGCGCCCCTCATGGAAACCTCCAGCCAGAGGTTAAGATGATTGACTATATGGAATAAGATGAAGGCCATGTGGGAGTGTTTTGGTTTTAATTTTGGTCATTTGTGTTGCATTGGAAAAAATGACTGGGTCCACGTGAGCTTGAACTCTGGTGTGATTCCCCTTAGAGACTGGGTTTTGGAACTGAACTCAGAGAAGCATTGCCATGAATTTTGTTGGGATTTTAAGAGGCCACGCATGAAAGTCGCTCTTGGAAACTGAGACCTAGGCCCCGGGTGGATTTCCACAGAGGCCTGGGAATCTCAGCAAGGATATCACATGATTTTATTCTTAAAGAAATGGCAGCCATAGTTGAGAGTCAAAACACACATGGACCTCACATTGTAGACCTCAATGGGCCTGGCCTAATGTGACCTTTTGTCCACTCTTTGGGAAGCCGTGCCTGTGAGAGTTCTCCAGAGAGTTCATTGAAATGAGCTTTCTCACCATTTAATGTTTGCTGAATGAACTGAAACCCACAGTGCCTCCAACTTCATGCTTGAAAAATGGCTAGATAAATACCATGAAATTTTTGAAATTCCTATGACCAGGTGGCACTGGAGAAACATTGGATGTCCTGTTGCTGATCATGAGTATACCAGACAGTGCCTTGATTTACTGAGTTTCATGAAAATGGTGTAGAACAGAGATGCCAGAAATTTGGAGCCTGCTGAGTAGTGGGTCTAGAGCAGTGGTGGGGAGGTGTTTGCTAAAAAATCCGTGGTAGGGCCATGTGGATCTACCATTGGATTCCAAATGGCTTGTAACTGACATGGTGCAGCCAACAGACCCTTATATGTAAAGGCATCTTGTTATATGGAGAGTTTTCAGAGGAAAATTAAGAATCAGGTTGATATGGACAAGGGGGCAATGGGG